>NW_027315735.1:8478917-8716417 GCF_026437365.1 Eucyclogobius newberryi
ACACTTCATGTTAATCAAGTTTAGACCTGCTTTAGTCCTGCTTTAGTCCTGGTTTAGACCTGATTCAGTCCTGATTTAGACCTGGTTTAGACCTGGTTTAGTCCTGGTTTAGTCCTGGTTTAGTCCTGGTTTAGACCTGGGTTGGACCTGGTTTAGAGTTCCTTCTGAACATCACTCACATGGAAGTGCAAGGCCTGTGGTGTGGCTCTGTCATTTTGGACAGTTTGGACAGAAACTGTTTTGAGAAGTAGCACAAATAGAAAAACGCCTGTGGACTTTTTATTGTAAATAGTGGTTTATTGCTTGTATATATCACAAGAATACTTTTATATGTTCATAATTGCACCTTGTGGTTCAGTTTGAACCTTTTTAAATGCTTGGTTGAGCATGTTTGAGGGTTTTACAATGAAAAAAAAACATAATTTTTCTAGACGGACTTTGTGTTTTCAGTGTGTGTTTAGGTCCAGTATGTTGAAATAGTATGTCAAATTAAAAAACTAACTAACAGATCATATAGGTGAGGTTGTGCTGAAAAAAAAAATACCCAACATTGGTCTGGTAAACATTTCTTAATGTAGTATATCAGGGCAAAATTGAAGGTAACCAAAAATGGCCACCTTCCCGTCACCAGACCTTTCTGCTCAGAGAATACATGTGACAAATTTCATTGGATTACACCAAACACACAAATGCCTTATTGGGTCCGTCCAGATACAAGAATGTTTGCAATCCTTACAAGAATTTTTCTGCTTTCAAAATTGCTGCTTTGTTAACAGCTCATTATGACCACACCCTGAGACTTAGGCAAAATATATTAAGAACTTTTGACTGCCTCAGTTTGGTGACCATCTGATAAAAACCCTCGGATAAGTCCGTTCAAATACGGGGACAGGATTTTTGATGTGTCAATTTTGAACCAAAATGGCCAACGCCCTGTGTAGTTTAGGGTGGGGCCATAATATATTTATTATCTTGAGATGCTTCTTGTCTACGATGAAAAAATGCCGTTGCCCCCTCCCATTTGGCGTAAAGTATTTCGATTTTCAAGAGGGCACCACTTGAAAATCTAAAATTACCTCTACACATGTGATTTTGTGGCCCTCCTGAGATGTATAAACAATTTCCCACCCCTCTCATCTGTCAAAACCTTCTCTTTCCCATTTGTTTTCAATATATGTAGGACAAAAAAAAATAATTGTGTGTTTCCGGTAACCCGACCGAACTGAATTTCAAATTTTAAAAAAACCGACCTTAACAATTTTATCGCATATTTACAGGCCGTCAGTTGTTGTTGTTGTTGTTGTTGTTTTATGGCGGTTGGCATCCGAGTGTTGCATTACCGCCAGACTTTATTCCTCAGACGTTTCGTAGTCCTCAGACTCTGTCGTAGGCCGTCAGTGGCGGGCCGTGGGTCTGGGGCTTGGGTCTTCAGTGAGGTCATACACAGTCCCACCCGAATAAATCCACCTCTTATTACCATCATATTACCATCATTATGATGCCATGGCTCTAGACGTTTAAACAGGCGTTGCTTTATCTTGTCCGCACTCGTTCTTCGCGCATTCTGTGTGCCGTTCTCCGTGTCCTGCCGTTGTCCACTCGTTCTCTGCACGTTTTCCGCGCGCGCGGTCCGTAAATATATATATTTTTAAATCATATTCTGATTATGTTTAGGCTAGCAGAGAAGGCCTTGCTGGTCCTGACGGCCCACCACTGCAGGCCGTACATTGAGAATGTCAAATTGTGAGAGAGAAAAAAATCCTCTGTGGGGATCGTAAGATATGAGTGTTTTTTCGATGTTACCGGAAACACACTATTTATTTTATTTGGCATTAATACAGTAGCTGTCCAGATTATCAATGCATTGATAAAATGTAGATATTATTCCCCTTGAAAGTTCTGACTCATAAGTCTTGATAAAAATTTCAGTCAGACGGTTATAATGGACAATACTTCGTTCAATTTCTTGGTTATAACATGTAAAGGTCAATTTGACACATTTGCGCTGTATTGTAAGGTTTTGCTTTTGGTAACTTCCTGTGTAACCGGAAGTCGTTGTCAAATGGAAGTCTACTTGACACTAAGGAAAAGACTCTAAGTAAAGTGAACAACAACAAATGGTGAAAACATGGGCAAAACACGTTGAAACTCAACGATCTAGCTACAGTCGACAGGGGAACAAGGTCTGTAGTTAAAATGACTGTATTCATGAACGATTCGAAATGTTTAACTGACAAATATGTTGTAAAAATATTGTACTAATGTAATGAGCTAGAAATACGGAATTTATTAAATTAATTTACGGACAAAATTTAATTATTTTTTATTTTGTTCTTGCCTAGCTCTTACGTTGGTTGAATGGCCATAAACCTGCATACTGTGTACGTACACGCCAAGAGAGGAGACTGTACGCTGGAGCAGGAATGAGACGCTCACAGTGTGTGGAGAGGAAACAAGTGAGGGGGGGGTTGGTAAGAAACATCACAGAACTTTGTGAAAGTATTAATTTGATCTATTTCAATTACATGAAAAAAATACTCAAAGTGCGATTAATTCCTTGCCCTAGTTCAAACATTTTGACTGTATGATGCCATCTTTATAAAATTAACTGTCTAAGTTCTGTTTTTATGTTTTTGAATCAGCCGTTTGTCAAGTTGGGGAGAGTCAGTGAATCAAGTGTAAGAAGTAACAGAAGCGGAGCCAGACATCCTAAACATTCGGGGCTTAGCCCAAAAAGAAAGGGAGGGGTTCATTCTGGCCAATATGATGTGGTTTTAGTGCAGTTACAGACAGTAACCCTCCAAAAGGCAAAGACAGCCTTTTTGCCTTCTTGCAGTGGTGGGCCGTCAGGGCAAGCAAGGCCTTCTCTGCTGGCCTAAACATAATCAGAACATGATTAATATATATATATATATATATATATATATAATTTTCCCACAAATATTTATTACATTATTCCCCAAAGTAAGAGTTTTACTCTCCATTTCATGGCTTTCCTCTTGTTGCACTGCTTATACCCCAGGTTCAGATTTGGAGGCTGGTCTTTATGTTAGAGCTTTTATCCAATCATATTCAGCCATCATGTGTTGCCAGGGTTCTAAAATCTGCCAAGGCCTTCAGACTCAATAGAGCTGGTGCTTATAGCTTATAGTAAATGGAAATGAAAATGATGCGTCAACCAATCAGCTTCAGAGTTGGCTCTTGTACGTCTGCTGCTGTTGCTCAGGAGCCATCTAGCAGGTGCATCACGTGCACGTCTTTTGATTGGATCACCAATATTGAGAAGCAGGTCCTATGGGCAGGGTCTGCAGAACCTCAAAAACTCTGAACGAGGAAACTGGATGTGACAGACACATTAATCCGTGTATTACTAAGCTGTTTTTTCAACCCACAATGTGGAAGGAGGACAATATATCGATATAATTATAATGCCTTTCTCAAGATGAACTTTTCAAGAAAAGTTAGACATTGTAAGGAGAGGTCGTCCTACGCCGACGCTGTTACAGGCGGGTTTGTACCCGCGTTAAGCACTCACAGAGCGGACACCCGCGTTAAGCAGTCACGGAGAACGA
The DNA here is from genome assembly GCF_026437365.1 of Eucyclogobius newberryi. Lineage (NCBI taxonomy): Eukaryota > Metazoa > Chordata > Actinopteri > Gobiiformes > Gobiidae > Eucyclogobius > Eucyclogobius newberryi. The sequence goes on from NW_027315735.1 coordinate 8,482,490, forward strand.
TGTGGAGAACGAGCGGAGAACACACGGACATCGGCACAGAGAAGGTGAGGCAACGCCTGTTTAAACTGCGTTTCTGTCTAAATGTATAGTGTCTAGAGCCATGGCATCATAATGATGGTAATATGATGGTAATAAGACGTGGATTTATTCGGGTGGGACTGTGTATGACCTCATTGAAGGCCCAAGCCCCAGACCCATGGCCCGCCACTGCTTCTGAGAGAGCTCCTCCCTCCAAAAAACGTTGAACAGAACAGCAGAGGTGACATTTAGTTATTCAAGAAATTGTACATCTTGGTGTTCTTTAAAACAATCAGTGACAAAACAAATATGAAAAACATGCCCCTGACAGGGCTCAAACTTACAACACTAATGTCCACAGACTCATGCTCTGCTGTCTAGGCTAGTCGGCCTTGTAAGTAGAAGTTAGTCTGAGGAACAAGTTCGTCGGTGACCGGTTTGTCCTGTTTAGCTTTGTAGAAGCTGCTTTAGCTTTGTAGATGAATAAAACCTGAGCCACTGCTACACCGACCACAATGAATTCATGGTTTGAACGATCATGTGCTGTTGTCTATTCTACGTTAGATAAACTTTGTTTTTCAGCACATGTTCTGAATGTCTCTTTTTTCCAGTCAATCTGCTCTTGTGTCCTTCACTTTTTGCAAAACCTCAGTTAAATGATGTAGAAAAGGCCAAATTGCATGACGTGCTGTAAACACCGTGCACTTTCTACGCTCCCGCCCACTTTCTACATGCAGCCAATCATAAATCAGTTCAACAAAAATAACCAATGAAACAGGTAAAGATAATTGAAGCCACTGCTGGATTCGAACCCTGGCCCCCCAACGCTCTACCTGTAGCGCCAACCACTTAGTGACTAGTGAAAGCCAGGGCATGGATCTGCCCATGAACAATAATGAGAAGTCCACAAGACCTTGAGAGACCAGTTAAGAAGTTCAACAGCAACCTGCAACCAATGATCACAGATGTTCTCTGTGTTGATGATGCAAGGGACAGTGGAGACATGGTGGTTCACTTATGCAATAAAATGGTTGATTTAGGCTATAATCAACTTTTTAAATGTTTAATAACAAATAATTATTTGAACACTGTTTGATTTTTAAAATGTTCCCACTTATAAATTATGGAGGGGTCTGAAATTCTGTCATATGTGCAATTGCTGTTGGAATTCATGTGCAATTACTGTGAAATTCATGTGCAATCTATGTGCTGTCGTGACACATATTCATGTGCAATTACTGTCGGGATCACATGCAATGGTATTTATTTATTTATTTATTTGTCTATGGGAGTTTTTATTTATTTATAGGAGATCTTCTACTGAAAGTGTTTTTCAGACTTCCTATAAGTGATCTGTTCTTCTGTATCTACCTCTGTATCTACCTGCGTTGCACCAATGAAATTTCCCCATGTGGGACAATAAAGGAATATCTTATCTTATCTTAAATCTTCATCGTATCTAAAATAAAAGAAAATCTGGAAATCACATTATATGATTTATAAATAATTTATTTGTAAGTTGTTGCTGCAAATAAATATTTGGAACACCTGAGAAAATGTATGTTAATATTTGGTACAGAAGCCTTTGTTTACAATTACAGAGGTCAAACATTTCCTGTAGTTCTTGAGGTTTGCACACACTGCAGAAGGGATTTCGGCCCACTCCTCCACACAGATCTTCTCTAGATCCTTCAGGTTTCGGGGAGGCCACTCCAGAACCTTGATATGCTTCTTACGGAGGAACTCCTTGGTTATCCTGGCCGTCGGGTCATTGTCATGTTGAAGGACCCAGTCATGCCCCATCTTCAATGCTCTGACTGAGGGAAAGAGGTTGTTACGAAAAATCTCGCTCTGTATGGCCCCATTCATTCTCTCCTTAATACAATGCAGTCATCCTGTTCCCATGTAGTTCTGGGCTGATTCCTAACCATTCTTATCATCATTGATACCCCACGTGGCGAGATCTTGCATTGAGCCTCAGTCCAAGGGAGATTGACAGTCATCTTTAGCCTCTTCCATTTTCTAATAATTGCATAATTGTAACACTTTTACACCAGTCTGCTTGCAAATTGCCAGAGTAAAAGCCTTATGTCCAACATTCCTGTCACTATGGCAAAGCTCTGAGATAATCTGCAGGTCACTAGAATATGATCGTAATATTTGCTCTCACTCAAAATTATATATTCTTAAATATCAGATTTGAAATTTTATTTTTTGTCTTTTGTAGGCTATGTATTTGATTTAGTAGCATTTTGTGCAATGCTTTTGAGGCGCAATGTTAGTCTTGTGTTGTCCGTCTCACCAACTCTTTGGTGATATGGTGTTTCCTCTTGTTTTTTTGGTGTTTCCTCTGGTGACAGCCACTTCCACGATGCATGTTAAAGGCGTTATGAACGATTTTTCGCTGATTTGAGAACTCAGTCGTGCGGACTGACACAACTCCCCCTGTGCGGACTGACAACACACACGTTTGTTTATCAGCGCAACGGATCGCATCTCTCCTCTCCCGTAGATTTCCGTCTCTTCGGAGCCAGCTCGAACTGTCTTTCTCCGTCTTAATTTTGTCCTGTACACTGAGGGAACTATATTATGATAGACCCATGCGCTTAGACACGGGGAAACGTGCTGCTCTCCTGGGGACGAGCCAACGCGGCTGCAGGTGAGCAGTAGGTGCATCCTATGATTGATACGTGGCAGGACTAATCGGCTGTTCATGCTACGAGGAAATGAGACTCAGATTTGGGCCAAAAAAATCGTCCATTACGGCCTTTAAGGAAAAGTCAAATGCATGATCAAAACAACAAAATAATAACAAATTATTGCACAACTTTGCAAAGCGCAATATGGGAAAGAAAAAGGATCTCTCTAGTGTCTAAAAGTGTGCAAAAGTTGTATGCCTTGGACAAGGTATGAAAACCTTTGATCTTTCACGACAAATTAAGCGTGATCATCGTATTAAGAGATTTGTAGCTGATTCAGAGCACACACAGATTTGTGCAGATAAAGGCACAATGAGGAAGAATTCTGCCAGACAATTACATCGGATTAAGACAGCAGCTGGTACAATGCCATTTCAAAGCAGCAAACAGGTATTTGAAGCTGCTGGTGCATCTGCAGTTCCGCAAACATCAAGGTGTAGGATCCTCCAAAGGCTTGCAGTTATGCATAAACCTTTTATTCGGCAACTCTTAACCAATGCTCACAAGCAGAAACGGCTCCAGTGGGCCCATAAATAAATGAAGACTAATTAAAAACAGTCTTGTTCACTGACGAGTGCAGTGCAACCCTGATGGATGCAGTGGTGGATGGTTGGTGGACAGCCACCATGTCCCAAAAAGGCTGCAATGTCAGCAAGGAGGAGGTGGAGTCATGGTTTGGGCCGGAATCATGGGGAGAGAGCTGGTCGACCCCTTTAGGGTCCCCGAAGGTGTGAAAATTAATCTGTAAAGTATGTGCAGTTTCTGACTAACCACTTTCTTCCATGGTACAAAAAGAAGAATCATGCTTTCCGTAACAAAATCACCTTCATGCATGACAACGCACCATCTCATGCTGCAAGGAATACCTCTGCATCATTGAATACCATGAGCACAAAAGAAGAGAAACTCATGGTGTGGCCCCCATTCTCTCCTGACCCAAACCTTATTAAGAACCTTTAGAGCATCTTTAAGCGAAAGATCTATGAGGGCGGGAGGCAGTTCACATCCAAACAGTCCTATGTTAAAACGTAACTCGACCCGTTATGCCCCGTTCAGACCGCAGACGCCTATTTGCGCGTTACGCAGAAGTTGGACGCCTGTACATTGAAAGACAAACGCAAATAAGCCGCTTTCTCGATGCAGCGGAGCAGAGCCGAAAATAATAAGCAGACGCGCGTTCGCCGCGTGCGCATGCGCAGTGGAGGTGTTGTCAGTCTGGCTTCTCTAATGGCGGATCAAAGTTGAGAGAGTGCCTTTTGCGTATTTGCTTTTCAAAGCCCAAAAACGGAGACGCTCGGCGGCGTGTCTGATCCACCAGTGATCCGAGTTGAGTCAATACCATAATTTGCTTCAGGACTGGATAAATCTCGCTCTCAGCTGTAGTTTCGTTTGTCCCGGGTCCTGTTTGATGACTTGTTTTCCCGCATTGGTGCGCGGATATGTACCAGGACAACAACTACAGGCGCCTGTCCATCTGTACATCAGGTCAGTACACAAATATTCATGTCTGAGCGCAATGATAAAGTGTATCTGAAGTGTATCTGCTGTGTATGTGCTTGTGTATGTGTATAAAACCAATGAAAAGTACATAGATAGTAAAAATTAAACATAGTTTCCATAGCGTTAATATTTTGTTATAGTGCACCATTTTATATTCGGTTGTGGTATATTTAATGAAAGTACAAGTAAACTAAATTTAGGCTATATAGTTATTTGTTTGTTTTATTATTCAGATCTCTTGCCACTGGCGAAACATTTTGAGGCATTGAAGCTTATACGCCCATCAAAGCGTCTAAAACGCAAAAGCGCACCCGCCGCGCCACGCTCCACACCGAATCGCGCCGCAAATAAGCGGAAACCGCGCCGCAAAAACGCAGCAGGTGTTCGACGCGCATTTACATAGACTTTGTATGTAAACTGGACGCTTATGCCGCACCGGTCTGAACGGGGCATTAAATTCAGTAAATATGACCTGCTAATGCTTCTAATTTAACAAATGACAATTTTCAGTTCTTTACAACAATATCATGGATCTGGTGTGCATTATAATTTAGAACAGTGCATTTTAAGTTTCTATTTTAAAAAATCATCATTGGGAGGTTTGGTCAATAACATTCGGATTGTACTCTAAAGGTTGATGACTTAAATATTATGATAAGAAAAGATAAGCCTTTATTTGTCCCACGGTGGGGAAATTCCAGTGTTGCAACACAGAGTAGGTACAGAAGTAAATAATCAAAGCGGATAACTTATAAAAAAAAACACACACACACTAGAAAAACTCTTAATGACTAATTTATATTGATTATTTGGCAAAATCAGAGAAAAATGTAATTTGCTTAATTATTTGGAACGCAGTGTAAAGATATGCAAAAATGCAGCATAGATAAGTGACAGAAAATGCAGAAAAAGCTGGGGAAAACCCTGGAAGTTGTGTCTAATTTACTCCAGCTTTTGATGTAAGTGCTATAGTGCTATATAAGTGCTATAGCACCATAAACTTGGAATTACTTAATGTCTTTTTGTGAATCGCTGAGAACCACCTCATGAAGAAAGAGTATAATTCAATTTTTATTTATCAAAAACACGTGTTATGTTTGGGTGGTGTCAGTCGCTCACATAGCAGACCCCTGCGAGCCGGACCCTGCTGGCCATAGAAACGCAATCCGCCATAAACTAAAGTGGCCTGAGACGTTCCAAAGTGAACCGGTCAGGGAGACAAGGGCAAGTGGAAAAGCAGGTTAAGTTAGTTACCTTCCATCAAAGAAGTAGAACTTGCCCTTGCCATTCTTCTCTCCGTGAGTGAAGTGTCCCTCAAAGCGGTCACTGGAGGAGTAGGTGACCGTGCAGAAGCCATGGGGAACACCATCCTCGTCTAAAGGACCTGCAAACAATGTACATGACATGCTGGTCAATAAACTGCATTTACTTTTACTTTAAATATGCAGTCAACGGGCCAACTAGTTGCACTGCTCCAGAAGATAATGCCGGCGCTTACAGCTGATGCTGGAGTTGCAGTCCCTTCCATCACTATGGAAAGAGAACAGCCAACAAAGACAAGAAGCTGGTAAACCATGAGGTCTCAAAGTGAAGTTTCTGAACCACTGTGAGAAGGAGCATGTCATGAAGGCTGAAAAAGTTGAAGGAGACCTCCAGTACAAAAGGCAAGGTCTGTCATGTACCCTCCTTGTGAAATTCGTCAAACAACAAGCAAAGGTTCACCCCGTATGTGAGGAATTCAGGAGGAGACAACTGAGGCATGGCTCCTCACACCCAGTGAATTTTGAAGGTAAAAAGCACATGCTCAAAACACCAGCAGAGGCAGAAGTGCTCCTCAAAAAAAAAATACAAAACACAGAACTGAACCGCATCAAGAGATGGATCCATCAACATGGGGCAATGGTAATGGGCGAGTTTGGGTAATACATTCATGTTGTTTTGAAGAGACTAATGGTTTGTGCGGGACATATTTAGGCCCGACCCGAAGGAAGAGAATCGTCCTGGTGAGGGACTTATAGAAATTGTATCCGGAGGCCAGAAATACAAAAATCGAGTAGTAAACAAGGACAAATATGCATGTGAGCAGTATCAAAAATTAGAACTTTGATTAGAGCGTTAATGATGATATGCAAATGTAGTGGCTAGCTAATAAAATGGTATCTAAATGATATTTAGAAATTCATAAATACAATCTATTTGTCGCAGGCAACTGTAAGACAACAGGTTAATTTGTGACCAGGCACAGTTTACGTTATTATTCTTTTTTTCTCCCACAAACCACCCCAATTTTGATCCCCTGAACATTAAAGAAAACTGATTATTTTTCGAACCAAAATTCAGGATTGGTGAAAAGTTTTTTGGTAACAAAAAATTTATGACGCAAAATGACTCGCTAGCGCCACCTAAAATTTCAAAATACATCACACTAAAAAATTGGTACAACCTCGTACTTTATTTATTTCCACCTTGGGTTTTGAATTGAAAAAATTTACTTTAGCATAAACTGTTGAAATTTGGCACACTTATTCTCCACACCACACGAAACATAAAAGCCAAAGTGGACATAACTATCTCGAACCGTGCGTTCATGAAAATGTTGAATGAAGTAGTATGAAATTGGTAGTTTGTGAGGGAGGGATGATGTAGAGGTGTGCTCTCCACGGCTCGTACCCCGCGGTTGCAATGGGGGCGATGGCCTTTATTGCTGCACGTGGCTTAATTATTTTTGACATCCGACTTTATTACAGCTTAGAAGCATTGTTGCGGCTAAGAGGATGCAGCACAGAAAAACTCTTTACTTTAATAATTGGAGTGGAATTCATTCCATGGAATGTGAGGAGCCATTGTCCTCTCTTCTTATTGGCTCGAGCCATGGAACGGAATCATTCCAAGAAACGCAAGGAGCCATTGTTCTCGCATGGTTTCTTATTGCTTCGAGCATGGAATGGAATTCATTCCATGGAACACTCAAGTCTTTGCTTTCACCTGGTTTTCCATGCTCAAGCAAATTATAAGAAACCAGGCGAAAACAAAGGCTCGAGCATTTCTTTTCGCCTGGTTTCTTAGGAAGGCGGTCGCTTCCCCGTGCGCGAGAGGAAGGCGGTTGCAGGCAAGATATTCAGGGATTTGGGTGTCTATATACTTGACCACCTCTTTCCCTTCAGTCTCCTCTGGAATACTGACAATCCGCAGGTCACCTCCAGTGCTCTCCCCAGGATTTTTTAAAGGGATGGTAAATATGGCTCATACGGGGTCGGATTTTCCTCCAAGGATGGTTTAACGTACCGTCATAATTTCCAAAGGTAAATACACCCTAAACATACTATTACATGGTGTATAGACCTAAACATACAATTACATGGTGTATAGGCGTAAACATACTATTACATGGTGTATAAGCCTGGACATACTATTACATGGTGTATAGACCTAAACACACTATTACATGGTGTATAAGCCTAACCATACCAAGCCTCGAAATAACGGGCCGGACACGGTCAATGACCGGCGCAAAAATCAGTTTTGACCGACTCCAAAATCAACGCTCCGGACACAATGACAGACGCAAATTTTTCGCCGTAATATACATTTTTAAAAGGCAAAAACAGCACGGTGAACATGCCCAAAGCGATTCCTATGCACAAACTCGGGCGCGCTATACTACAGAGCACGATTATTGCTGTAGTTATACAGCAAGCGGAAGGCAGCGGAGCGCATGTGCGCGGGCATTTCTATCGCTTAAGTTTCGTTTTGACAGACATGCCGCTTCGCAGTCTTCTCGCTTCTCATTGGCCGAGCGGTGTCCGTGATCTAATGTCGATGAAAGCGGGCATCTGATTGGCCGCTGCGTTCGGTTGTACTCGGAAATGCCCGGTCTAATTTTGCGCCACAAGTGATATTGAGGTTGGCGTGCGTCAATCTCCTCAGTTCGCAATTCAGTCTTTTTAAAGTTGTTTGCAACAAAAGCTGTAATTTTGCACATTAGGGACAATGTCAATGTGGAAGTATCCAAGGGCCCCAAGGGCCCCGCCCCCTTTGGAGTTGTTAGCATTGGGGCAATGTATATATGTTAGTAGTTTATTTTGTAGGCTGTGATTTTATATATTCCACAAGATCTCCTTGTGTCAAATGCAGGTAAACAGTATTTATTTTGTATCTAAGAAACATTATTATATTAAATTAAACAGTATTAAACATCATGATCTCTGGTTTATAGGAATTCAGTATTTGTGCTCTTCATATCAAATAACAGATAAGTACTTTAAATTGTTTTACATGCTAATAACCAGGTTTAAAACAACACATTTATCTTGTTCTTATGACGCTGCGATGCCGCGCGCGCTTGTGGGCCCCTGAAATTGCTGGGGGGCCCCTAACTTTTTCCAGGTAGGGGGCCCCCCTGGCCCCTAACTTTGAAAATCTATTTCTCAGCCTGTAAATGATAAAGAGACATGTTAATAAAAGTTCATTTTTCATTAATTATGTTATTCTGTTTTCCTTTCCTTGTGACCGATTCAGAATTAGCCATGACATGTTGTCAACATGTCATGTTGACAGCGACGTAAAAATAATTATTTCAAGGCTTGCATACTATTACATGGTGTATAAGCCTAAACATACTATTACATGGTGAATAAGCCTAAACATACTATTACATGGTGAATAAGCCTAAACATACTATTACATGGTGAATAAGCCTATCATCCATGAAGAAATTTGAATAGTGGCTTCCCAAAACTTAATGGGATCATGGAAATGATAAATACAAACAAAAATATAATATAAAATAATAATAAATATAAACAAAAACGCATAGTCATTTAAATGTATTACCAATAGGCGGTATATAATACAACAATAACACAATCATGAAAATGTGTACAGTTTTAGCCAATGAAAGTATCATGCTGAACTTGGATAAATCAACTCTTCTTGGCCTTCATCTATTGGACACAGGCAGCCTCATAGTCAAGATCATCAGGGTTATTTGGACCTACAATTGCCAGGAGCATCAGGTTATCTAAAGTAGTTTTAAGAGAGAAAATTGTAGCCCTTACTTTGGCCAAAAAGAAACAAAGGGAGACAAAGCTAAATGATCTGCAAGAAAAACTAAAACTGATTGAGGTAAAACATGCCAGGAAGGGGAATCCTCAAGTGCTACAGGAAATTAAACAAATAAGAGGAGAAATGAATGACCTGACCTCATAGGAAATAGTTAAGGGCATTATTGAGAGTGGATCAAAATTTTCGAAAAATTATTAGCCTGGAAACTAACCTGAAAACAATAAGCAATTTTTCAAATACGAGACAATCAGTGTAATGCAATCTTAACCAAACTAGACCAAATTCAATCATTTAAATCTTTCAATAAAAAACGAATTAAAAAAAATAAGAAGCTGAACTACAAGGTGCAATCAAGAGAACAATAAATCAAGACAACCCTAAATCTCCGGGGAGTAAGTGTAAAAATACTTTGTGTCTGGATTTTTCGCATCACAGTGAACCCTCGTTTATCGCGGGGGTTACATTCCCAAAAGAACCCGCAAAAGGCGAAATCCGTGAAGTAGAAACCTTTATTTTTTCACAGTTATTATACAATGAAATACTCCATAAAACATTGAAGCTCACGCGCGCCGCTCTCACCGGCTTTTCCCGCAGCTCACGCGCCACGCTCTCACCGGCCTCTCCCGCAGCTCACACGCGCCGCTCTCACCGGCCTCGCAAACTCCAATTTGGCAAGGCAGTGAAGACGCGGAGAGACTGTTTAGCCAATCAGAATGCAGAACACAAGGCTTGATGCAAATCCGTGAAGCAGCGAGACCGTGACACTTCGGAATTCAGATGCAAGTCCAGTTGTAACAGCTCCACACTATGAGACTGACGCAGCTGCGATGGTTTTCAAGTAGAGATGACTGGGACCAATTAAGCATGACAGAAAATCAGGAAAATTTGGCTAAAAATGAGTCCACAGCTCTAAACGAGCAAAACAGCTGTTTAATTGATAGCTTTTTGCCACGCAGTACACAAAGAATGTGATGTCACTGAGAGTGGTCGAAATTTTAATCCTGGAGATAATGCGGAGTCCACGCCTGGCTGCAGACTAGAGATGTCAAGATTATTAGGTTAATAGATGATTGTGATTATTCAGGACACAATAGAATTGTGAGAACCAAAAAAATAACCATTTCAATTTAGAAAAAAAATATGTCTTTTACGTTCAATATACAGCCTAAAAACAAGACCTAAATATAAATAACTTTTTTTCATCTGGCTGTTGTCACATTTAACTTTATTTTGTCTTTCAGAAAATTCAATTTCACTGCTCACAAACTTGAGGAATAGTAACATATTAGACCACAGGAATGAAAGCAAATTCAAGATTTCACTGTTGTTTGGTCACAGTCTCAATAATCGTGAATAATCGGAACAGTATGTCATGACATCCCTACTGCAGACCTTCACCAGAAGGACCCTCACTTTACCTTCATCCACAGGTCCCCGTTTATTTTTGCATTAATTTACTCTTCTGTTTATTAGGGGTTAATTAAGGAAATGGAAAAAAAGAAAAATAATCATTTCTTGGAGATGGTTTCAAACTCACAGCACAGCAGTTGACTGTACTTGATATCGGACAACATACGCACTATCCACTCGACAACCAAAACATTGGGTAAACCAAGCAAGGTTACTTAATCTGAGCGATGCACTTCAAATACATAGTTAGAAACATGTTTTCGGAACAAGAAACTTAATTATGTAAATATCATGGAATGATAACAACTGTAGATGTACTTTGTCCGTGTGCGTTGCAGTAGACCCTGGTTAAGATCAGACACAAGCTATTACTGTTAAGGTTAGGAAAAGGGTTTGGGATTGTTTAATGTTAATTATTTTAAAATGTTGTACTGTTACAAAAATACAACAATAGCCTACTTTAGGTATGTCAGAATCCGCTAGAGGCAAACTGCCAATTCAGTGCTGCAGGCCCGCCTGTGACCGTCTTCCACGGGACTGCGTTTGACAACTTTTACAGAAATTGCTCCTCTCGTGACACAAACCAATACCATCCATCGAAATTGTGCTACAACTGTAAATCACCATCTAAGTCACGCCCACGTGACCTTCTTATGATGATTGACGGCAACATATAAGTAGGAGAAAGTTTTGAAAATGTACTTCACGGAAATTCTGAAAATATACAGGTAAGATCATATGTCACCCCAATTATTTATTTATTTTAATGAACCATAAACTACAGAAAATGAAGCCTGCGTAAATTCAGCCTGGAAGACCGAACTCCATTTACGTCCACTGCTACGCCAGGGCTGCCTGCCCCTCCAGCTCAACCAACGCACCTAATCATCCTCTACCCTCACCATATCCACCACAAGTCTCCAGGCCCTGGGGGGAGACATCTAAAACAATTAGATTATGGAGTGCCCATGATCGCGATGTCTTCCGAAGGGGTCTGATCGTCAAATAACTCACGTAATAAAGCTTACTATGTCTGTCTGACTCTCCAGGGGTGAAATGTGTGATCTAATGCAACAAACCTCTCATGAAAATGTATTAAAGCCAAATATGTTTTTTTAGCGGCCCCACTATTGCATGTATAGTCGAGGCATGCTACCCGGGAGGTCCACGTAGGCCATCGGGTCATAAATATTTGCATGGCATCATTCAAAATGCTTGTTGCTTGCCCTAACTATATGAAATTATACAGGTATTGAAAACACATGTCCAGAAAATTCAGATATAAGACTCTGTTATCTCCTTAATTAATACAATTAATAACTTGGAATATCAACATTTAATGAAACCCTTTCAATCACTTTTTGACATATCAGAAAATAATATTATGTGGTTAGATGCATGAATCCAGTAACACTGACTGACTACACAGCTTTTTGGCTGAAATGTGTGCCTCATTTTGACACTCTTAAAACCTTACCATGACTTTTCTGACTGTAAATCTATTGTAAATCTGACCCTTTTGACATTTTTTTCTAATGTACCTACCTACTGTACATACACTGTACAAAAATCTATAATAGTTGTCATTTAACAATGTGAAAACACTTTTACATGAACAATGATGATAGGTCTTGATTAAACTCCAGTATAAGTGTTTTATATTGTTTAGTCTACTTTTTGTTTTCTGTGAGGGACATGTGGATGAAGGTAAATCACGTGAGTGTTCTCCTGGTGATGGTCTGTAGCCAGATGCCTCTCCACCCGTGCGCATGTCAAGCGGATCGATCTCAAATCCAGTCCGCTGCTCTTGCTCCGAGCCGGCCCTGCACTTTACAAACTCACAAATGTGCTTAGCTGCAGCTCAAACCGCACAAGCGGGAAAAGCTCCGAAGCTTCCTAACATGGTTCCACAGTTGACAATGTCGCTGAAGTCACAGTACCTTCCACGTTCTCCTCCAGCGACTCTTCATCGCTATCCATGTTGCTGCTAGGACTAGAGTGTACCTTCTTCTTCGCATTATTATTGTGTGTTTACTGAAGACTGCGCGCCAAACATTGCTGCCTTCCACTGGTGATAGTGCGCTATTACACTTTACGAGAGCGCAGTATCGAAAATATCATGTCTGCGTTATAAATTCTATCAGTGCTCTGTACTCCTCCTACTGATGGAAATATGGGCCAAGCAAAGTCTTCACTGACCATTTAAATCCAAGATCAAAGCGGTGGGGGAAAAAAGCTATCCTCTCTGGACTGTGAACCTGTTACTCTCTATTAAAACATAGGGGACAGTTTTTTCTTTTCACACTGGCAGGCCGCTATTATGTTTACCAATCAAGAAGAGGTCCGATGCTAATACAGAGTGTTTTCAGAACTAGCTCTTTCCTGTTGTTTCCCCAGGGTGTATTGTCTCCCCCAGTGCAGTGAGGTTCAGTGCTAGTGAGGCACTGACTCTTTCAGAGTTAGATTTACAAATGAGAATGAACCCAAAAGAGCACCTTAAACATACTTTAATTGACAACAGACAATGATTTATGCTATATATCTCATATCAGCAAACATTCTGATTAATTGAATATTATTGTTCCATATTGGATTAAAGGGAAAATTACATACCTGATGACAAATATTAACAGTTATTATAAGAACTTTTTTTTTCCTCCCAATTCAGTTTGCAGCGCACAGGCCAAATCCAGGCCACCAAGTAATATGGTCTGACCTATTATGGTAAAATAGGCCATGGGCCGAACCATATTGCATATTAAAATGAGTTTGTTTCCAACAGAATCAGATGTTGTAATCCCATTTATGTTTAAGACCTTAAGTCCTGGTTCAAATTCTGTTGTCTAGTCCTGTTCAACATGTTATTTAAGCCTGATGTGACCTACATTAGGTTTAGTCTTGGTTCAGGATGAGGTCTAGTTCTAGGTCTGATGCTATGATTTTTTTCGCCCTCAGAGGCAACTGTTTTTTGCCTCTATTTTTCGCCCTCAGAGGCAACTGTTGTTGTGATTTTGGGCGTTACAAAAATAAATTGAATTGAAATGATCTGCACTAGTTCAAGACTGGTTGTAGATTGACACTGGGTTGGCCTTTATTTAGTCCTGCTTTAGTCCTGTTTTTGTGTGACAGAGCAAGAATGTTTTAGTTCAGTGAACTAAAACATCAGTGAAACAATAGATTTTTTTCTCTCTATTTACAAATACAAAACCTTAACAATTGTGACGCATTTATAACAAGAACAAAAACAGCAACAGACAGACAACAACACAGACATTAGACAAATAGAGAGACAACAGATAAACAGAGAAAACACAACACATGGGTGTGTTTGTGTTTGTGTGTGTGTGTGTGTGTGTGTGTGTGCATTCATTCAAACAGTGTAAAAATGTGTTATATTATTATTACCATCATCACAACGCTACCATATATTGTTGTACATGTAGATGTAGTCATATTGTTAAAATAGCAATCATTTACTACCACTACACAAAGCATTTTTTAAATTAATACACACACACTCACACATAAATTATATATTTTTTAAAAACTCTTCCTCACCCTCCGCGGCCGGTCTCAATTTATCCCCCTTCAATCTCGGGTCCTGGGAGCTTGAGGGTTCTTCAGTATCTTTGCTGTTCCTAGCACTGCACTTTTCTGGACCGACATGTCTGATGTTTTTCCTGGGAAATGCTCAAGCCATTCCTCCAGTTTGGGGGTCACTGCCCCAAGTGCTCCGATCCCTGCGGGCACCACCTATACCTTCACGCTTCAGGCCTTCTACAGCTCCTCTCTGAGGCCTTGGTATTTCTCTAGTTTCTCATGTTCCTTTTTCCAGATGTTCCCATGGTACTGCATGAGATGCTGAAACCACCTCTCGTCGGTCCTGCCAGCCTGAGTATGTTTTGGTATGTGCACATTTCCCCTACTACACTGTGGTGCATTAAAAACACAAGAAATGATGGAGGGTGTTAATATTTTTCAGGATATAGCAAGTGATATAAATAATAATAATGATAATAGTACTAACAGCAGCAACAATGATAATGATGATGATAATAACAACAACAACAACAACAATACATGTATGTGTTAATAACATGTTTGTGTGGCAGGGTGGTGGTTGTGTGATTGTGTAGGAGTTGGCTCACAGACAAATTGATAAAGTTGGTAGATGATTGAAATGTGTGAAGAGTGGAAGATGATAAGATAAGATAAGATATTCCTTTATTGTCCCACATGGGGAAATTTCATTGGTGCAACGCAGGTAGATACAGAGGTAGATACAGAAGAACAGATCACTTATAGGAAGTCTGAAAAACACTTTCAGTAGAAGATCTCCTATAAATAAATAAAAAACTCCCATAGACAAATAAATAAATAAATACATAAATACCATTGCATGTGATCACGACAGTAATTGCACATGAATATGTGTCACGACAGCACATAGATTGCACATGAATTTTACATGAATTGCACATGAATTCCAACAGCAATTGCATATATGACAGAATTGCACATCAGTATTAGGTTAGGTCAGTATTGCGAGTGTTCAGTACTAACAGTTTTTGTTATAAAGTCTGACAGCAGCAGGAAGGAAAGACCTACGGAACCTTTCCTTCGCACATCGAGGGTGGATCAGTCTCTCACTGAAGCTGCTCTCCAGAGCGGACAGAGTGTCCTGCAGGGGGTGACACTCATGGTCCAGCATAGATGTGAATCTAGCCAGGACCCTCCTGTCCCCCACCTCCTGCACCGAGTCCAGAGCACAGCCCAGGACGGAGCTGGACTTCTTGATGACTCTGTCCAGCTTCCTCCTCTCCCTCTCTGTGATGCTGCTGCTCCAGCAGGCCACACCGTACAGGAGGGCCGATGCCACCACAGAGTCGTAGAAGGTCTTCAGGAGTGGCCCTGTCACTCCAAAAGACCTGAGTCTCCTCAGGAGGTAGAGCCGACTCTGGCTCTTTCTGTACAGTGCGTCTGTGTTATGAGTCCAGTCCAGTTTGTGGTTCAGATGAACACCCAGGTACTTGTATGAGTCCACTCTCTCAATGTCCCGTCCCTGGATGTTCACTGGTGAGGGGGCAGTGGGGTGGCGTCTGCGGAAATCCACCACCATCTCCTTGGTCTTCCCCGCGTTGATGAGGAGGTGGTTCCGCCGACACCAGTCCACAAAGTCCTGCGCCAGTCCTCTGTACTCCGCGTCATCGTCGTCCGTGATGAGTCCGATGACGGCAGAGTCGTCAGAGAACTTCTGTAGGACACAGCTGTCCGTGTCATGTCTGAAGTCTGCAGTGTAAAGGGTGAAGAGAAAGGGCGCGAGGACAGTGCCCTGGGGCGCCCCCACACTGCAGGTCCGAGTGTCAGACACACAGTTCCGGGCTCTCACAAACTGGGGTCGGTCTGTGAGGTAGTCCAGGATCCACTCTGCCAGGTCATACTCCACACCAGCCGTCTCCAGCTTGTCCCTCAGGAGCAGCGGCTGGATGGTGTTGAAGGCACTGGAGAGATCGAAGAACAGGATCCTCACAGAGCTGCCAGGCTTTTCCAGGTGAGAGAGGGAGCGGTGCAGCAGGGAGATGACGGCGTCCTCCACTCCGATGCCAGACCGATATGCAAACTGCAGCGGGTCCATGGCTGAGCTCACGGTGGAGCGGAGGTGGTCCAGGACCAGCCGCTCCAGTGTCTTCATCAGGTGGGACGTGAGAGCCACTGGCCTGAAGCTGTTGAGGTCTTTGGGGCGCGGTGTCTTAGGCACAGGTACCAGACAGGAGGTCTTCCAGACCTGTGGTACCACCCTCAGCTTCAGGCTCATGTTGAAGACATGCTCCATAACTCCACACAGTTCATCTGCGCAGGACTTAAGGAGCCTGGGGCTGATGCCATCAGGTCCTGCTGCCTTCCTCACTTTAATCCTCTTCAGCTCACTCCTCACCTGTGCTGCTGTGACAGTCAGTGGTTGGCAGGGGGACCGTGTGCTGGGGGGATGGGTGAGTCCAGGCGAAGTGGGGAGCTGATGGTCCGGGGCAGATAAGCGAAGAGGAACAGATGCAGGGCATTGTCCAGCTGTGGAAGAGGGAGCATGCAGCTGTGCAGGGGGAGGGGCGGGTGACCGATCAAACCTCAAGAAGTGAGCATTTAAATCATTCACCCACTGTAGATCCCCCTCTGTCTGGGCAGGGGGGATTTTGAAGCCCGAGATGGTTTTCAGGCTCCTCCACACTCCCTGAATGTTCTTTTGCTGCAGCTGCTCCTCCATCCTCCTCTTGTAGCCGGCCTCAGCCTGCCTGATCTTCCTCCTCAGCTCCTTCTGCACAGTCTTCAGCTCCTCCTTGTTCCCTGACCTGAAGGCTCTCTTCTTCTCCTTCAGCAGAGCCTTCAGTTCACGGTTAATCCATGGCTTGTTGTTTGGAAAACACTGCACCGTCCGGGAGGGAACAATGTTCTCAAAACAGAAGTTGATGTAGTCCGTGATGCACTCTGTGATGGTGTTGATGTCCTCCCCATGTGGGTCATAAAGCTCAGTCCAGACAGTGGTGCTGAAGCAGTCCCTCAGAGCCTCCTCGCTCTCAGCAGACCACATCCTCACCTCATGGAGGAAGAAGAGAAGGGAATCAGAGTTGTAAAAAGTCAGAAAGCGTTGGGTGGGAGAGGTCGGTTTTAGATGAGTAATTATAGGGGGAGATGTATATTCCAATGTAATGAAGTCAGTGAGAAGATTTTCTCCAGTGGTTAATGTGTATGTTATTGAAGGTTTTACAGTTCCATAAGGATAGTTTTCTTGGCAATGGTTAGGAGTTTAGAAACAATAGATTTCTGTTGAATAGTACTATTGTGAGTTGTTTGTGGATATTGGATATAAAAAATAAAATTGTTGTGCAGTATTGTAGTCCAGCCTTCAGACAACAGTCCTACGAAAAAACTCTGTGGAAAATATAATTTAATGACCATGTACAGTATCACGCTTTTATCCACTGTTTAGCTTATATCCATTGTTTAGCTTATATATTATTATATATTAACAGCACCAATAACACCACTTGGGATAGGTTCAGGACCAAAATTAAACAAGTAAAGGACACGCTGGTTCGTTATTGACAGACAGAGTCACTTGGTTCAGTTTAAATGTTATTTAATTATAAAGGTTCTGTTACTTTGTTCTTTTAAGTTTGTCTGGTTAAAATGTATTGAACACAATTTATATTCACAGTTCAGTAGAGGTCAGCTCACATTCACCCTCACAGAGCCCGCCATACCAGGTCACATAAGCTAGACATTTATAAAAGTAAAACAAAGTTGAAGAAGACAAGACAGCAGTTTATCCCCAGGGAAGTAGCTCCACACAGCTGCTCCAAGGACCACGACTCAATCTACAGGCTTTACATCGGTCAGCCCGGGCATATGACAGTGGAACCAACCAAACGTGGCCAACAAGGTGACTGACAGTGGGGCTTATTGAGCCACTAGATACACGCAGGAGCTACAATAAGAGTGCTCGTCTTCTGTTCCGAAGGTCGGCGGTTCGACACCCGCTCAGGAAGCGTGGTCAGATCCACTGGCCCGCAGGTTGGCGGTGCGATTGTAGCTGTGAATACTGCCGTTGTGCCCTTGGGCAAGGCACTTAACCTGACTCGCCTCTGGTATCTGCGAATACCGGTGTGTGAGTGAATGGGTGACTGGTTCCTTGATGTAAAGTGCTTTGAGTACCTTGACGGTAGAAAAGCGCTATATATATATAAATATGTGACCATTTACTTGTATTAACATGACAGAAGCATAGGTAAAATAAAGCTAACATGACGCATTATACCTTTACATGAGCGAGCCGCAATGCCAGCGTGAAAGATTGCAGAGGTGAGGCCCTAGGAGCGCTAAAGTAGTTTAGAAGTTGATAAAATTTTTTGTTTATCTTAATTATTTTCCGTCTGTTTTTTATTTAATTTTTTTATTTACTATTATTAGTATTATAATAGTAAATGTGCATGTTGTTTTGTTGTAAATGTGCAAAAATGATTTCAGTTTGACACAATGTCATCTGAAAAGTTATGAGAAGTATATTTTAATCTTAAAAAAATACTGAAATTATTATAATATTGGGTCTAATTTAAAGATCAAAGATACTAGAGCTGGGTTTCGATTCAAATTTCAAGAATCGATTCGATTCCGATTTTTACGTTTCAAAATCGTTTTTTTTTTTCGATTCGATCCGATTTCGATTCGACCCGGGGGTTAATGTTAGAAAAAATGAAAAATTTATTTGAACCGTTTCCTTCACTTCATGACTGTGTAGAGAAGCAACATATTAAAACTAGTATTATATCAATATTAAACAGCAAATCTTACAAGTATTGGTAGTTACTGATGGCTGGAAGACTGATGAAAAGGTTAAGGGTCAATCTACCTTCAAGAAAGATAATCCAGGAGTCCTGAATTATCTTTCTTGAAGGTAGATTGAAGTTCACTGAGGGAAATGTAGAAAAGAATTTAAATTTAAAAAAAAAAATAATTAAATTAAAAAAAAAAAAAATAATAATAATAATTTAAATCGATCTTTGGACGTACGAATCGATAATCGGTCGAATCGATTAAAAATCGGAAAATCGATTATTTCAACCCAGCTCTAAAAGATGCTGACAAAGATGAAAAAAGAGAAAATTGATATTATATGCCAACAAGAAACACATTTAAATGACTTAGAACATCACAAATGTACAACATTTGCATACAACAGACTTTACTATTCTTCATACAGGGGCAAATATAAGAGGTGAGTGACCATATTAATCTCAAGTAGAATCGCCTGTGAATAGTGTTTTGAACACAAAGATAAAGATGGCAGGTTTGTACTGGTTAAAGGAACTATTAATGGAAATGTGTTTACTTTGATGAATGTATATGCTCCACCAGGCAGCTCACTTTCTATACTGAAGTTGTGGATCTGCTTGCAAACCATTCTGATCAGTGGCGGTGACTGGAATTTAAATGTTCAGACAACATTGAACTTCTCAAGCTCACAAAGTACTGGTAAATCTATAAATAACACATTTAGTAAATTAATACATGATGTAGGGCTGATGGATATCTGGAGAGATGAATCCTACTGCCCGCCAATATACACATTTTTCCAACCCACATATTATCTATACTAGAATAGACTATTTTTTGATTTTCAACAAAGATAGGTCCAAAATTACAGAGACAGACCTATATAGGTACAATAGATTTAAGTGATCATGCTCCTATTTACATCACTATAATTCTGGAACAGAAACAAAAGAAAAACACTTTGGAGATTTAATACCAGTTTACTCCATGACCCAATATTTGTAGAAATGATGACAAAGGACATTGAGACCTGCATAGAGGAAAATGACAATGGTGAAGTTTCTCCACACATCCTCTAGGATGCAGCAAAGGCAGTTTTGAGGATCAGGGTAATTGCTATGGCTTAGGCCAAAAAGAAACAAAGGCAGAAAAAATTAAACAATTTACAGAACAAACTAAAGCACCATTTATAAATCCATTATGCTTCAATAACTTCATACATCCAACCAACTGATCCAAATAGAAATATAAGGAACACATTCTAGTAAAGTATTACATGTTTCTTGCCAAACAATTCCCTGGTCTGAACATGCAGCAGCAGCGTCTTCTGCACAGATCAGCTTCTGATCAGGTCCACAGCGCCTTCTCACCTGTACCGAGAGGAGCGCAGCACAAACAGTAGATCAAAAGTACTATTCCACCATTTTTTTTTTTTATTGGAAAAAAAAGACGCCATTTAAACAGTTAAAAAAAATATATATATATATATAATATCGATACTGAGTCCGTGACGATATATCGCCGTATCTATTTTTTGAACACAACCCTAATGAAAGCAGTTCAAATTTCACAAAATGACTGGCCTGGAAGCATAGAAAACAACAATCAGAGAGAAAACATTTTGAAATACACGAATAACATAATTTCAACGACCAAATATAATCAGCCTTTGAAATCTTTTTTTTATTTAATTAACTTTTCATCAAAATATCCGGAAGCAAAGAAGAAGAAATACAATATTTTTTGGACACTCTCAATTTACCTGCTATGACCAAAGAACAAAACAAAACATTAGGTGCCGAAATAAGAATAACTAAAATTCAAAGTGCAATCAAAATGGTATAAAGCTCAAAAACACACACTTACCACTTTGCTTTTATCAACTTTTAACTGTACCCTTGGAAAAGCTCAGAACCCTCTGAGTTAGAAAGAAGCCCTCATATCTTTAATACCTAAAGAGGGGAAGGACCGACTTGACTGTACCTCATATAGACCAATCTCAATTCTGAATGTGGACTATCGTATATACACTTCAATAATTTCCAAAAGAATGGAACAAATACTCGCAGGTTTATTAACGATCAAACACAAGCTAACATAGGAGGATCTTTACACATAAGGAACCATATACACATATAGAAACAACAAAACAAAGCCGTAATAATAATAGAGGACGCTGCTTTTGACTTTGTTAGCTTGCCCTATCTATTTAAAGTGCTAAATAAACTTAAAATAGATGATTTAATAATAAAACTATTGGGGCCCTCTACGGTCTTCCAACATCAAGAATCAAAATGAACGGTCACTTGACCTTGGAAAGAGGGATGAGGTAAGGTTGTGCTTGGGCCCCTCTGTTGTTTGCCTTGTACTTGGAACCATTGGCCCAATATATTAGACAATCTGAAACAAGTTTCAATTGATGGGACAGAACATAAAATTACCTGCTTTGCTGATGAAATCTCAACAGGGCTGTGTACTTTCTCCTCTGCTCTTCTCCCTGTACACAAACTGCTGCACCTCCAGCCACGACTCCGTAAAACCACCACTCTCATCGGGCTCATCTTGGACGGGGATGAATTTGTCTACAGGAGGAAGGTGGACCGGCTGGTGTCCTAGTGCAGTGGTAACAACCAGGAGTTCAATGCCCAGAAGACAGTGGAGATGATCGTGAACTTCAGGAAAGTCTCTGCCCCCCAGCCCTCCCTCACCATGACAGACTCCCCCATCACCACCGTAGACTCCTTCCACTTCCTTGGCACAACCATCACCCAGGACCTCAAGTGGGAGCCCACCATCAGCTCCTTCATCAAGAAGGTGCAGTTTTATACGCCCGAATGTTTATGTTTGACTTGGTATGCCGTAACTTTATTTATGTTTAATCGAACGGTACCATCAGAATCAGAATAGGTTTATTGCCATTCTCAATGAACAAAATTCAAAAACATAGGAAGTTGTCTTGGTGATTTGATCCAACACAAAACAATAAAACAATGAATAAGTCATAACAATATGCCATCAGATAAAAACAATAACAATAATAGAATAGAAATAAAGGCTTAATATGTACACACATTAAATGTGTGTACATATTAAGCCTTTATTTTTATTCTTTTTTTACAGTTGTAAGATCAGTGTTGGGAAAGTTCACTTTCTACATGAACTAGTTCAGTTCATAGTTCACACATTTTAAAATGAACTAGTTCAGTTCACAGTTCATAATTCAAAATTTGGAACTAAGTTCACAGCTCCAAATATTATGCAATAATTGTTCTAAATTATTTCCACAGCCCATATACAACCACAGGCAGCAATTATTGTATTAGTTTAATGCTGAAAATATGTGTCGGATTTCATTTTCATATCCAATTTTGAATCCTTACAAAACCAGGATTTACATTCACATTGAAGGGACAGCCTTCCCTCATTTGTTGCTGTCCATTCAGCCCACACTAGTAGCAGTTGCAGCTTTCAACCCCACAGTATATTCTCAAAAACATGAGGGAAAACTTGCAGGGCAAAGTTTGCACAGAAATGTTAGATTGCTCCCATTCTGACCGACCTTATCATAAAACTCACGTAAATGGTCGTAGCAGGGCAACTCCTGCTGTTCTGTTAACTACACGTTGCGGTCGCGTCAATGCTGCGTTTTGTTTTGATGCGCATGCGCAGTGTGGTGCGACACGCGGAATCTGTCTGTCTCCGCGATCTATCGGCCTCTACAACTTCGGAGTCTCACACTTGCCAGACATAGGCTCTTTTTGGGCAACTTAACGGTGTGTTTTTCGCCTGGAAGTCTAGAAATCTGACACTTTATTGAACGAAAATAAAAAGAACGAAGGTGCCGTTCACAGACACCAGAAAGAACGCGTTCACATTATCGTTCTTCAGCAGTAATACCGTTCGTTCAGTTCACGTTCACCAAAGTGCACAACACTGTGTAAGATATACATATGTAGTGCAGAAAGTGAACAGTGCAGTGAGTGATTGAATTATAGTTAAAGTGGCAGGTGTTAAGAAGTGTTCATGAGTCCAACGGCAGAGGGAAATAAACTGTTCTTGTTGCGGGAGGTTCTGGTCTAGCCTCTTGCCTGAGGGGAGTGGCTCAAATAGTCCGTGTCCAGGGTGAGAAGGGTCGGCTGTAATCCGACCTGCACGTCCCAGGGTCCTGGAGACGTACAGGTCCTGCAGAGATGGAAGTTCGCAGCTGATCACCTTCTCAGCAGAGTGCACAATACGCTTCAGTCTCAGTTTGCCGGTTCACCTCCCTCCTGTAGACAGACTCATCCCCGTCCGAGATGAGCCCGATGAGGGTGGTGTCGTCCGCAAACTTGATTAGCTTTAGGGAGTCATGGCTGAAGGTGCAGCAGTTTGTCTACAGGGAGAACAGCTCTCTGGTTGGGACTTTAATAAACTGTCTGTACTTTGGTAGTTCCTGGCTGAGATTTCCCTTGTTATTTCTCATTACTTGCATTATTGCTACTTTATTTTGCTCTGAGGTTGTGTCCCCAGTTGTGTTATGAGTGTCCCCTTTCCATCCTGTGCAATTAAAGCAGAGCCTCAAACACATCTGGCCTTGCCAGAGATGCATCGGAGTCAGAGCAGATGACAACTTTTTCTGGCTTCACTTCTTCCATCCACTTTATAGCCCAAATAATTGGCAACATGTTCATTATAAATACCCCTATTCCATCTGGGATGTGCCTGCCCTGAGTCAGGGACAACTATTGGGGTGAACAGACCTATCAGTATATAGACCAGCAGATCATTTTCCAAATTAGTCTCCACAGTTTCTCTCATGATGTCAACAGAACACATTCTGCCCTTATTTTTAAGTCCACTTCTGCTTGAGGGAGCATCCAAGTAGGAACTGATGACCGTTGTGCCCCTTTGCTCTGGTACGTACCTCATCTCTCATATCAAAAAGAAATGTCCTCCCACTTTTACCTCCTGACTTCCATGAATCTTTCAACAACCTCCTAATGACCCCCACTTGTCTTTGTGACTTTTCCACAAACTGAAGAGCTAATTTTAACCGCCTTTTTTTTAAGGCACATCTTTCCCATTTCAACCAGGAGGGCTGGCACTGAAATGGTCCAGAATGCACGTCAGCACACTCGAAGGGCTTTAGCCTGAATAACATCCAACTTGGCTAGATTTGTTTTAGCTGCATTCCCATAAACAATACTACTGTAAATGAGATGACCGGACCATTGCTCCATAGATCATTACCGGAGTGGCTTTTTCGGCTCCCCAGTTACTGCCAGAAAGACAATGCATTGGTTACTTTAGACCATTTATCTACCACAGGGGTGCCCACACATTTTCGGCTCACGAGTTACTTTTATATTCGACAAAGCCTGAAGATCTACCTATAGAATATTATTTTAATTTTCAGGATTAAACAGGTTTTTATTTTTGTTTTACCATAATTAGGCTATAGAAACACAATGTAGGCTTTCATTAAAAGCCTAATATTGTTTATCATATACAAATGTGCAATATAAAAAGGAGAGAGAAAATCTGCTATTTAACTAGACCATTTAATACAGCTGAGTATTTTGAAAATAAGATATATTGACCACAACTACGCTAATGATTGAAGGTTGAGCTTAACCAGAACTTCCTCTCTCCTTCCTCTGCGTTACACAGCACGCACTTCTGTGCTTTCCGCCGCGCTTCGAATACGCCCAAATACGCGTATTGTGCCCAATACGCGATTGACGTACTGAGCACCCCTGATCTACCACTTTCTCAATGTGTACTCTCTATGTCATCCTTTCATCTACATGGACCACCCAAAATTTTAATGTAACCCTTTCCTGTGCTGTGTCATACAACTGCAGACCTACATTACCCAACTAAATTTTTTACCCAAAAAACAAACTAAACCCGTATGCTGCTACCCTAATGCCCACAGAGCGAGTGGAGACTCCACCGAGGCCGGCTTCCCGGAAGGACCCCAAACAACTCGATATAAGCTCTAGTTTAAAATACAGGATTGACTGCTGTATTAAAATTGCTTACCGCTGATGAAAGGCATGTTTGACCCCCGAGTTAAGGACCAGACAGTTTTATCGAATAAAACTCGTAGATGGAGGAAGAGGAGGCCCGTATGCTGTTACCCTAATGCCCGAAGAGCGAGTGGAGACGCCACCGAGGCCGGCTTCCCGGAAGGACCCAAAACTGCACAAACAACTCGATATAAGCTCTAGTTTAAAATATAATTTAGGACTGACTGCTGTATTAAGATTGCTTACCGTTGATGAAAGGCATGTTTGGCTCTCGAGTTAAGGATCAGAGCGACGCAACAAGCCGACACCCCGGGCATAGAACACGGACGGGTTACCTCCCACTACACCATATTGCATAAATTATATTGCATAAATTAAATTTGTTGTTTCAACTCACTAAAAAGTGAGCTAAACTACTTTGAAGCCACCACGCCTTACGCTGAAGGTGGCACTATTAGTTTGCCACTGTCCGACAGTCGGCTGCCCAGTCTGCGGCTCTGCAAGCGGCCATCTTTGTTTGACGTCAGAGTGAGAGGTCGGGCAACGTAACAGACACTCCTTTTATAGGGCACCCTCACCTCAGTCACAACATACAGGTGGACAGTAGACGTCCTGCTACACAGACACAAAATAAAAGCAGCAAACATCCATCAAATAAAAAAAATAAAAATAAAAGCATGGTCTGGAGAATCCTAATTTTTTTCATTTTTCGTATGTCCATTATAATCATAGTCCAGTCCTTGATCGTCAGTGCCCTTTGTGTCATACATTTTTGATGGCATTTTTTGCGGCTGCTTGGAAGATGTACCAGAGATAGCTGCTGGTTGTGTCCATGGTAGGAGTCCTGAAAGCAGAGGGGAAAATCCCGCAGGTGAAGAGGCAACGTTTCGGCAACTAGGCCTTCGTCAGGCAAGGAGTCCTGAAACCCAAATTAAGAGTTCTGAAATCCATTGGGATGATGATGTCATAAATTGTCAAGTCCAATACTTGTGAACAATAGGACAGTCCTAAAACACATGATAATGGTTTGCCTCGTGGCTGCCACATCCTCTCCAACAGCCTGCAATTCCCTGTGAGTAATGGGCACTTTGACATGGGATTATAAAGTCCTGTTTCTCCCAGCCAAAGAACTTTGAACTCATCAAAGCTCTTCAGATGATTCTCCCATACAATCTGGTAAAAAAAATCTTTATACCTTTTTGTGGCATTCGGGTGGTACTATAAATGTTTTAAACTAATTTACATTAAATAAAAATAAAACCAACAACGCCACCGGGCTTACACCCGGAAAACTAACTAAAAGGACACACAGATTCGTTTTTGATTATACAGAGGCAGATTCCAGTTTCACATGTAATTTATTTAACAGGCTATTAATTTAATAAATACTTTAACACAGTTTGTATCAGTTCTTTATGCGTGGATGTATAGTCTTTTAGGAGTCCAGTGGATCTGGACCACACAGGGCACAGACATCCATATCAACAGAGGGCAAGGCAACGCCTCCAGCGCACACCGCCGCTCCAGAGAGTTTAGGTTACATCTGAAAAGAGACCTGGTTAACGCTAACCTGAACACTAGGCTACCGGTATATCACGCTCAGGACGTACCACGTTAGCTGCCCGGGACCACGCGTTGTGGGGCCATGACAGCGAGACCACAACAATCCCGAGTCAGCAGAGATCACATCGGAGCGTTAACAAAGCGGCGCCAGGTGACAGGCCACGGCACTAAACCACAGAAACCATTTTATGAGTAAAACTACACGATCAAATCGCATTAGCAAAAGGGACAACTACTACCTGGAGAGCGGAGGTACGTGGAGCAACACCCAGACCCAGGAAGTGCGTAGTTCAGAGGATAAATGACAAAACTGAACAACATTTTATTGGCCAACGGCCCTAATGATTAGCCAATAGGAAGTGGCATGGTCTGCCCGCAGGCCATACTGCCACATCTATCCCCCCAACATTTTATCGGCGTCCCGACGATATTTAGGCCTCACACACACACAAATTCGTACACATAGGTCAACTATAACCATTAAACTAACCGAACGGGAACAGGGTTGTCAAATACACCTCTGCAAGGTTAAAACCATTTAAAATGACGCAAGTCGGATTCTCCAACCGCCTAAGCTGTAAGCTACAGCTACCTCATCTTACACTCTCAACACAGATGAGGGGCCTTGACGGCAACTTTACTCAGCCAGCACCTGAAATGACATGGCCGGTTCAATCAGATCACACAGACCTGGGTGACATTTGGGCGCAGTGAGCTACCTCCCTCAAGGCAACGGTTGCACAGCCCTAAACACTTCACAAAGACATCCACCCCAACTGGTACAGCTTCCTAGCCGCCTCTTCATCCTCTACTCACTCCTGGAGCTAGATGAAATGTCCTTAAGACCCCCAGTGGTTGAACGTTACACACCCTAAAAAATTTACTTTGCCCCATACTTGCTAAAGCTGTGCTCAGGCTCTTCCCCTCTGACAAAACTGTAACAGTAGCTGGCTTGTTGCCGACAGTAAGCGAGGCATCCTTCATCTCATCTCACATACCACTGCTGGGGGGGTATGAGCCACCCACTGGAGGCCGCCAGGCACAGCCCTTGCCGCTTGGACAAAGCTGCTGTGACCCACACACTCCCACTAACTCCCACAGTCCACGACCACTGCTCCGTTGCCTTGCCCTTAAACACGACACAAATAAAATTACACCGGTTACCAATTTTGAGCTCCACAGCTATACTATAAACCTTAGCTCAAGTATTCCACAAG
Source organism: Eucyclogobius newberryi (assembly GCF_026437365.1). Taxonomy (NCBI): domain Eukaryota; kingdom Metazoa; phylum Chordata; class Actinopteri; order Gobiiformes; family Gobiidae; genus Eucyclogobius; species Eucyclogobius newberryi. Next base: position 8,510,297 of record NW_027315735.1, read on the forward strand.
TGTCAGATAAAGCAACCATGTCAAATGACCAACATGTTTTGGCTATTGAAAACAAAATGTACATTAAACTAAAGCAAAAAAACAAACCAAACATGAAAATGCATGCAAATGTACACATTGAAAACAAAAGAAAAACAGAACACTGACGATCAATGCAGGTTTAGACCAACACATGTACAAACACTCTAGTCAGGGTATTTAGCTCACTGGGATAGGACCACCAACAATATACACTGGAAACCTTGCCTCTGTATTTTTAAAATCAAAGATCCTGCCAGCGTACGCCAAAATGTGGCATTCGGGTGGTACTATAAATGTTTTAAACTAATTTAAATTAAATAAAAATAAAGAAAATAAAACCAACAACGCCACCGGGCTTACACCCGGAAAACTAACTAAAAGGACACACAGATTCGTTCTTGATTATACAGAGGCAGATTCCAGTTTCACATGTAATTTATTTAACAGGCTATTAATTTAATAAATACTTTAACACAGGCTTAGGTAACAACACAGTTCGTATCAGTTCTTTATGCGTGGATGTATAGTCTTTTAAGAGTCCAGTGGATCTGGACAACACAGGGCACAGACATCCATATCAACAGAGGGCAAGGCAACGGCTCCAGCGCACACCGCCGCTCCAGAGAGTTTAGGTTACATCTGAAAAGAGACCTGGTTAACGCTAACCTGAACACTAGGCTACCGGTATATCACGCACAGGACGTACCACGTTAGCTGCCCGGGACCACGCGTTGTGGGGCCATGACAGCGAGACCACAACAATCCCGAGTCAGCAGAGATCACATCGGAGCGTTAACAAAGCGGCGCCAGGTGACAGGCCACGGCACAAAACCACACAAACCATTTTATGTGTAAAACTACACGATCGAATCGCATTAGCAAAAGGGACAACTACTACCTGGAGAGCGGAGGTACGTGGAGCAACACCCAAACTGAACAACATTTTATTGGCCAACGGCCCTAATGATTAGCCAATAGGAAGTGGCATGGTCTGCCCGCAGGCCATACTGCCACATTTTGTTGTCCAGACCTTAAATCTTGTATCTGTGCCGTTAGGTATGAAAGCCAGCCAATTAAAAATTTTAACACCAGATTTCACCCAAGGGTTCTCCATCTCCCCCAAATGACAGACTGTTCTTTTTTTATAGTATAGTAACACAAATATTGGTAAAATTATTTCCAGAACTGTTGATAAGTCTCTATGGAGTACCACACCTAAATATTCCGTCTATTATTATTGTTGTTTTTGATTGTCTAATAAATTGGGCCAATGGTTCCAAATACATGGAGTTGGAGATGTAATCGCTAACTGAGGTTCAGGAGCGGGACCACGCCTCAACCCATACTCCACTAGTAAACACGCCCCACTCTCTAACCACACCTCTAATTACCCAGAAGCCCTATTTATAAGGCCTATTCACAGCATATCTTGTCGTCTCAGCTCTCTCAACAGAGAGAACGTCAGCAGTGCGTTCGCTCGATCAAATCATCAGATTCTGACCTGGTCCCAGTCGAACTTCAGTCGGTCGTGTCTCCAGTCGTACTTTATCCAGAGGACCCGCCAACGCAGGTCCGCTCTCCGCGGCGCACACTCTCGGTGGGCGTGATCCATGCCTCCAACACCACTTCCTCTGCACGTGCTCTCCCGCGGACCCTACCTCCAAGACGTCCACACGCACATCGACCTCTACTCCAGCAACGGGACCCAACGGATCCGCCTATTACTTCTTGGCTTCAGCTCATCAGGTGCGCCCCCATATACCGCGAGCTCCGGCGCCTCGCGCCCCGCAAGTTCCGTGCACCGCCTCGCAAGCGTTCCCGTGCGCGCGCGTGCCCAGCCCGCACCGGTCCGAAGTCAAAGGGGGACTTCGTTCCAGACCATGTTCCAGACCTTCGAGGATATTAAAAAAAACTAAACTTTCGCCAGCGTCCGCACTTCCTGGTTCCAGCACGCAGCTGACGACGTCACCATCAGCCCACGGCCGCAGCTCGACCTCTCAGCTCCCCCTGGTGGTGGGAGCCAGCTGCACTCGACTCCCTCCACACGTATTTCTCTATCTCTCCACTATTACTGCCACATTCTACTGCCATTCTACTGCCATTCAATCACTACATCTACAAGTCACACCTTCAATTCAGTTACTCGGTTACAACGCACAGTTACTCCGTTACAACTCACAGTTACTCGGTTACAACTCACAGTTACTCGGTTACAACTCAGTTACTCGGTTATAACGCACAGCTACTCGGTTACAACGCACAGCTACTCGGTTACAGCTCACAGCAACAGCTCAACTCACAGCGACAGCTCGACAGCTCAGCTCAACTCTCAGCGACAGCTCGCAGCCCAGCTCACAGCGACAGCTCGACAGCTCGCAGCTCAACTCACAGCGACAGCTCGCAGCTCAACTCACAGCGACAGCTGGACAGCTCGCAGCTCAACTCACAGCGACAGCTCGCAGCTCAACTCACCGCGACAGCTCGACAGCTCAACTCACAGCGACAGCTCACAGCGCGACAGCTCACAGCTCAACTCACTGCGACATCTCGACAGCTCAGCTCACAGCTCAACTCACAGCGACAGCTCAACTCACAGCGACAGCTCGACAGCTCAGCTCACAGCGACAGCTCAACTCACAGCGACAGCTCAGCTCACAGCTCAACTCACAGCGACAGCTCAACTCACAGCGACAGCTCGACAGCTCAGCTCACAGCGACAGCTCGACAGCTCAACTCACAGCGACAGCTCGACAGCTCAGCTCACAGTGACAGCTCACAGCTCAACTCACAGCGACAGCTCAGCTCACAGTGACAGCTCAACTCACAGCGACAGCTCGCAGCCCAACTCACAGCGACACCTCACAGCTCACAGCTCAACTCACAACGATAGCTCACAGCTCGACAGCTCACAGCTCAACTCACAGCGACAGCTCACAGCTCGACAGCTCACCGCTCAACTCACAGCGACAGCTCACAGCTCGACAGCTCAACTCACAGCGACAGCTCGACAGCTCAGCTCGCAGCCCAACTCACAGCAACGTCTCACAGCTCGACAGCTCACAGCTCAACTCACAGCGACAGCTCGACAGCTCAACTCGCAGCAACAGCTCGACAGCTCAGCTCATAGCGACAGCTCGACAGCTCAGCTCACAGCTCAACTCACAGCGACAGCTCGCAGCCCAACTCACAGTGACAGCTCGACAGCTCGCAGCTCAACTCACAGCGACAGCTCACAGCTCGACAGCTCACAGCTCAACTCACAGCGACAGCACACAGCTCGACAGCTCACAGCTCAACTCACAGTGACAGCTCGACAGCTCAACTCACAGCTCACAGCGACACCTCACAGCTCAACTCACAGCGACCGCTCACAGCTCAACTCACAGCGACAGCTCACAGCTCAACTCACAGCTCAACCCACAGCGACTGCTCACGGCTCAACTCACAGCGACCGCTCACAGCTTACAGCTACAACGACAGCCACCCTCACTAAGCCCCGCAGGCAGCTCTCCACGGCGGCAGCAGCCACGGCAGCAGCCACACGCCGGCTCCCTCTCTCAACCACTCATCCCTCCTATCACTCATCCCCTCCCTCAACCACCCCGGCCTAAAGCGGCACCGGGATGCCAGGTCAACTTTCTTTCCCCCCATCCCCCTTCCCCCCGGCACCGGGATGCCATGTCTCCTCCTTCCTTCCCTCCACCCCACCCCACCCCACCCCCGGGCACCGAGATGCCAAAGCCCCCTTCTCCTCCCCCAACTGGCACCGGGTTGCCAGCTCTCACACTTTTTTCCCCCCGGCACCGGGATGCCAGGTCTCATCTCTTTCTCCCCCGGGCACCGAGATGCCAAAGCCCCCTTCTCCTCCCCCAACTGGCACCGGGTTGCCAGCTCTCACACTTTTTTCCCCCCGGCACCGGGATGCCAGGTCTCATCTCTTTCTCCCCCGGGCACCGAGATGCCAAAGCCCCCTTCTCCTCCCCCAACTGGCACCGGGTTGCCAGCTCTCACACTTTTTCCCCCCGGCACCGGGATGCCAGGTCTCATCTCTTTCTCCCCCGGGCAAGCTCGCCTCGGCCATTCGGCCACACACACTCGGCCACTCACACTCGGCCACTCACACTCGGCCACTCACACTCGGCCACTCACACTCGGCCACTCACACTCGGCCACTCACACTCGGCAGTGGCCGCGCGGCAGCAGCCTCACGCCCACTCCCACCCCTCCCATCCCTCCTCAAACCTCTCATCCCTCCCATCCCTCCCTCAATCACCCATTCATCCATTCGACGCCTCTTCCACATCCTCACCAGGGTCCCAGCGGACACAGGGACGCCGTCTCTCCCCGGAGCAGTCACCGGGCACCGGGGTGCTCAATCATCTCACATTCCTTCTTTCTCAGAAGAGGCATATCTCGGCACGCACCTCAACCCATCGTGCATCTCGAGGCATTGAAAACCGCTCCGCGCACTCATCATCCTACAGGACAAGCTCCTAAATCCAGACCAAGGATCCGCTTCCCGTTCCGTTCAGGTGACCATAGGACTCCGCACTAGGATGACTCTTCTCCTAAAGACCCAAGGGAATGCAGCTCGTTTCCTCCACGCCTGTTCGAATTATACCCCACTATCGTTCAGGAAATTTTTTGGGGGGGGGATTCGACCAGTCAGAAGGCACTCATTCAACAACAACAAGTCTTCGTAGATCAGTAAGAGATATTCTATCGACGACCCACAAATGCTAAAACGCATTCAAATGCACCAGTACTTGTTTTCGTCTTCGGTAACGGACAGACCGCTTTTAGATCTGGCTACACTCCAGAGAGCCTCGACTATCCAGCTGGCTACACTCCAGAGAACCTCGACTATCCAGCTCCTCTTCTCTCGCGCCACCGTTAACGCAATTTTCAGCCAGGCCTCCCCGTCGATATCCGGATCATCTTCATTTTTTACATCATTTTTGGGGGTTCTGAATCGGCTGGGCTGATCACCTGAGACAGAGCCCCCATCCTGAGTCTCTACCCAGCCAACTCTCGTGCTCGATCGTCGCTACATCGTAGCTCGATCGTGGCTCGATCGTCGCTACATCGTAGCTCGATCGTGGCTCGATCGTCGCTACATCGTAGCTCGATCGTGGCTCGATCGTCGCTACATCGTAGCTCGATCGTGGCTCGATCGTCGCTACATCGTAGCTCGATCGTGGCTCGATCATCGCTTCACTGTCCATCTCCATCGTCGATCTCCATCGTCTCTCCCCATCGCCGATCTCCATCGTCGATCTCCATCGTCTCTCCCCATCGCCGAGCTCCATCGCCGAGCTCCATTGTCGTTATCAATAAATATTCTTTCATACTTAATTGTGGCGTGGTCCCTGCTAGTGAAATGGAGTTGGAGATGTAATCGCTAACTGAGGTTCAGGAGCGGGACCACGCCTCAACCCATACTCCACTAGTAAACACGCCCCACTCTCTAACCACACCTAATTACCCAGAAGCCCTATTTATAAGGCCTACTCATCTCATCTTGTCGTCTCTGCTCTCTTGACCCCACCCTCCCATCCCATGTCTCTACCATCTTCACCATATCACATCACCATCTACGGAGGGGGGGTTCTGAATCGGCTGGGCTGATCACCTGAGACAGAGCCCCCATCCTGAGTCTCTACCCAGCCAACTCTCGTGCGCGATCGTCGCTACATCGTAGCTCGATCGTGGCTTGATCGTCGCTTCACTGTCCATCTCCATCGTCGATCTCCATCGTCGATCTCCATCGTCGATCTGTCGATCTCCATCGTCGATCTCCATCGTCAATCTCCATCGTCAAGCTCCATCGTCGATCTCCATCGTCGATCTCCATCGTCTCTCCCCATCGCCGATCTCCATCGTCTCTCCCCATCGCCGATCTCCATCGTCTCTCCCCATCGCCGACCTTCATCGCCGAGCTCCATCGCCGAGCTCCATTGTCGTTATCAATAAATATTCTTTCATACTTAATTGTGGCGTGGTCCCTGCTAGTGAAAAAGCAAATAGGAGGGGAGACCAGGCACAGCCCTACCTGCCCTTCCTTTCCAGAGACAGTGGACCTGTCAAATGACCATTGATTTTAATTCTTGATGTTGGAGAGCCTCAATATTTCTTAGAATTAAGTTTTTGATTTTAAATTTGTTTAGCACTTTAAATAAATATGACCAACTAACAGCCTTAAATAGGCTTCTGAGTAATTAGAGGTGTGGTTAAAGAGTGGAGGCGTGGTTGCTGGAGGAGTAGGACGTTGAGGCGTGGTCCAGCTCCCGAACCTCAGTTGACGATTAACATCTCCAACTACATTTTGTTAAGAGAATTTTGGGGGTAAACAGCATCATGAAGTCCAAGGAACACACCAGACAGGGATACAGTTGTGAAGACTTTTAAACCGGGTTAGGATAAAAACTAAAAATATTTCCCAAGCTTTGAACCTCTCGAGGAGCACTTTTCAATCCATGTGGAAATTAAAAGAGTATGGCACAATACCTACCGAGACATGGCCATCCACTAAAACTTCAAATCAGATATGCAACCAAGAGGCCCCTGGTAACTCTGGAGGAGCTGCACAGATTCACAGCTCAGGTGGGGGAAATCCGTCCACAGGACAGCTATCAGTCATGCAGCCATAAGAAGTCCCGTTTGCAGCGTGCCTGAATCCATGTGGGGGACACAACAAACATGTAGAAGAAGGTGCTCTGTCTGATGAGACTAACATTTAACTTTTTTTGTCTAAAAGCAAGGCCCAAAGGCTCAAAGTCCAGACCCAAATCCAATTGAGAATTTGTGGCGAGATCTGAAGACTGCTGTTCACACTCATCAAATCTGACTGAGCTAAAATTGTTTTTCCAAGAAGGATGGGCAAAAAGTTTGAGTCTGTAGGTAGACATACCCCAAGAGAATTGCAGCTATAATTGCGGTTCCTAAAAGTATTGATTCGGAGTGGTTGAATACTTTTGCACGCTGCACTTTTCCATCCATCCATCCATCCATTTTCTGCCGCTTATCCGGGGCCGGGTCGCGGGGGCAGCAGTCTGAGCAGGGACTCCCAGACTTCCATCTCCCCAGACACTTCCTCCAACTCCTCCGGGGGGATCCCGAGGCGTTCCCAGGCCAGCCGAGAGACATAGTCTCTCCAGCGTGTCCTGGGTCTTCCCCGGGGCCTCTTCCCGGTGGGACATGCCTGAAACACCTCCCGAGGGAGGCGCCCAGGAGGCATCCGGAACAGATGCCCGAGCCACCTCAGCTGGCTCCTCTCGACGTGGAGGAGCAGCGGCTCTACTCCGAGTTCCCCCGTGTGGCCGAGCTCCTCACCTTATCTCTAAGGGAGCGCCCAGCCACACGGCGGAGGAAACTCATTTCGACCGCTTGTATCCGCGATCTTGTTCTTTCGGTCACTACCCAAAGCTCATGACCATAGGTGAGGGTAGGAACGTAGACCGACCGGTAAATAGAGAGCTTTGCCTTTCGGCTCAGCTCCCTCTTTACCACAACGGTCCGATGCAGCGACTGCATCACTGCAGCCACTGCACCGATCCGCCTGTCGATCTCACGCTCCATCCTTCCCTCACTCGTGAACAAGACCCCGAGATACTTGAACTCCTCCACTTGGGGCAAGGACACCCCACCCACCTGGAGAGGGCAAGCCACCTTTTTCCAGTCGAGAACCATGGCCTCGGATTTGGAGGTGCTGATTCTCATCCCAGCCGCTTCACACTCGGCTGCAAACCGTCCCAGTGCATGTTGCAGGTCCGGGTTTGATGGAGCCATCAGGACAACATCGTCTGCAAACAGCAGAGATGGAATCCTGTGGTCCCCAAACCGGACACCCTCCGACCCCTGACTGCGACTAGAAATTCTGTCCATAAAAATTATGAACAGAAGCGGTGACAAAGGGCAGCCCTGGCGGAGTCCAACATGCACTGGGAACAGGTCTGACTTACTGCTGGCAATGCGAACACAGCTCCTGCTCCGGTCATACTGGGACCGGACAGCAAAGGGCCCCGGACCCTGTGCTCCCGGAGAACCCCCCAAAGGACACCCCGAGGGACACGGTCGAAAGCCTTCTCCAGATCCACAAAGCACATGTGGACTGGTTGGGCAAACTCCCATGAACCCTCGAGCACCCGATGGAGGGTATAGAGCTGGTCCAGTGTTCCACAACCGGGACGAAAACCACTCTGCTCCTCCTGAATCCGAGGTTCGACTATCGGTCGGATTCTCCTCTCCAGTACCTTGGAATAGACCTTACCCGGGAGGCTGAGGAGTGTGATCCCTCTGTAGTTGGAACACACCCTCCGGTCCCCCTTCTTAAACAGAGGGATCACCACCCCTGTCTGCCAGTCCAGAGGCACGGTCCCCGACCGCCACGCAATGTTGCAGAGACGTGTCAACCAAGACAGTCCTACAACATCCAGATACTTTAGGTACTCAGGGCGGATCTCATCCACCCCCGGTGCCCTGCCACCGAGGAGTTTGTGAACAACCTCAGTGACTTCAGCTTGGGTGATGGATGAGCCAGCCTCTGAGTCCCCGGTCTCTACTTCCTCTTCGGAAGACGTGACTGAGGGATTAAGGAGATCCTCAAAGTATTCCTTCCACCGTCCGACGACATCCCCAGTCGAGGTCAGCAGGCCTCCACCCGCACCATAAACGATGTTGGTGAGGCACTGCTTCCCCCTCCTGAGGCGCCGGACGGTTTGCCAGAATTTCTTTGGTGCCGACCGATAGTCCTCCTCCATGGCCTCCCCGAACTCCTCCCAGGCCCGGGTTTTTGCCTCTGCGACAGCATGAGCCGCGGCTCGCTTGGCCTGCCGATACCTGTCGATGACCTCCGGAGACCCACAAGCTAGAGTGGCCTGATAGGCCTCCTTCTTCAGTCTGACGGCATCCCTTACTTCCGGTGTCCACCACCGGGTTTCGGGGTTGCCGCCACGACAGGCACCGGAGACCTTGCGACCACAGCTCCGAGCAGCCGCATCAACAATGGAGGCGGAGAACATGGTCCACTCGGACTCAATGTCCCCAACCTCCCCCGGGACATGGGAGAAGCTCTCCCGGAGGTGCGAGTTGAATACCCTACTGACAGAGGGCTCCACAAGACGTTCCCAACAGACCCTCACAATGCGCTTGGGTCTGCCAAGTCTGTCCGGCTTCCTCCTCCGCCAGCAGATCCAACTCACCACCAGGTGGTGATCGGTTGACAACTCTGCCCCTCTCTTCACCCGAGTGTCCAAGACACGCGGCCGGAGGTCAGATGACACGACAACAAAGTCGATCATTGACCTCCAGCCTAGGGTGTCCTGGTGCCATGTGCACTGATGAACACCCTTGTGCTTGAACATGGTGTTCGTTATGGACAATCCGTGGCTAGCACAGAAGTCCAATAACTGAACACCGCTCGGGTTCAGATCGGGGAAGCCGTTCTTCCCGATCACCCCTCCCCAGGTGTCACTGTCATTGCCCACGTGGGCGTTAAAGTCCCCCAGTAGAACAACGGAGTCCTCGGTCGGTGCACTGTCCAGTACTCCTCCCAAGGACTCCAAGAAGGCCGGGTACTCTGCACTGCTGTTCGGCCCGTAGGCCGAAACAACAGTGAGAGACCTGTCCCCCACCCGAAGGCGGAGGGACACGACCCTCTCGTTCACTGGGGTAAGCTCCAACACGTGGCGGCTGAGCTGAGGGGCTATAAGCAAGCCCACACCAGCCCGCCGCCTCTCCCCGCGGGCAACACCAGAGAAGTGGAGCGTCCAGCCCCTCTTGAGGAGATGGGTTCCAGAGCCCAAACTGTGCGTGGACGTGAGGCCGACTATATCTAGTCGGTATCGCTCAACCTCCCGCACAAGCTCAGGCTCTTTCCCCCCCAGCGAGGTGACATTCCATGTCCCCAGAGTTAGTCTCTGTGTCTGGAGATCTGGTCGCCGAGGCCCCTGCCGTCGACTGCCGCCCAGATCTCTCTGCACCGGCCCCTTATGGATCCTCCTGCGTGTGGTGGGCCCACGGGAGGGCGGCCCCACGTCGCTCCTTCGGGCTGTGCCCAGCCGGGCCCCGTGGGGTAAGACCCAGGCACCAGGCGCTCGCCATCGAGCACCCATCCCAGGCCTGGCTCCAGGATGGGGCCCCGGTGAAGCCGATCCGGGCAACGTAAACGGCCTTGTTCTTTTAATCATCATAGGGGGCTTCTGAACCGATCTTTGTCTGACCCGTCACCTAGGACCTGTTTGCCTTGGGAGACCCTACCAGGGGCTTGAAACCCCCGACAACATAGCTCCCAGGATCATTCGGGCGCTCAAACCCCTCCACCACGTTAAGGTGTCGGTTCAAGGAGAACGCTGCACTTTTAAGTTTGTATTTATTTTTATGTGGAAGTTGTGTATATTTTCACTTCACAATTCACAACTTTGTGTGCCACTTTGTGTTGTACTTTCACAAAAAATCCAATACAATGAAAGTGGTCTTGACGTGTCAAAATGTGGAAAGGTTCAAGAGGTTTGAACATTTTTGCAAGCCACTGTATAGGAAATATGTTTTAAAATGTAATTTTTTTTTTATAGTAATACAATAGAATCAACTCAGGAGTGTGTCAGACACTTTATTTAGATTTCAAAATCAAAATACGATTTGCTCACATTCATCTGACAGTGTACACAGACAATAGAGGCAGGGTGAGTTATGAGTCTTTTCCAAAGACGCAACAACTGTATCCTCTGGTCAGTTGTATATCAAGTTATTTGGCAAAAATTTGTAAAAACTGTCAATATTGTTATTGTTACATTTTTCATAATTTGTGAAAGAGGGTCAGCTGACACAAACTGTTCTCCTGTCTACCCCAATATAACTGCGTTAGACATAATGTCATGACACGTTAGGCAATGTGACCACCTGAAGAGACTCCACGTTTGTTTTGGACTCATTTATATGAAACAATAATACACTGGCAAAAGTTAAAAATGCAAATGCTATAGGGTTTTGAAGAAAGTATTCAAAAACAATATCTCTCCCACAAATTCCAAAAATGTTGAATCTTCTTATTTGTTTGGGATTGGCACCACTTTCTGATAGGGGTGCACCGATATATATTGGCCCAGTATTGGTATCGGCAAATATTCACGTCATTGAGTAATATTGGTACCAGCTAAAAGCACCGATATCAGTCCTCCAATATTAGCTCAGGTAATGAAAGAGTTAATCTTGCAGTCTCTTCACAGAAACAGGAAGAAAACTATGTAGAACCACAGCTTCATGGATGGTTCTCCCACTTAAAAATCATGGAGGGGTCAGACATTTTCACAGTTTCATTCATCGTAGTTGCATTTCCACTGTACAGAGCCCACTAAGTGATATTAGCAAAATGTTAAAATAAGAGGTATTTCTCAGGCTCCTGAGTATGTAAGTAGCGCTCCCGTGTTAGAAAGTCGCGTGCACAGGATTGTAAGTTGCGCTCCCTTTGGAAGTCAGGATCCCGAGAAAGTGCATGCGCATCATCTGGGCTAAGGCAGCAGAGCGCCAGGAGTATCTGATCTGAAGTGTGGTTAATGAGATCATTATTATTTTTGGATTCAGTCTCACGCAGTTGAAATTGCTCTATGATGAAAATTTCAGACCCCTCCATAATTTCTAAGTGGGAGAACACAGGGTGTTCAAATACTTATTTTATAAATTGTAAAGGCAAATTTAACTCAAATACAGAATAATCATATTATAGCCTACCTATAACTAAACACACAATCAAACGTTTCCCTTTTTTTTTCACCAAATGAAGGGCATCGTGTGTGGAGGTTATCCTTAAATTTAGAAATAACTTATATAAAATGAAATTTGTTAACAGCAATATTTCTTTTGAATATTTAACATAAAATAAAGAATTATAGTGTTTAAAATAATCAAACAATGTACAGAAAATATTGGCCTAATATTGGTTATTGGCCCAAGTTAAACGGCAACATCTATAGAATTCTGCGCTGGCCACTAGCTACATTTTAAACTATATGAGGTCATGTGAATGCAACCTATTCAAGTTAATAATTTGTAGGGATATTACATCATTTTTGGAAAATTGTAAGCAAAAGGCATTGTTTTTGTCACAGAAAAACATGACCCTTTGCTTATTACACACATAATACAGTTTCAACGTATCCTTCAGTTTTGTGAAGGATACGTTGAAACTGTATTTAGTTACAGAATACTGAATACCTGCATTAACATTTATTTTGTTACATATTGAGATGTATGCGATATATTATATTATCATGTAAAATGTTAGATAGGATTAAAATAACTTTTGTTTGTTACATTGTTTGTTTCTGCATTTATTTATCAATCATTAGAGAAGAACAAATTGCCAATGCACTTGAGCTGCATTTTTCTTGTGTGATCAAACACTGCAAATGATTCCTCTGGTTTTAGATAAGTTACTAAATAAGTAACCAAAGTAAATTCTATATACCACCAAATTAAAGAGTAACTGTACTGGAATACTGTTATTCAAAATGAGTGTTCTGAATACATATTTCCAGTGCCTGTACTGAACTTAGTTACTTCCCATCATTGCTTGTCATAGCATTATAGGGAAAAGAACCATTTCCAGAATACTGTATCCCTCCCCAAAGTATTACATATAGACAATGTCAAATCCCCCTAATAAAAAGAAGCACAAATGTCATATTCCAGACCCTTCTATCTCAACAGCTGGAGCAGCCCCAGCCCCGACCCCCCTCCTCTAGGGCCCTGCTCAGGTTGACCGTTGGCCCTCGGGACTCTGCAGGCAGCTGACTCAGTACTAAAGGTTTCTGTGATTTCAGCTTGTGTGCCACAGTCATAAAGATGGCCTCTACGTGGTCGCTGTCCCTGTGTCCGCCTTCCTCAGGGCCTCCCGGGCTCTTGGCCGAGGTCTCGAACAGTGGCATGGAATGAGAGTCTGCAAATTGCTGCGCTGTGTCTGTGCAAACCTGGAGGGAGTCCTGCAGGTCGCACTTATTGCCCACAAGGATGCGTGGCACCTCAGAGCCCAACGCGTGCTGCTGACACTCCTCGATCCAGACAGGCAGGCTGTGGAAGCTGGCTGCGTTGGTCACGTCGTACACAAAGACAATGGCGTGGACGTTCCGATAGTAGTGCTGCACCATGGACTTTCGGAAGCGCTCCTGACCCGCCGTGTCCCACAGCTGAATCTGATAGGGGCAATGAAGGGAAAAAGTCTATTATATGCAGCAATAATACTAATAATAATAATTAAAGCTGCGCAGGGCAATAAAGGCCCTCACCCCCTGACATTATTTCAGATTTAATTAAAACTTGGAACTTGTATGTTGGACTTGATTGTACTGTGATTTTATTTAGGTTTTATCATATTGTGCCATAATTATTATTTTTCATTATTTGTATCATTATAATATATTTTTTTGTCCTGCTCTCTGGTAGTGTTTCTTGTTTTGGTGTTGTTGTTCATGTATATTTAAAAAATAAAAATGTTAAATATACACACGCACACTTTTTAATGCGCATGTGCAAATTCACTCCCCACTCTCACTGCTCCTATTGAGTGAATGCCTACCACCAAACCTCATGCACGAGCACATCTTGGCCCTGTGCATTTGTTTATTACCATGACCGGCCTCTTCAGGATTACATTTCCAAAGAAGTTCTATTTCATTCTTACTGACTGCCAGAAGCGGTGCTTAAGCACTGACTAAATCCCTTCGCGCATGTTTGACAACAATGTGCCAACAACGTCACACCTGTGACACACAGTTGGCCAATAAGGCTATATTAGATGACCGGCATCTGCTTACTCATTTCCCCATTTCTTGCGTACAAGTTAATATATTTTGATGGTTTGTTTTACAAAGCAGCAATACACTTTGTATTGCATGTAACTGGTGACTTAACTGGTATTAAGTCGGACTGCAGACTTCTCCCGACAGCTATATTAATTGCCCTAAAAGGTGAATTACAGTTTGCAAGTTATGATTGACTTGGGATCAGCTTGCTTTGTTTCTAAAGCGTAGTGCTTTCAAATTTAGATGCATTTTTTATTTTTTGTTCATGTTTTCTCAAAGCAATGGCGACTACAGTACTTGGTGCACTACTGACATGGGTCTTTCACACTCAGTTTGATGCTATAGCTTTGTCACAGCACATAATGTTTAGGGCTGGGTATCATGGCCAATTTCCTAAATCGATTCGATTTTGATTCATAACGTCCTGAATCGATTAATCACGATTCGATTCGATTCAATTCAATTCAATCTGCTCTTAAATAATGAAAATGGCTCAACTGTGTTACAAAATACAAATGTACTTTATTTTTTCTTTTCACCATAAACTGGTTTTAAGTGCAAACTTGTAAATTGGACAGTTTAAACTTCAGCTGTAAACAAAACTGTCTCAAGAGTAAAATTTTGAAATATAAAGTAGTTTTTAGACCTGCTTGTGAGGCTCAGTTCAGTGTGTTCGACGTGCATCAGCTGCATTATCTCCACTGCACCAACCATTATTTGTAGCGTTGTCCGTCACGACTGCTGGGTCTTTGCCCCACTCCTGTATGGCCCCCGTCAACATATTAGCTATATTATTAGGGAGTGTCTACAGAGCCGCGGCGCGTGGCCGAAACTGCCATGTTATTTTGTGCCGCGGCTCCTGAAACTGCTGCGCCATTTGACCGCGCCGTTTTAGACCGCGCCGAGTTAAGGTTAGGGTTATGGTCAGGGTTAGGGTTAGGGTTAGGGTTAGGGTCAGGGTTAAGGTTAGGGTTAGGGTTAGCCATGAGGCTATATGGCAGTGCCGCGGTTCCTGAAACTGCTGGGCCATTTGACCGCGCCGCGGCTCTGCAGCCACGGCCATATTATTAGCGGTGTGGCTCGTCAGGAGTACGGGTGCGTAAATCTTTGCAGGCAAAAGTTGCGACGGCTTCTGTTATCTTTATGGCCAGCGGAGAATCGGCTGGTAATGTTAGTGATTCCCTCAGTTTCATTTTGTTTTGCCCCGGACGGCTTGTTGTCGGAAGCTAACGTTAGCGTAGTGCGATACCTTGTCAAGTGGTTTCTGAGGTTTGTAGTATTTCCACAATAACTGACCTCCGCTTCGCAGATCTTGCAAACCACTTTGGTTTTATCCGGCTCTTTGTCCTTTGTTGTTTTAAATCCGAAATGGTTCCAGACGTCAGACTTGAGTTGGGACGGCTCGCTGAGCTGAGTTTTACCTGCGTCTTGCACGCTTGACAGGCGGACGTAAACGCGCCACTGCTGCGCCACGCACAAGACTACTGGGGTTAAGATAAGATAAGATATTCCTTTATTGTCCCACATGGGGAAATTTCATTGATGCAACGCAGGTAGATACAGAGGTAGATACAGAAGAAAAGAACAGATAACTTATAGGAAGTTTGAAAAACACTCAGTAGAAGATCTCCTATTAGGCCATAGGCTGTAGCCTGTATTGTTCAAGTTCACTACACCTGTCATAAGACTAAAAAATTACTTCAAATATAAAATTATCATTGTACTATTAGCTCATGACCAAAAGTTCTCCACTCGCATCGCACCAGTTTTTTTACGGCGATAACTTAAATGCGGAACTATATTCTCAGCCTGATAGTGCAATATCCCTACGCCTGAATCATTCCGCCTCTGAATCAGCCAATCAGGGGAGAGATTACTAGAACATCAAACATGGCTGCTCCCATGGAGCATGTTGTCACTCGAACCGATAGAAAACGCTATGAAAGTATGGATTACACGTGCATCACACACATTTCAGCGGTAGAAAAAGAACAAACACAGCCACTGACTGTTGTCCGCTGGAGGAAGCTGGTGACTTGTGCTCAGAAGTGGATAGAAATTGACGGAATAGACCGCGCGTTAGCAACAGCTGTTTGTGTACACAATGATGACTTCGCCAAACAAAACTATCCTACGTCTTCTGTGGCTTCTTCGGACGGAAATCTTGCTCATCTTCTGGAGAGTAACAAGCCAGGCTTTCACCCTACATGCTATAGACGTTTCACCCTACATGCTATAGACGTTTCATTGACAAGAAACGAATTACTAGTGCTGAAAAGCAAAACAGTCGGTCTGTGGGCAGCAGGGAGAGGGTGACGATGACGCTGAATCTACCACATCTACTCTGCCACCTTCTCCCAAACGACTGAGATCTACCACAGATGTTAAGACAAAATCATCTAAAAAGTCAAGCAATGTACTTCCTGCAGTTTGCATAATTTGCAAGAAGGTTGATCGCTGTATCAAAGAGGCTCACAAGACAAAAAGATAAATTGGTCCAAGCTGAAACTTTTAACTGCTGGTGAGTAGATTATATACTGATTCTGGCATGTGTGTTTTCTCTTGCTCGTGGTAAATAGGACTAATCACAGTGAAATAAGTTGGCCAAAATATACATATATAAGATAAGATATTCCTTTATTGTCCCACATGGGGAAATTTCATTGATGCAACGCAGGTAGATCCAGAGGTAGATACAGAAGAAAAGAACAGATAACTTATAGGAAGTTTGAAAACTTTCTATAAGTGCCTATAATATGTGCCTAGTTTATTACATGTAGGTGTAGATGTAATGCATGTAAGACTGTATGATGATGTGAGTTGAATAAAAGGGCAATACAACTTTGGCGATTGTTTACTGATTGTGCTCACTCTTGATTGAAATTCTTTTACTTATCCTTTACTAGGAAGTTTGGTCAAAGCAGCTGAATAAAGAGCAGATGAATCCATCCTGATGTGTACCAGAGGTAAAGATTGTGTTGCCATTGAAGGCACCTCTATCACAAGAGGTGTTACAAAGAATACACAAGCTTTCTGACAAAGAAGACTAGTGATGAAAGGTAACATTTTGGTAATCAAATAAAATATATATATTTAGATAAATGTATAATTTAATTGAAAATAATTGTAATGACTACACGATAATTTTAAAGACGTTTGAATCAAAGCAAATTTCTGTTTGTAGTGAGCTAGTATATTTCAATCACTGACCAATCACTGCATTTCCTTGCTTTATACAGGTGACTTAAAGTCTGGGAGTATGGCGATGCATATACAGCATTCTGTGACACTGTCATCCGGACACGACTGATTGAAAACCAGGAAATCCTCAGAATGAAGAAGCTCTTGTCCCTGTTCCAGAAATTCATCAAAAAACACCGTGGTCATGGAAGTTATCGGTAATTAAATTATTCTTATTGTTTATGAAAGAAAAAAATGGAAGATCAGATAAACATCACAGCTATGTTTATTCATGGAATTTCATTCAAGATCAAATCAATCCTGTTAGCTACAGGAGTCTACATATTTTCATTCATTTTACTTATTTATACAGAGAAAACCCAGTGAGAAAAGTGGTTACCCTGTTAAAACACAACAAAAAATAAACAAACATAGGATACTAAAACACAAATAAAATAATAATTCTAAAACTGAAACACAAATAAAATAGTAATCTATCAATACTTATGAATTTTTACAGATCCGATCTTCTGAAGAAGAGATTACAGCGAGACTTCCCACAGCTGAATTTCCACAAACCACCAAGAAGAAACCTGAGTGAAATGGTTTCCACTGAGACTACAGGACTTCTCCACCAGGATTTTTCAACTGAAACTGATATGTCAGTTTCTGAGATGTCATGTAGTGATGGAGAAATGGTGCCAGAAAGTGGTAAAGATGCAGCACTGTGAGAGCTCTCAAGGACAGTTTACAGTGCAGGTGTATTACTGAAACAAGCGGTCAAGAGTGCCCCTAGGATGGATGAAACAAGCGGTCAAGAGTGCCCCTAGGATGGATGTAAATTGGCCTCCTACATCAGAGGATCTAAATGTTATCTGCCAGAAAGATTGTGCCAATTGAACTTTATAACTTACTAGCTTGGTGTGTGTAGGTGCTAGTGATGAATTGACATTGTCTAACATGGTAAATGTATCCGAGGAGGTTGATCATTTGTTTGTCATTTGCCAAGATATATATTTGTCCTCAAAAGGTAAAAATCAAACCAGTGTTGTACTTACAGATTGACATCAATCATACTTATATCATTCCTCTGTTTGTATGTATATCCTATTCTGCAGAAAGTTTGCCTTATACTAGATCGAAAGATACACATGTTAATTAGCCTGTTTATTACGATGTAAATACTGCTTTTATCATTGTAATTATTTGTTCATATTATAAATACATTAGATAATGATATCCGTTCAATAGAATAAAACTTTTACCAATAGCCTATGTTTGCTTTCTTCAAATGGGCAACTGGTGTTGAAAGGGTTAAAATACTACTTTTAGATTGTTTTTATAGTGTAGTATGAATCAAGACTAGAGAATTTGTAATTGTTGAAGCATTCAGTTGAATAGTAAATGTGGAGTAAGAGTTTAAGTGCGTAACGATAACAAGCAAAAAAACAGTTTTTTTAACTTACATTTGCACAAAAACTGAAGCACCCAGAGTCTCGCCACTTAACTACTTTCTTGGAGGATGTAATGTCTCTGAGAATCTGAATTTCTGAAGTAATCAATCACAGAATGAAAAAAATAAGAAGGTATGAAGATGGGTGTACACCCCAATTTGTCACATATTTGGGTAAACTGGCAACTTCGACACCTATTTTCTCAAATACTGGAAGAAATCATGCAGAGAACTTTTGCCCCCAGCTCAAGTATATCTTTGAGATTGGAAAACCACTTTTGACAAGTAGTCCTGGTGTGGTGGAGCGAAATTCATTTTCTAGCCACATTCTGAGTTACAGCCTATGGCCTATATAAACAAAAACTCCCATAGACAAAACCTCCTATTACCCAACAAGGGATTAAATAAATAAATAAATACATAAATACCATTGCATGTGATCACGACAGTAATTGCACATGAATGTGTCACAACGGCACATGGATTGCACATGAATTTCACAGTAATTGCACATGAATCACGACAGTAATTGCACATATGACGGAATTGCACATGGTTAGGTCAGTATTGCGAGTGTTCGGGACTAACATTTTGTTATAAAGTCTGACAGCAGCAGGAAGGAAAGACCTGCGAAACCTTTCCTTCACACAGCGAGGGTGGATCAGTCTCTCACTGAAGCTGCTCTCCAGAGCGGACAGAGTGTCCTGCAGGGGGTGACACTCATGGTCAAGCATAGATGTGAATCTAGCCAGGACCTTTCTGTCCCCCACCTCCTGCACCGAGTCCAGAGCGCAGCCCAGGACGGAGCTGGACTTCTTGATGACTTTGTCCAGCCTCCTCCTCTCCCTCTCTGTGATGCTGCTGCTCCAGCAGGCCACACCGTACAGGGGGGGCTGATGCCACCACAGAGTCATAGAAGGTCTTCAGGAGTGGCCCTGTCACTCCAAAAGACCTGAGTCTCCTCAGGAGGTAGAGCCGACTCTGGCTCTTCCTGTACAGTGCGTCTGTGTTACGAGTCCAGTTTGTGGTTCAGATGAATACCCAGGAACTTGTATGAGTCCACTCTCTCAATATCCCTTCCCTGGATGTTCACTGGTAAGGGGGCAGTGGGGTGGCGTCTGCGGAAATCCACCACCATCTCCTTGGGTGGTGGATTCATGGGGGGAAATCGATATCATGCCTTATGAATCGATATAGCAAAATTTTAATTACATTGATCCAAAATCGATTAAATTGATTTTTTTACCCAGCCTTAATAATGTTCCAAGCGCCTATTATTTTACAAGTGTAATCTGCACTCCAATAAGTATCTAAACTATAGTTGTTGTTTTGCCATCAGTTTGGCCAGATGCACTGGCTTGAATTTTAATACAATGTCTTTGTAGATCATTCTAGTAATGATTATGTATACGCTATTTGCCATATGGTACACTCATTGAGGAGTAGTCCTGCTCTGCTGACAAAGCCAGGTTGTAACACTGTTACTACAAAGTGTGTTTAAACACAAACTAAACCTTATCAAAGACTTTTAGATGGGGTCAGAAGATGTCTTGGACCTATTGCCTGTGAGTTTCTTGCCGTCTTTTTTAAGCACATCCCCAAAAAATAAACATTACCACTAGCTAACGTGATTCTGAATCTGATTCTGATGGAAGGATTTCGCAGACCTGACCCGCTCATTTTTTAAGTAAACCTAGCCGAGAAATGGAGGCACACGGGGCAAAGTTGGAAGCATACATTTTCCTCAATCTCGCAGGAGCAGAAGCCTTTGAAAGGGAGCGTTCATTTGTCTATGTCGCAGAAGTTGAGGCGCCAGGTGATGGAGCCGCCCTCACCCCCAGCAGAGTCCAGAGAGGACCCAGAGTGTCTCAAAAGGTCAGGCCAGTCAATGTTAAGAAAATAAATGTTTAACAAAATGCTACAGCAGGAAACCTGTGCACAACTTGTAGAGCAGCCAGACTACACTGTCACAGACACTTTCTACATGTATCTGTGGAAACTGAATGCACAAATCATGATGTTTAGTGAGTCTACATGTCAACCACAAACACAGCGAAATGAAAATTGACACAGGTGCTAAATGCAATGTAATGGCAACAGACACTTGCCAAAAAGCTTTCGGGACGTGAAATCATAAAATGTTGCACAAACACCAATCTCTGCTGGTTTTGTCACATCGCAATGTCACCTTGATGGACAGCAACACACGCTACCTTTCTTCCAAGTAGAGCGTGATGTACTACCACTGCTTGGATTCTGTTCATGTATGCACCTTTGAGACTCAGTTCAAAAGATCAGCACAGAGACTAAAACAGATTTAGCCAAAAATATAAAAGAAAAATACAAGAATGTGTTCAGCAACGAGCTAGGGGATCTGCCAATAACACTGGATCCAGATCCAGTTCAGGTAGTTGTCTGTCCAGCTCATTGCATTCCACTGGCAATGCAGAAACGAGTAAAAGCAGAGCTCGACAACATGATTAAGGAGTCGTCACTCCCATCTCTGAAACCACAGTCTTCAAGGGTCTTATCACATAAAAAAGACAAAGAAGAGATAAGCCTGTGCATTAATCCCAAAGTCTAGAACACTGCTCTAAAGAGAGTGTGTAGTGTGGAAGAAATTGCCACTCAAATGTCAGGTGCAACTCTGTTTTCAAATATATCAGGAAACAAAGAAGAAGAAATACCATCTTTTCTGAATACGTTCACCTTTCATCATGGGTTAGCCATCATATCATTAATACGTTAAGAGGGGAAGGATCGACTTGACTGTGCCTCATATAGACCAATCTCAATTCTGAATGTGGACCATCATGTATACCTCTCAATTATACCCAAAACAATTGAACAAATACCCCCAAATTTTATTTACAATGATCAGACTGGGTTTATTAACTAACAACAAACACAAAATAACAGAAGACAATCTTTATGAAATTTCCCCATGTGGGACAATAAAGGAATATCTTATCTTTACGCATAATGAACCATATACGAAATCAACAAAACAAATCTGTAACAATAAGTCTGGATGCTGAAAAAAGCCTTTTAGCTGTTATTTATTTAAAAGTACGGCGCAAATATAAAAATGCATAATAATAAAAAAAAAAATCTAATCTAATAATAAAAAAAATATTGAGACTCTCTACGATAGCCCAACATCAAGAATCAAAATTAGCGGTCACTTGACAAACTCTGATTTTAAATGGAGAGGTGAGGCAGGGTTGTGCTTGGTCTCCCCAATTGTCTGGATACAAACTGAATGTACAAAAAATTAAATAATAATAATAATTCTCTTACTGACGACCCTTTCTGTCCTTTGAAAATACCTTTTTTATTGCCTTTGTTTTGATAAATGTGTTTTAGAGTGTGTAAAGTTCAGATTTGATAACAATTACGATAATTGCCATTTGTATTCATTTTTTATCAAAATACGACTACAAGTATGTTTTAGCCGATTCCACAAACAATTAGCCGAATAATATGTAGCCCTTCCAGAGACATTAGGTGCAGAAAGTTTCTAATTTGTGGCCACAAATTACTATCTAATTCCCACCAAATAGTTTTCGTTCCCACAATCTAGCCAAAAAGTTCCCACAATTTAGCCAGAACATTCAAACAATTTAGCCAAATCGTTCCCATGAAGACAGCATTTGGCTAAACGAGGCCTGTAAACTACGAGCTGGGCCACAATAGCAGCGAAAAACAGGACATTAATGCCGACATGTTACAGGCCGTCTAATTGGCTTAAATTAGCTTGAATATGTTGAAGACGCACATTTTTATTTCATCTATCATTTCACGGATACAAGCGGTCAAAATGAGTTTCCTCCGCCGTGTGGCTGGGCGCTCCCTTAGAGATAAGGTGAGGAGCTCGGAGTAGAGCCTCTGCTCCTCCACGTCGAGAGGAGCCAGCTGAGGTGGCTCGGGCATCTGTTCCAGATGCCTCCTGGGCGCCTCCCTCGGGAGGTGTTTCAGGCATGTCCCACCGGGAAGAGGCCCCGTGGAAGACCCAGGACACGCTGGAGAGACTGTCTCTTGGCTGGCCTGGGAACGCCTCGGGATCCCTCCGGAGGAGTTGGAGGAAGTGTCTGGGGAGGAGGAAGTCTGGTAGTCCCTGCTCAGACTGCTGCCCCCGCGACCGGCCCCGGATAAAGCGGCAGAAGATGGATGGATGGATTTCGCTATTTTTCCCGTTTCATAGTCTACTCTTGGGCATTGTTGATAATAATAAGCAATGAGCAACACTTGTAAAATATCACCCATATCTACCCGGAAATGCAAATAGAAATGCAAATTAGTTGGAGATTGGCACTAACCCTCTCAAAGAGCAAGCCTAAAGTGGAGATGCGAGCTCTGGTAAATAGATAAGATAAGCTAAGCTTTATAGCAGTACATTGGAATAAACACTGTATCCATGATGGCGGTGTGCTGTGCTGAGCTTTATGTCCTGGATCCAGAATCAGACCAGTTTGAACTGGTACCTTGATGACTTCAGCAGGACGTTGCGGTTTGGTAAATAATAAACTAACGTTAATATAATTTGTATATGTCGTATTAGTACAGTTGGGTTTGACTCTTCTTGTTTAGGTACCTGCGGGAAAAAAATCGGTCTATGTACACCGAAAGAGAGAAGGTAAAAGGTAATTGTAATATTGTTTATTTAATTGACCCGAGCCATTCCATGGAATGGAATGCGACGAGTCTTTGTTCTTGCCAGGTTGTTTCTTATTATTATTATTATTATTATTATTCTTTCATGGTCATTTTGCCACAACTCGGGCATTTTTGACCGCCTGAACATTGATGAAAGTCACACATGGGACATAGACGCAATCGGCTCGGCCCGGAGCTTGCGAGAACGCCCGTCGCAACAGTGCCGACTAGTTCAAAAAGACAAAACATGAAACGCTTAATCTTTGGCCTAGGCACATGAAACTTGGAACATTGCTAGAGCTACCTTTGACGAGTAAAACACACCTGGCAGCATCGCTGTATGATAAACAGGAAGTCAGCCATGTTGAATCAAAGTGGCGCCACCACGTTTGACTTTTTTTTTCATAATTGTACTTGTCCTAGGTTTTTTGTCCGATCGAGCTAAAAAAAACACTTTTTGCATCTAAAGACAATAAAATTTAATTTAAGGTCTAAAGAATAAAGTCTAAAGAATAAAGCCTGAGAGAATGCAGTGTTGGGGCAATCGCGATCAAAACACAGTCACGCGCGCGGGGAGGCGGTGTCGCGCGGGGAGGCGGTGTCGCGCGGGGAGGCGGTGTCGCGCGGGGAGGCGGTGTCGCGCGGGGAGGCGGTGTCGCGCGGGGAGGCGGTGTCGCGCGGGGAGGCGGTGTCGCGCGGGGAGGCGGTGTCGCGCGGGGAGGCGGTGTCGCGCGGGGAGGCGAGAGCCATCATCGCTGCTACCACGGCTTTAATTAGAATTGTTACTACTTGAATGGAAAACAAACAGAGAATGTATATGTACTTTAAGTAATGTTAGGTCTTCATTTACTATGTTACACAGTTGTAACATTTATTGGACTGGTTCAAAAGTAAATACAGCTTTGCTATTTTTAAGTAAACAACGAATTTTATTTATTTTCTTTGTATGAGGCGCCAGTTGTGTCAATATAACCATCGTCTGTCTGAATGCTAACATGTGACATTACATGTGACATTGCATGTAATATACATGATATGATGTAATACATACAATACTGTAATAATGTGAGGCTATATTAGATTGTATGCATCAATTAACCTTGAAGTAAAATACTTTCATTATAATATATATATATTTTTTAATTATATTTTGTAAAATTATATTTAAAAAAAAAATTCTTACTTCCATGTGTAGGTTGTAAAGCAGATTAATGCGCTGCACACTCCTCCTGCTTTTGCATTACTGTCCATCCTGGCTTTAATGTGAACTGCCTCAACATTAATGCATTACAAAACATTAATAACATCTACCGTGCATGAGAAAATACGTGGGAGAACACAAGAGTGAGTTTCATGAGCCTTTGATAATATGCCAATGTATGCTTTATTTGTTATATATAAAAATATAAATAGAAAAAACAATGTAACAATAAGAAATACAAATATATTTTAAAAATGCAAATGCTGTTGATAATAATCACAACAAATTGTCTCTCCTTTTCCAGGCGTCTCAGATTTGTGGCCTACAGACATTTTGAGAGCTGGTGTTGGGGACTACATGGTGCCAGGATCAGGGTGGTGATCCGAGCAGAGTTTCTGTACATCTCCAAGCACTGTCTTCTTCACAAGTAGTTTTTCAAACACAGTTCCTTTGTAAATGAACAAAATAATAATATGAACGATTGGTAAGCTTGTGTGTCACAGTTGTGTAATTTTGAACTGATACAAACCTGGCTGTAACCACTTGCTCGGGTCTTTGGGACACAGGAATGAAATGCTGGGTCCTTGTGTGTGTGGACATCTTGAAGGTGGTTTATGAGAGATGTCCACTTTGCCACTTTCTCTGGTTCTGATTTGGAGGAGGATGCTACCCAATAGACGTGTTACAGAGGCTCCAAGCCCAAGACGTTGAACCGGTGATTAAGCCATGATTGAGCTGCCACTATACTATCCGGTGTCGCAACTTCGCGTGTACAACTAAAAAAAAAAAAAAAAAAAACGACAAAAGCATTGTGTCACTGATTATAGTAAAAACTTGAATGCTAAAGGCAATGATGAATATTACTTTGGGATTACTTGAGTAAATTAGAATACACAAACAAGAGGAACAGGTTTTATTTTGCTAAATAAGCACTTGCTAAACAAGCACTGCTCTTTGAATACATACCTTCTCTTCTAACATAATGTAACTTCAGGGTACCAGCAGATTACTGTGTGGAAACAGTTCTAGTAGACACTGATTTTGTGGGTTTTTTGTGTCGAGAGATGGGGCAGGAGAAGGTACACACGCAGCAGGTCTGTGTGGCTGAATGCCTCCTGATGTGCGCTAAAACAATAATGAAATATAATGAGTGTCTGCCAAAGTTACCAAATAAGAAAATATACTTAAAGCAAATGCACAGTAATCACAATAGATAAAAAGAGTGAAGGCCTATTGAATTTAAAAAATAAATAAATTATTCATTCCATGCATCCTTATTGGATGTTTTTGTGCTCTAACAGTGTAGTTTAACATTTAGGTATGAATGTGAATAAATAAAGGGACAGTGATAGTGATAGTATCATGAACTAGAAAATATAAGACATTGTATTGAAACATTTCATCATCTAGTAATCGCTTGTTGTGTCAGAAAACAACTTAATAACAAATACTTGTCATGAATTGATGAAATCCGTTGTGGCTGAGAACATCCATCCTGGCTAATATGGCTTTGGCTAATCTATACAGTCAGGGGGTCAGCCGGGGTCAACCCATGAACAAACTGTTATCACCTTTTTGTCGCAACTTTGTCTTACGCCAAAGCCTGACATTAACCCTCACCTCAGTAATAACACACATAATATAAAGTATATATTATGTACTCGCTGTGTAGCTGTCATGATACATCACTCGTCATGTAAATAAAAATCATGATACATGTTCAGGAAATGTACGCGAGTCGCACTCCTAGTTACAGTTTAGGTGTTATATTGACGTAGCTTTAGTACTGTACTTACAGCTCTAGGCACGCCCATCCTCTCCTTTTATTGTGGGAATAGCACCCTTTTGTAGTAAGTCCAGCTTCAAAGTCAGCATAATTCTGGAAGCGTCTTTAGTAAAGTGTCTTTCACAAACAAAAACACTTCAGAAATAAACTCCAGCCACCTTCCATGCAGTATTTCTTCTCTCAATTAATAAATAAGTCTAGACCCATATTTCACACAGATTTTCTCCAAGAAGACATACATGTGAGCAACAAAAGGAAGAGTTAGCAGCAGCACTTTTGGATTGTTGGTTCTAATTACTGAGAATAACAAGACAAGATTATGGTCGTTAAAATAAAAGTGTTTATTCCCTACGATTACAAAACTAACAGATTAAAAACGCATGTCCTGTCCCTCACAAGTTCCCATCAGACGTCTGCACCTCATCTGGGGGCCTCTCACACACAGGACAAAGAATATGAATATTCATAAGAAGGTGGATCTTCTCTGGCACCTCTTGGTACCAGGCTGTACCATCCAGGACATCCTAATATGGTCGTGAGATGCGACCCTTGACCCAGACAGAGAAGTTGGGGGAGCAGAGACAGACAAAAGCAGACAGAGCAAGAATGTGCAGTGTGTGTGTGTGTGTGTCCAGTCTGCAATAACAATGATATTAAATGCTTATTAATTCCTACAGGATCAAAGAAGTAACATCGGAAGCTAAGGCCTTAGTTATGTTATTATTTTATTTTTTTTCTATTTTACTGTACGATAGGGACAAGCCCTGGAATAGTTTTTTAATTCAACTGTTTTGGACTTTTTTCGGCTGGATTTGAGCGTTTTTCGTTGTGTTGTTGTGACGTGAGCTAGCTCCGAGTGAGCCCACCAGCCCCCCCCCGCGCCCTCCGGCCGCGCTAAAGTACGGCGTGTCGTCGGTACACGTTTATATACACGTTTATATGAAAGAGGAACTTCACGAACGATCGGGACACGCACTGGAATCGCTTTAAATTAACTTGTTTTGACTTTATTCGGCTGGATTGAGTGTTTTCGTCGTGTCGTTGCGATGTGTTTTGGCTCTGAGTCCCCCGGCTCCGGCCCCGCCCCCCGGCTCCGGCCCCGCCCCCCGGCTCCGGCCCCGCCCCCCGGCCGGCGCCGTACCGCGTTTACACAAAGGAAGAACTCATGAAACTGCAGAGAACAGTCGTCTTACCCGGAGATCGTCACGTTATCCCGTCGCAATACTGACCTAACCTAATACTGATGTGCAATTCTGTCATATGTGCAATTGCTGTTGGAATTCATGTGCAATTCATGTGCAATTACTGTGAAATTCATGTGCAATCTATGTGCTGTCGTGACACATATTCATGTGCAATTACTGTCGGGATCACATGCAATGGTATTTATTTATTTGTCTATGGGAGTTTTTATTTATTTATAGGAGATCTACTGAAAGTGTTTTTCAGACTTCCTATAAGTGATCTGTTCTTCTGTATCTACCTCTGTATCTACCTGCGTTGCACCAATGAAATTTCCCCATGTGGGACAATAAAGGAATATCTTATCTTATCACTTGGTTTACGGATCTGCCGCACTTAGATTATTGATTTCTACAATATAAATAAAATAAATTATTATAAAGTACCGCCGTCAACGCAAAATAGCATTAAATTAAATATAAATAGCGGTATTAAGTCAAAAGATAAGAGCGCGTGAAGCAATTTTTCGTCAAAATCCTGCGGGAGTGAGAGACGGAGCGAGTCCGTTCCTGCGCGCAGCCCCGGGAGAGCATGAGAAGACGCGCGCGCCCGTTTCCGTGTCTGTGACGCGCAGCGCAAACTCCTTTATATCGCAAATATACATTTTAAACCCGTTTACCACATTTTCTCCAGCGCATTTTGACGTTACTAAGGGTGCACTGAGAAGCGTGAGTTCTACCAATGTAAAACACGCTAAATCTACGGTTTCACTCACCTGCACGCAGCGTCTCCACATATGGGAGATACCAATAACACTGTAAGGTTAAAAGCTCTGAGAAGTCGATTTTGCATGATATAGCACCTTTAAAAATCATACAATGTGATTTCTGTAAGTTTATTTTTTTAGAAAGAAACATCCAGAAATGCACCTATGATGAACATTTCAGACACCTCCAAAATGTCCCAAGTGAGAGCAAAATTGCAGGGTGCTTATTTTTCTCCACTGCCTGTACTAACGGTTTTCCACAATTAAGAGGAATACATTTTTATTTCTGGAACCAGCAGCGCTCGTCCGAGTTCACTGCACCGGGAGCCGACGAGGAAGGCCACCAGGTCTCGGAAGCATGGGCGGCGTAGTTAGCAGTGTGTGCCAACTGCGCACTGGTGGTGGCAGTTTGGGTCACAGTAGCCTTGGATTTTGTATAATTTCGATATACAAATATATTATAAAAGTACAAAAATATGTAGCCTATTAGCCTAAGCCTATAATAGTTGCTTGATGAGCAGCAGTATTGTGCCCGCTGAACTCGTCCCAATGCACGTAGTCAGGGGAAGCTATACCACTGGAGGTGCGGAGGCAATTGTCCAACATGAAACTAACTTCAGCAGACATACTTTGAACAGTGTGGCGAATTGTGTCGTAATGTTGCATTATAATACAGCACGGACAGAGGTAAACTTTGTTGACAGTCCCTTATAAGCACTCGCAAGCCTTGAAATAACGGGTCGGACACGGTCACTGACCGACGGAAAAATCAGTTTTGACCGACTCAAAAATAAAGTCTCCAGACATACTGACCGAACCTAATTTGTCGCCGTAATATATTTTTAATTGGCAAAAACAGCACGGTGAACATACATTCCTATGCACAAACTCTGCGCGCTACACTACAGTCGACGATTATTGTTGTAGTTGTACAGCGGCGGAAGGCAGCGTAGCACATGTGCTACCGCTGTAAAACACAAACAAAAACCAGCGGCTGCAAGGACACAGTCAAGAAATGGATTGATGATGATCTTGTTAAGTTTTGTGCCCATGATTTTCTAGAGCAGTCCTTCTCAAATAGTGGGGCGCGCGTCAGACGCTCTGGACGCGCCACCAGAGCGGCCCAGAGGGAGGGAAAGAGAGAAGATGAGACAGGTAGTTCCATAGTGTAATCTTACCTGCAAATGCTTTTTACATTCTTCACAAATCTGTTTGTTGTTGGCGCGAACCAAAGGAAAGTTTCAAGCCCCTCCCCGAGCGTTACCATGGAGCTGATCTCACAAATAAATGATATAAAGCTTAAAAGAGCTACAATGAGGGGCCAATAAGCATACTTTTATATTATTTAATCCATTTGTGGCCATAATATATTTAAATTAATTACGCTGTATTAAAGAATAGGAAAGTTAATTGTTTAAAAACAGAAATACAATATAAATGTTTCCTTACTTTTTTCTGATAATCGTGAATACAGTAATCGTAAAATTGTGATATTTCTCCTCCTGACTAAAATGAATATTGTGACGTCCCTAATAACGAAACAAACAAAAGTCACCCAAAAGCTAATAAGACGAGGAAATATGAGGAAGCGTATGTAGCACTTGGCTTCACTATGACTGAGGTGGGAGACGAGGAAAGACCACCGTGTCTACTGTGTCTTCAAATGTTGGCAGCGACAGCATGAGGCCAAATAAATTACACATCAATAAAACACTTGTGACTGATTTAGAATTAGCCATGACAGGTACCAAATGATTGGTACCCGTCATGTTGACAGTGTCAAGCCTTGAAATAATTATTTTTACGTCCCTGAGATGCAGACTTCCCTCCCTTCGAACACCCTTTTGTGTTTTTCCACGTCGTATTCTGATCATCTCAGCAGGGGCCCACACAAGCTAAAAGAGATAACCCACTAGGGCTGTGTTCAAAATATCGATACGGCGATATATCGTCACGGGCTCTGTATCGATACGATACGGAGTCGCCGTATTGATACTTTTCAATAACGTTAATTTATTACAAATTGTCCGGGCGGCCATTTAGAAGCTCCCTCCTGTAGAGGGCGGTAAACAGCGCGGAACTACTGAGACAGACACACACCGTGCACCAGCGTGTACACAGGCCGGAAGAAGAGATTTTGGCTCGAGACGTCGCTACTGTTACACGCCTCCCTTTTCCATTCTATTTGATTTCCTTTTTCATTGATTTCATTCCTTTCACCCCTTTATTTTTATACAAAATTCAACGCAGCCCCGGAGCTAACTTAGCCCCGAGACCGCCATTTTAGCCCCAGAGCTAACACAACCCCGAGGCCACCACAACAGGCGAACTGGAGGCAAAAAAACGGACACAAACCTGACACCAACATCACACACATCTTCCCTACTCTACACTACATAAACCGAACGGTTAAACAATAAAACCGAGTGGTTAAACAATACAACTATCCAACAGGGCCCCGCTGAGCGCCTGTTAGCTTAGCGTTAGCTGCGGCCACTTCAGCGCTACTTAGCTTAGTGCCGAGCCCGACCCGACCCGAAGAAATGGGATTTTAAGACCAAAACAACAACAAAAAGACACAAACAGAGGGTCAACAGACTCCCACACATCACACACATTACACAGACTTTGCCAATTGTTTGGCAACTTTACTTGAATGTGTTCTTTGCATAAGCTTTGTGGATAAACATGAAAATTCTTGCATTTTCTTATCCGGAATAAAACAAATGCCCATTTGGTAAACTTTAAGACCCTTTTTTCCAAAAAGTATCGGGATACGTATCGTAATGAGGGAATTGTATCGGGACATACAAGTATCGGGATACGTATCGTATCGCGACCCCTGTATCGGGATACGTATCGTATCGCGAGGGTCTTGGCAATACCCAGCCCTATAACCCACTACTGGAGAGAACGTGCTACTCAGTTCCCTGCTATGGCTTCACTTGCAGTCCAGCATCTCTATTGTAAATGTCATAAAATAGTTAGTGCACAAGTTCATTTTTTCTTTCATAGAAATTGTATATTCGTTAAGATTAGTATTATTGGTTATTATTATTCATGCGTTTCAAATGTTTATTTGCATAAGATATTATATTATATGTTCAAGTATTATCGCGAGAGTATTTGGCGCAGGTGAGATTTTGAAGCACCCACATATTAAGGAAATTGAGAGAAAGTGCCACGCTGAAGGCAGCTCAAGTGATAGTTAACCTGATGAACAAGGTACCTTTTGTTTGTATTATAAATTGAAGTGATTGTGAATTTGTGTTATGCTAACTGTACTGTATGTCGTAAACAGCGAGAAATGCACTGATATTGTTCCATCACGTAAAGAAAGACCTCCGAAGTGACAGGCGGCCACGAGGTAGCTGTTTCGTATGTTACTGTGTGTTAACAATGATTATGTTGAGTGTCTGAATGTACTGTTTTGTTCTGTCTATAGTTTTCACGGCGTTTTACGGCAAAAAGGCTAATAAATGCGTCAGTACTCGAGATCCGTGTGCAGCTTTGTTACTGAGGAGCTACATCAGTGCTCCTTGCAGCTCTGTAGAGAATGAGAGGCTCTTTAGTTCTGTGTCAAATATCCTTGATGAGAATAGGAACAGGCTCCAATCAAAAAAGAAAGATGTTGGTTTTTATCAAGAAGAACATACCGTATTTTCCGCACTATTAGGCGCACGTTAAAGTCTTTATTGTCCTCAAAAGCCGTCCGTACGCTTAATAGTCCGGTGCGCTTAGTATATGGTTTATTTCTGGTTGTGCTTACTGACTGCGAAGATATTTTGGGTGCTACACGGTGTATAAAGAAGATTTGGGACAGGAGACGCCGATGCGCAACTATATTTACAGTACTTCGGAAACCGGAAGTCCCAACAACATGTGTGCAAAGCATTCTGGGAACAGTAGTCTACTGCTGCATGCGACATTTTGTCAAAACGTAAACAACATTTTCAGTCAGGCAAAACGCAGACACCTACCGGTAAATGAAGGACCCCAAGAAACTTGGCCCAAGATGGCTCCTGCCAAGAGACCATTGGATCTGTTATATTATCGCAAGAAATGCACTAAATTATCAGTCAACTGTGGGAATAAAAAGGCCGGAATCATCACTGAACTGCTGCGTGGATCCGAGATGCGGGATCACACTGACCAAAGAGATTTTAGCACGGAGCACTATCGGCGCTTTGGCTGCTTTTACCATTATGCGCCCCAGCAGACATTAAACCGGGACACACGGGACAAAGTCCGTGCGAAACCAGGACAAATGCACCGGGACACGGGGTGCAAACAATTGGGGCTGTCCCAGGTAAATCAGGACGTCTGGTCATAGCTATGCGGGATGCACACGGCGCATTTGAAGGATTTGATGACGAGGAATGAACTGAAAAAGTGAGTGTATTGTGTTGTATTTTACGTGTTGCAACTGAACGAGGCTGGGAGTTGTTGTGAATATGCTAACTGTCTTTTAGCGATATCAGACTGTGTTGTATTTTACCTGTTGCAACTGAATGAGGCTGGGAGTTGTTGTGAATATGCCAACTATCTTAGCGATATCAGACTGTGTTGTATTTTACCTGTTGCAACTGAACGAGGCTGGGAGTTGTTGTGAATACGCTAACGTGTTTTTTAGCGGTAGCAGAGTGTGTTCTGTGTTTGTATTTTACATGTTTACAAGTGATCTTGACTGAGAATTGATTTGGATATGCTAACGTGTCTGTTAGCGGTAGCAGAGTGTGTTTTGATGTTGAACAATGTTGATCTGAATGAGTTGAACGCGTTTAATAAAGCTTAACTGACTCGGACTTATCCGTCTGTTTTGTTTATCTTATGCGCTTTATAGTCCGGTGCGCTTTATGTATGGACCAGTACACATGGTACACAAATAGCTGGTGGTGCGCTTAATAATCCGGTGCGCCTTTTTCGTGCGCAAAATACGGTACATTTTATTATTTAAGCCAGAAGAGAATTAAGAGTGCAGTTCTGAAAAGCACATTACTGGCCTTACTTCATGACACTGTTGCACTTTCATTTAATAAGCACTGCTTATTTGTTTACATGCCTGCTGGGTATTTTAAGTTGAGCTGCTATTTTTATTTATTTCAAATTTTGCACTACTATTTCTTATTCAAGCTCCCTCAAAGAAAAGTGCACTGTTAAAGTGTTCTAAAATAAAAACTGGGGACAACCGGTTTGTGTGTATATCAAAAATCAAAATAATTACCTCTAATTGCACATGGGTGTAGTTCATGTTGGCACATTTTCAAGCCTTTTGACTGACAATCCAAGGTGAAAAAAAATAAAGTATGGAGGTAGGGATGCGTACCGGTACGCCGGACCAGTTCTGGAATTGTAAAAACGTTTTGGCTCAACCAAAACACCGGTGATTCGGTACTGGACTCATAAAAAATGTAGCGCTCACATACTATATCCTTTTTGTTCTAGACCATCTTAAACCTTCCATAGATCGTGAAATTTGCACAGGAAAAGACGTAAACACTGCCATGCATCGCCGTCAATTACTGATTTCCCGAAGTCTGACAAGTTGTCACGCCGAAGAGCGCCCAAAAGTGCGTGCTGTGTAACGCAATGGAGAAGGCAGAGAGAGTCAAGGCAAGGAGCAGAAGCAAGAGAGAGGAAGTTCTGGTTAAGCTCAACCTACAATCATCGTTGTGGCCAGTTTATTTTATTTTCAATATACTCAGCTGTATTAAATGGTCTAGGTAAATAGCAGATTTTCTCTCTCATTTTTTCTCTCTATTGTTTATATGATAAACAATATTAGGCTATTGATAAAAAACGTTAAATAAAACAACTTTTCCTTAACATTAGGAGGTCAAAATTGGGGTAGTATGTGGGAGAAATGTTTTAATTTAAATGTTCCCGCTATAAAAACTCAAGCTAGTGTCAAGTGATTTTGTCACATTGTGCCCAATCACAAATTAACCCGTTATAAATGTTTTCAGTTTTCTATGACAAATAGTTTGCCTTTTATAAAATGTTTAAAAATCTAATTTGGAGAAGGCGCTAGAGAACTTTTATTAGATAGCCACTTAATTTGCAGATCATTGCTTTCAACTTTAAAATATTCACAAACACTCCAGTGACATTTTCCAATATTTTCTTTTCCCAATTTTCCAAAAATTACAATTTTGTTTATAATTTACTATGGCCACACCTGAAGGCATATCATCTGATAAGATTTAATTGCTCATGGGTTTTGTGGCCAAATTTGAAGAGTTTTCGTTGAAAATTGTAGGAGATGCCAAAGTACAACGAGGTGCACTTTAGTGGAGTGAGCATTATTTTGGCGTCAGGCCAGGTTAATCGATTTTTGAGGTGGCACTACTGAGTCGTCTTTCTTTCGCGGGGTCTTCACTCAAAATTAGAGCTCACTTAGTTCTAATTTTCAAGACCACTCATGGGCATATCAGTCCTTGTTTACTACTCGATTTTTGCGTTTTTCCGGCCCCTGGATACAATTTTAAAAAGTCCCTCATCGGGACGATTTTTGTCCTAAGAGTCTGGCCTAATAAAACGAAATAGTAGTTTTATGGCACGAATTAGACATTCTCCGCACCTAATGTCACCAGCTGGGCTCTGTAGTTTAATCCTTTCTACTATTCTTGCCATTTGTATCTAATAATGTCACTCAGTTTGTTACTTAAATGTATTAGTTAGAGTCCAGATGTATAGTTTAGTTAACGATTACGATTATATCAATGTGATTACGATTTTATAGACCCGCACCTTGATTTTCTCCCCGTCGATCTCCACCAGCCGCTCCCTGAAGTCCACGCCAATAGTGGCCTCGGTCTTCTCGGGGAACTTCCCGGCGCAGAAGCGGTATGTGAGGCACGTCTTCCCGACTCCTGAGTCCCCAATCACGATTATTTTAAAGATGCGGGTCCGCGGTGGTGGGAGACTGGAGCTCGTCAAAGAACTGGAGAATTCAAGTGAAGAGACGATCTCCGCCATAGCAGCAGCAGCAGCAGCAGCGGCGGTGAGGCACAGGCAGCGGTCAAGCCCGGGGAAGGAGCAGGACGTTCTCCGCAGCAACACGGCGGCTAATCAAACTTCTTCAAGCCGAACAAGACACCTGCCAATAGTTTTCATTATTTTCCCCACGTATGCGATAATCGTTAGCATGTGTATCGAACGCCAGTCTCGACCGTATTCTCCGCTGCATTGAATGTAAACATACGACCAAGCCACGTACGACGTCCGCCAGCTGACGCAAATATCGCGAGATAATGAGGATGCATTTTCTTCTTCTTATAGGTGGTGGGCAAACAACGTAAAGAGGTGCATTACTGACATCTTCTGGAAAGGAGTGTGAACCAGATTGTGCTATCCATTCTAATTCGTTATTTGAAATAATCCAGAGTTTTATAAAGACACCTAAGGAAATACTTAATGATAACATTCCCCGATTCCAAACTCAGAATTTCTTGAGCTTGAAACTGTATATTTTGTTCACTGACCCCTAAAAGTCTTTCCAACTGATACCAACAACCCCTGCTATTTTCTTGACCTCCTGCTTTACCAATGCTTTGATGTCCTATCTACTGTACGGCACAGGCAGGCTAACCTCCCTCCTCTTTGCTGCCTGTTAAGTCCATGTTTAAAAAAAATAAAATATTACATATTATTATTACATACAAATTAATTGACATGAAGTGACAAACAGTGTTGGCCCTGCGTCGAGTTGGCCCCTGTCCAGGGTGTACCCGCCTAAACCCAAAGTCACTGGGATAGGCTCCAGTCACCCGCGACTCCGAAAGGGAACAAGCAGTAGAAAATTAAATTAAATTAATTGACAAATGTGGCATTACGAGCGGTCGTGCCGTCTTCGCACCCACAGTATCTGCTTCACATGTACAACAACGCCACCCTGTTTTTAGAGTAAGGGACAGGGAACCCTCTAATTAGTTAATCCCGCGTCATAAAAGGTCACACAGGTAAATTGGGACTGTAATGATTGGACAGAGACAAAGATACAAAAATGGTGTACATTTATTAAGCTGTATGATATTAGATAAGTTAGTTTAATAAATTAAAACACATATTCGTCACATTTCAGATTTACATTTTACTCGCATCCAGCGTTGTCACCACTTCTGTAACGTGACCTCACCTCAGTCATTACCTGCAGGTGGACAATAGACAGTCCTGCTACATTCTGCCACGCCCTTTTTAATCGTCGCCCCGACGATTGCCACACACACACCCACATTAAAAACGCGCCATTGAACAGGTGGAAGGGGGCCTTTAAGCTCTCCACTCCCTGAAGTTCCAATAAAACCAATTACGGCTGGACCAGCTTTCCCTGATGCCCAGCCACAACACACACAACGGTTCAAACGACATGTTGCTGGAGCGGGGGGGGGGGGGGTGCGCTGAAGCCTTCCTCTCCCTTTAGGGTTGAACGACCACCACTAGGCCATCGAAACACCGATACTACCCCTCAACACTACCGACCCAGTGCACTTGCGGGCGGGAGGGCGCGTTGAAGCTCTCCTCTCCCTAAGGGTTACATCTGACCAGGGCTACCCTGCACTGCCAAGCCGATAATAGAACCGAGGGGATCGCATCACCCCGGCAACACATACCCTGCCAATCCATCACATTCATACCAGACTGCCACGCCCTTGACAGGTTCACCTTGGCTTGCCTCACCCCTGACGTCAAACTGCACTGCTGGCCACTCCTGTCTGCATCCGGTCCTCCTCTTCTTCTATTCTCCGTCTCCGTTCCATCTATGAGATTGTATTGTCTGGGACTATTTACGTGTCACGTTACAGAAGTGGTGACAACGCTGGATGCGAGTAAAATGTAAATCTGACATTTGACATGTGACGAATATGTGTTTTAATTTATTGAACTAACTTATCTAATATCATACAGCTTAATAAATGTACACCCTTTTTGTATCTTTGTCTCTGTCCAATCATTACAGTCCCAACTTACCTGTGTGACCTTTTATGACGCGGGATTAACTAATTAGAGGGTTCCCTGTCCCTTACTCTAAAAACAGGGTGGCGTTGTTGTACATGTGAAGGAGATACTGTGGGTGCGAAGACGGCACGACCGCTTGTAATGCCACACAAACATAAACCGAAAGAACCTAAAAGATACAGACAAAGAAAAAAAGAAAAGAAAAACACAACACAATAATTGTAGTTGGGGGTAATTATGTTTGGAAAGTATTTAGGTTAAATTTATTGAAAAGGTTTAATGTTTTAATAGCTTTTTTGTTCTTACTGCCAAGAAGTGATTTTTGATAGTTTATTTGATCTAAGTTGTATTGTTGTAAGAGTTTTGGGGGTCTCTTGGCCCACTTGCATTAGCTAGTGATATAAGTAAGTTTATTATGTATTTTGTGTTACTTTCTATGCCCTCTGGAGAGAAGTGTAATAAAAAAATCTTACAGGCAAACATTAAAAAACAAATGTGGCATGGATTCAGGGTAATTGTTACAAAAAGTGCAATCAACATCAATCTTATAATTGAATCTTCTTAAATATACATGGTGGGATGTATGTTGTGCAATATTTTAAATTATACTTCTTTGGTTTCATTGAAAATACAATATTTAGAGTTCTGGGTTGTGACTATTTTCCAGTCAATGTTCAAAATTATGTTCCACTTATATTGGTCTATGCTGGTGGTCTTGTTTATGTTTGTTGTTGTTGTTGTTGTTGTGGCGTTACTTTTAATGGCGGTTGGCAGCCAACTGAAAAGGTGCATTTACTGCCACTTACTGTAGTTGTACATCTTCAAAGTATGTGATCCTTGATATGTTGTTAATATCTCAGTGGGGATGGAATTTGTCACTGTAAAAAAATATGTATTTGTTATGTGAAAATTATACTCTTTAGACGCACAAAATCAGCGTAGCAATAATTTTAGCAGTGCATCTTTTCAAACCAATTACCGGTAGGATAATGCTTTTGTTTTTGCATCTGATAAATGTATTGTTCCAAAAAAATTCCAGCCAGGACAAGTTTTTGGGTGAAATTTGGACAATTGTAGAGGGGATGTAGTACCACAGTTTATTTCTATGTATATAAATAATGTTTATACTGTTTGATCCATTTCATTTTCAGAATGACATTAGATGTACCAAAATCAATCATAATTTTGCCCCATCGCTGACAGAGTAACACAGGACATCTTTTTTTAAGTGAAGACATTTTTTCTTCCATACAAAGTTAAAGAGTTCTATAGTTCTAATGGTGTTTTTTTGTACATCCAATGCCATTGCAGGGTACATAAGCCTTCGCTTTTTGAAAATAATACCTGACCACAAATTGTTAGGTCCTTTGAGAACCACAAGTTAATTATATTTTTGACTTTTTGAAGTAGAGGTTCAAAGTTGCTGTCAACCCTCATTTTTTTGTTTCGATGTATTTTGACTCCAAGACAGGCAATGTTTTCTTTTACTGGGATACTACAGATTGTTTAGTCAAAGGGAACTCCTTTTCTGATAAAAAAAAAAAAAAAAAAAACAGTTCACTCTTAATGGTGTTGACCTCTAATCCGGCGGCTTTGCAGAAAACTTCAAGACAATCGGCAGCTTTATGAAATTTGTTTTTGTCATCTAAAAATATAGTAGTGTCATCCTTGGCGTGCAGCACCCTCATAGTCTGCAGCTCGTCCGTATTGTCTCATATACGTTGTTCAGCTTCATCCATGTGTGCTCCATCCGCTCCTTCCTCTTTTAACTCCTTTATATCAGATTTGATTTGGTCAAATCAAGTTGAACAAAGCGCCATTCTAATTTCCGCTCTTAGCACCGCCATATCACGCTACATTTCACTTTTAATTTCATGCATCATAATGGTGTAAGTCGGTGTAAGGTGATCTCCCCTCCACTTTCGGACAAGTGCAGGACCCGAAGGGGGGACAGAGGTTTGTTTACCGGCTGTTGTATGAGCTGTTAGCTGCTGCGTCGGACCTCTCAACCATGTTAGCCTCGTTACCTTGTGAGGCGGGCTGTTTTTCACCGTAGCCGTGGACTGTCAGCTCTGTTTCTTTAGTTGCCGCAGCGCCATCAGGCTTGTGTCCTCTTGCGTTTGCTCATCTCTTGCTCCTCGTTTCTAGGGGTTGTGTTGGCAAAGCTGTACTTTTTAAGAAAAACTTCAGCAGCGGCAGTGCGAAAGTGCATCTACTCTGATGTTATAACGAAAGTCTCCAAAGTAAAAGTATTCTACAGACTTTGAGAGCTATTAAAGAAACAAAACCTCCTTTAAAGACGTGCAATACATTTTGTTAAACAGAAGCAACTAAACCATTTCTTACTTTTTCAGTATTTATTCTCGCATCTAAGGCAGGATGTTTCCATGAACGTACTAAAAACAACCCCTGAACCTTTTCAGCAGTGTCAAATAATAAAGAAAAAATATTTTTTTACTATTCAGTCCAGTAAAAAAAGAAAAACTGGAATAGAAAATATACATACGTTTTCAACGTAAACATTACTACAGATCCCCTCCTCGAACCGAAACCTTAACGTGATGGAGGGGTTTGAGCTCCGAATCATCCCAGGAGCTAT
The DNA here is from genome assembly GCF_026437365.1 of Eucyclogobius newberryi. Taxonomy (NCBI): domain Eukaryota; kingdom Metazoa; phylum Chordata; class Actinopteri; order Gobiiformes; family Gobiidae; genus Eucyclogobius; species Eucyclogobius newberryi. The sequence goes on from NW_027315735.1 coordinate 8,549,895, forward strand.
GTTAACGGGGGCTTTAAGCCCCTGGTAGGATCTCCCAAGGCAAACAGGTCCTAGGTGACGGGTCAGACAAAGAGCGGTTTTCAGAAGTCCCTTTTGATGACAAGAAAATCAAGGGAAGTTACGTCGCCCGGATTGGCGTCACCGGGGCCCCATCCTGAAGCCAGACCTGGGATGGGTGCTCGACGGCGAACGCCTGGTGGCCGGGTCTTTCCCTACGGGTCCCGGCCGGGCACAGCCCGAAAGAGCGACGTGGAGCCGCCCTCCTGTGGGCCCTCCACCCGCAAGAGGATCCATAAGGGGCCGGTGCAGAGAGATCTGGGCGGCAGTCGACAGCAGGGGCCTCGACGACCAGATCTCCGGACACAGAGACTAACTCTGGGGACATGGAATGTCACCTCGCTGGGGGGAAAGAGCCTGATCTTGTGCGGGAGGTTGAGTGGTATCGACTAGATATAGTCGGCCTCACCTCCACGCACAGTTTGGGCTCTGGAACCCATCTCCTCGAGAGGGGCTGGACGCTCACCCTTCTCTGGTGTTGCCCGTGGGGAGAGGCGGCGGGCTGGTGTGGGCTTGCTTATAGCCCCTCAGCTCAGCCGCCACGTGTTGGAGTTCACCCCAGTGGACGAGAGGGTCGCTTCCCTTCGCCTTCGGGTGGGGGACAGGTCTCTCACTGTTGTTTCGGCCTACGGGCCGAACAGCAGTGCAGGCCTTCTTGGAGTCCTTAGGAGGGGTACTGGACAGTTCACCGACCGGGGACTCCGTTGTTCTACTTGGGGATTTCAACACCCACGTGGGCAATGACAGTGACACCTGGAGAGGGGTGATCGGGAAGATGCCTTTAAGACTCTGAAAACCTGCTTCACCACAGCTCCTATTCTCAGAGTTCCTGATCCCAAGAGACACTTTGTGGTTGAGGTTGACGCGTCAGATGTGGGTGAAGGGGCCGTCCTGTCACAAATAGAACCTGATGATCTAAAGCTACATCCCTATGCTTTCTTTTCCCGATGCCATGAAGTTGGCCTTAGAAGAATGGTGACACTGGCTTGAAGGCTGCAAGGTGCCATTCCTGGTCTGAACAGATCACAAGAATCTGGAATATCTCCTGTCAGCTAATGGCTCAACTCTTGTCAAGCTAGATGGGCCCTGTTCCTCACAAGATTAAATTTCACTCTGTCCTACCGTCCTGGTTCTCGTAACACTAAGCCCGATTCTCTGTCTCACCAGATCTCTTCAGATGGCAATTCTGCCAAGATCCAGACACCATTCTTTCCTACTCCTGTATGGTTGCCAGTCTCACCTGGGAGGTGGAGGAGTGAGTCAAGGCCGCTCTCGAAAATCAACCTGACCCCAGCACTTGCCCCAATGAGATCCTGTATGTTCCACAGCATCTCAGGTCAGATGTTCTTCAGTGGGCTCACAGTTCTAAACTTACCTGTCATCCTGGCATCCAGCGTACTAAGGAGGTCCTGCGACAGAGGTTCTGGTGGGGTACTCTGGATGAAGACACCTAAGAATTTGTCAAAGCTTGTCAGGTCTGCAATCAGTCTAAACCTACTCACCAAACACCTGCTGGTCATCTTCTTCCCCTTCTTGTTCCTCACCGTCCTTGGTCCCATATATCTCTGGACTTTGTTACAGGCTTACCTATGTCTAATAGACACACAACCAATCTTTCAGTAGTTGACCGCTTTAGCAAAATGGCTCATTTCATCCCACTGGCCAAACTTCCATCTGCCAATGAGACAGTTGAGCTCATGCTGCAGCATGTTTTTTGGCTGCACGGTCTTCCCACAGACATCGTCTCAGATCGGGGCCCACAGTTCACCTCCATCTTCTGGCGTGAGTTCTATTCTCTTTTTGAGGCCACCCTAAAAGAGCCTGTCATCAGGCTACCATCCTTAGACCAACGGCCAAACCAAAAGAGTCAATCAGCAGATGGAAACAGTGTTGCGTTGTATGGCCTCAAGGAACCAGTCCGCCTGGTTCTGTCAGCTACTGTGGGTGGAGTACTCTCACAATTCCCTGAAAAGTTCTGCTACTGTTTTTTCCCCTTTCCAATGTGCTTATGGGTACCAGCCTCCCTTGTTTCAATCCCAAGAGAAGGAAGCATCTTGTCCATCTGTCCTGGCCTTCATCAAGCGCTGCCACAGAACCTGGAAAGGGGCCCGAACAGCACTCCTTCGCTCAGCACAACGCTACTCTGCTTCAGCTAACCGACGCTGGTGTGAGGCCCCTGTGTACAATGTCAGTAATATGGTCTGGCTCTCCACTAAGGACCTTCCACTCCGGGTTGACTCAAAGAAACTGGACCCTAAATTTATCGGCCCATTTGAAGTGGACAGGATAATCAACCCAGTGGCTGTGCGCCTCAAGTTACCCAGGGCTATGCGAACCAATCCCATCTTCCATGTCTCTAGGCTGAAAGCCTGTTTGTGAAAGCCCCGATGTTCCTGTTTTTCCTCCCCCCGCCACCAACACTTCTGATCGGTGGGGGACTTGTGTATATGGTTCGGCGCCTCCTGCATTCCAGACGTTGTGTTAGAGGCTTCCAATACCTGGTTGATTGGGAAGGCTATGGTCCGGAGGAGCGCTCGTAGGTGCCTTCAAGCTTCGTTTTGGACCCTCTTTTCATCAGAGCTTTTCATCAGCAACATCCGGACCAACCCTCTAGGTCTCCAACAAATCTTTCTCTGAGGCTTGCTCTTCTCTTCCTCCTGCAACTCTGGATAAACCATCAAAGGATGACTGATCAGTGGCTGGAGATGGTTCTCCGACTGTTCATCCTGCGAGTGACTCTGACCTTTTGAGGCCCTTTGTCATATTTAAAGCTTTCTTGTTTAAAGGACACTTTATGTCTTACTTAAACTATAATTTACGTTTGGCTCATTCTTTTTTTTGCATTTGAGTTCAGGTTACCTGTGCAATAGGATCACCACCCCGGTCTACCAGTCTAGAGCCACTGTCCTCGACCGCCACATGATGTTGCAGGGACATACCAGCCAATCCTACGACTTTAGGTGCTCAGGTTGGATATCATCCAACCCCCGGAGCCCTGCCACTGAGGAGTTTGCCAACAACCTCAATGCTTCAGCTTGGGTGATGGACGAGTCAGCCTCCGGGTCCTCAGTCTCTGCTTCCTCTTAGGAAGACGTGGTATAAGGAGTGGTATAGTGGGCGGCAGTAGGTCAGTGGTAGAGTGCTCGTCTCAGCGGTGAAAACTGCTGTTGTGTCCTTGGGCAAGGCACTTAACCCGACTCGCCCCCAGTGTCTACGAACACTGGTGTGTGAATGTGCGTGTGAATGGGTGACTGGTTCCTTAATGTAAAGCACTTTGTGCCTTAACAGTAGAAAAGCGCTATATAAATGTGACCATATACCATTTTACCATAGGAGGTCCTAAAATTATTCCTTCCTCTTCCCGACAACATCCCCAGAGAAGTGGAGCGTCCAGCTCTCAAGGAGATGGGTTTCAGAGCCCAAACTGTGCATGGAGGTCAGGCCGACTATATCTAGTTGGTACAGCTCAACCTCCCGCACAAGATCAGCTTGTGCAATTTATATCAAATTTAAGTACATACTTAACCTTCTTTTATTTCCAGGATGTTAACTTGCTCATATTGATTTAATTATACTAATTTACTTAACCTTCTTTGATTTCCAGAATGTTATTGTAATGGATAAATGTAATGTAATAACCTGATGAAAGTGTTTCACAATGTGTTTCATAAGGCGTTCAAGTATTTCAACATGCTTAAGTCTGGTGACCCCATTTCCAACTCCCTGGTCAGTTAACACTTGCCTGGACCAAGGATAAGGTGCCTGTTCGTGGCCCTGCATGTGGAGACATCCTTGTGGGAACTGACTGATAATCTTGCTCCAAGGATGCCCCTCATGCTGGTTTACCCTGGTCTTGTTAAGTCTGGTTTGGTTTAGTCTGATTTTGTGCATACATGGAACCTGTTTTTCTGCCTTCATAAAGATGCAACCTTTCTGTGTTCGGGATCAGACCAGGGAAGGAGAGACGACTGTGTAGGAGCAGTTTTGGCTGTGCACAGCTGAAATACAGAACCACTTTTGAGGAAGACAACTCTGTTCAATTTAGCCTTATTTCTCTGACACTGAAATAACTGTCTCTGTAATTCAAAGTGTAATTAAAAGACTAAAAAACAATAAATCTCCAGGAAGTGACGGGTTCACCTCAGAGTGGTATAAAGGTATAAAAAACTAACTTTTGTCAACTTTAGCTGGGCTCTTAAAAAAGTTCAAATCCCTCCAAGTTGGAATGAAGCCATCATACCTAAAGAGGGGAAGGGTCGACATGACTGTGCCTCATACAGAGCAATCTCAATTTTGAATGTGGACTATCATATATATACCTCAATTACGTCAAAAAGAATGGAAAAATACTCACAAATTTAATTCATAATGATCAGAAAGGATTTATTAACAAACGGCAAACACAAGATAATATACGATGATCTCTACACAATGAACAAAATCAACAAAACAAGGCTGAATGAGTTTGGACGCTGAAAAAAATGTGACTCTGTAAGCTGGCCTTACTTATTTATAGAGTTCAACTTCAAATAGATGATTTAATAATAGAAAACATTGGGGCTCTTTATGATAATCCAACATCAAGAATAAAAATGAATGACCATTTGACGGATCCACTGAGTTTGAAAAGAGTGGTAAAGCAGGGCCCCCCCCTCCTGTTCGCTTCGTATTTGGAACCATTGGCCCAATATATTAGACAATCAGAAACAATTCACGGTATTACAATTCACGGGATGGAACATAAAATTGCTTGCTATGCAGATTATATTTTATTGTTTCTGACCAAGCCAGACATTTCTTAACCTAAAGAGGTGCATTCCTTGATGATATTGGCCCAATGTCTGGATACAAACTGAATGTACAAAAAACTGAAATTCTATCCTACTGGATTGAAATTTCGAGTGACCTACCCATTTAAAGAGAATCCCTCAAATACTTAGGTGTGGTTCTCCATAAAGTCTCAAAAAAGAAAAGCTATACCCCTCTATTGTCTTCTATAAATAAAGACCTTGGAACCGTATTCTATATTTTATTCTAGGCCAAAGGATTGAATCCATCAAAATTAATATTTTATTGATATTTCTCTATCTATTCCAGACTGTGCCAATTTCCCTCCCCAACTGGCTGTTTGATGAGTGGAATAAAGCAATCTCTAGATTTATATCGAGTGATAAAAGTTCTTCCCGATTTAGGAGCCTACAACTACCATAAGAAAAAGGTGGTTGGGGTCTACCTAGCCGGAAAAATTACTTTATTTCCGCTCAAATTAGAGCACCCAGAATACGAGGCAGAATGGAAAAATATTGAGTGCAGTGTTGTGCCGGGGTTCCAGGACTGGCCTTACTCGCAGATGACACACGGCTGAGAAATAAATAATTTTTTACCAGATTGTAAATGAAAATGAAATTAAAAGCGTATGTTGAAAGAATCCTTTGGCTTGGAGAAACAGGACTTGTATAGGTACTATGACTGAAATCTTTATCAAAGCATATACATCGGAACTTTCAAGGGGAATCTTGTATATGGATGTATCAATTACTTGGACAGCCAATCTCCTAAATAATAATAATCAAAATCAAAATGGAAAAGGAAAAGGAAGGCAATTTTGTTTTTATGGATGAGGAGAGAAGAAATATGTACATCACAATGGAAATCCACAAAGTCCCATGTTTGGAGGGATTTTTTTTGGAAGAATCTTATCTGTTTTTTCTTAACATCATGTCAAACTGCACATTATGAGAGAAATACAGACTTTTTTTGATACCGCTATTCCACTCAATTTTGGAACAATGTATTTAGGCCTCAAGACTCCCACCGTGGACATTTTGGCGGTCGGGAAGAAGGTAATCACAAAAAAATTGATGACTAAGGACTGGACTGTCATACGCCCCATGGAAAAAATATCAAAACTCAAAAACTCTAGAAACGAATACGTTTCTGAATAAACTGAAAACAAACAGAAAGACAACCTTTAGACCATTTTATTTCAAGAGATTATTATAATTATGTATAATTATGATACATGTTTGTAGAGGTCATTTGTATTGACTGTTAACATATATTCATTGTCATTGTGTATATTTATAATTATATATATATATATATATATATATATATATATATATATATATATATATATATATATATATATATATATATATATATATATATATATATATATATGCTCCACAAAGGTCTGAAGGTGATTTTGGGGAAGGAGGGTCTAAGGACAGGGGACCTTCGGACATTTTTCTAAGGACACGGGATGCTAGGTCCCTATGAACATTTTAAAAGCAATAATCATGGTAATCCTACACATAGGGATGTGATGATAACAAGTTTTGTTGAGAGTCAAGATTGTTGTGAGGGGAGATATTACGATTTTACAATTAACCACGATTATCGGAAAAAGAAGGGAAATTCCTGTAAGAGGAAAAAAACAATAAACACAATAAACACAATAATCTTGACATCCCTATCCAAACATTGAAAGCTTTTGAGCTCAGCTAATAGTACACCTGATTCAGAAACTGATGCTGGAGAATGAATTTGATTATTTTGGTTGTGAGTTACATGAGCTGTACCTGAATTATGGGTTTCATATCTAGCACCATTCCTATAAAAACATTTTAAAACAAAATTATTTTGAATGGGAAAATGTCACCAATAAATATGAAGCCAAAACCCATGCATAAGGTCTTAAAAAACACACACACAAAAAGCATAAGATATACATCCCTAATATCCCAATTCTTCGCCGTGACAAATTTCTAAAAATGCTTCACAACTTCAGGGCAGATTTTTTACGTCATGCTACTGCTAATTACAACTAGCCTGCTAGAAGAACATCTGGGTTTGCAATTGCTAGAGCTTCTACATTTCATTTTAGTTTGTAATTTGATTTTTAAAAAATCAGGTACAGCCTCTAGAAAGTGTAGAATCCACTTAACCTTTGTCCTGATTGGTTTTGTCCGGAGCAAAAACAATGATCACTTTTATGTTGCCAATCATTTTAGACAAGTGTACTTCAGAAAAATGCCCCAATCTCCTAAATAGTTTATTGAAAAATGATATAAGCCAACGACCACATACTATGAATACCACAAGGAACCACGGTTGTATTGTGTGTTTGAGTGTGTGTGCGGTCCCATCAGTCCTGTAAAACTTTGTCTTTTGGTACCCCCTCTGGTTCTTCAACTGCCCCGACATCCTTCTCATCTGATGTCCACTTCACCTCAACTCCACCATCATCTCCAGGTTCTACCTCTGAAGCCACTGCCTGATCCTCCACCATAGTGACCGCAGAAAACTCCTTCTTGCTATCCGTGCTAGCTTTTACAATAGTAAAGCTGCTTACTCTGCCTCCTAGAGGCGAGGATGGGGACAGCTGAGGTGAACTTTTGCAAACATCCAGAAATCCAAGGTTCAATTCAGGTTTCTCCATCATCTGCTGGGTGGTGGGACCCTCTGGCTCAGTTTGACTTGAGGTTTTGATTGAACTTCTACAACTAAGTTTATGAGCTTCATCTTGTAAGCCAACAATTGGAGAAGATGTCTGCGAAGATGTCATACTATTGTCCAAAGATCTTAATGGAGATCTGCTTGGCTCATTTGATAACAGTTTGGGGCTTGAAGCAAGTTGTGAACAACCTTTTACGGTAAATTTCGGACTTGGCGTAACTGCTAATGGCGAGGTAGGAGTTCTTATTGACGAATGCGGTGATGAACCTAAGCTAATAAACGCTGGGCTGGAAAATGAGTCATTCTCCAGAACCGGACTGGTGCAAGGGTCAAGAGGTGTTTGCATGCTTGGAGGCTCTATTGGAAAAATCGAGCTGGCTGCAAACGAGCCAATTTTTTTGCTAAGATTGGGCAATGGGGATAAAGGTGTGGAGGTTTGCAAGGGACCAGGACTAAGCTGAGTTTGTTGGTTCTTCACTAGAATTTCCGATGGATTTAGAGAAGAGGTGAAGGACATCTGAAATGAGTTTGGGGCAGGTGTTAATGTAGTGGGCGCGTCTATTACTCCTTGTGCTAAACTTTCCATGGCAATTGAATTTGCTGCTTGAGTTTCTATTGCAGATGCATAAGAAATAGATGTTTTCTCCTCTATCTTATTTGCCGCACTCGTCAACGGAATCTGTTTTTTTTCATTGTCTTTATTTTCATTCTCGTTGTGCGGCTCCTCAAGCACAACCGGCTGGGGGATGAATTTATCCCCTTCTCGGCCGGTACTAACCACCTTGACGGCGATAGGGTCGCTGCTACGCCTCAGACCAAATAAGGTCAGGCTTCTCCTTCGCTTCCCCACATTCAAAGCTAAACCGTTAGTGCTTTCTGAAGAGCGGCGGACATCTTTAAACATGTTTCGCAGATTGTAGCTGCTGTCTTTTCGATTGTCGCTGTCCTGGGATTGGTCCAAATGGTCCCCAGAGCCCACCAACACATCGGGTACCCTGCCGCTGCTGTCCGGGTTCTTCTTGTCATTGTGTGTCACTCGGAATCTATGGAGTGAAAAATTTAAATTAAAAACTAATACAAGATAATAGATAAAAATAAAATACTCAACAACCAGAAAACAGCACACACAGACACACGCATGCACACACACACGTGCACACACACGCACGCACGCACAATTAAGGCCGATTGGAGATAGGGATGCATACCTAAACCCACGTTCAGGTTTAGGTCCTGATTCGAATCCAGAGGTTTAGGTTCACGTCCGGACCTAATGAGTCCGGACCTGAACCCATGCCATATTTGCATAATGTTATAAGAGCATAACACAAGCAACTTGGCTAAATTAAGCTGAAGACACTTGAACATGGACGACTATCAAACACAAGGCTTAACTGCAGAGTGAAATAAACTCAACTTGTCTGGTTTATTCACTGTTTTTAACAGAAATTACAACTTACAAATCACAAGCTACTAGCTAGCAGCTAAACTGTAGCTTAACAGTTAACACACATTCATGTGTTTTACTTGAGGAACAAGAGCAAGTTGAGTATTGTTGACAGGGTCAGTCTGAGTCAAGCGTTCAAAGCAGCTGTTTCATCTGATACAATGTTTTGCCTTTAGATACATTTCCACTCTTTAATTTTGCAGACCCATTGGCATCAAAAGTCAGGTAAAAACCTTCAAACAGACAATACACCAGTGTAAATAATTAAGTAACAGTGTAAAATAACAGTGTTACAAAAACTAGCATAAAAGTCATCTAGAACCACTATAAAGCAATCAACTTAGCAGTATCAAAAATAGAATATGAAAATATTTTACACAACACATCAAGATAATACATCATATTAGCAGCATTAAACACCAGACCATATTTACAACTGTAGAATACAAATACAAATACTATTACAAAATATAAACTTCAATTAATGAATGCAGCAATTAAGCAATATTACTTTGACTTTACTTTGTATTTACTTAATGCCAAATACATCACACCACAACAAGCTATTTCATTCATATTTACACCCAGACCAAAGATCCAGACAAAACCACGCTGACCCCCCTTTAACACGCGGCCACGCCCGCAGCACATTAACAATCACAACATCGCACGTGGCGGCCGCAGCTCAAAACAGTTCAAATAAAGCCAGCGATCTTACCAGCTGTCACTTCAACGTTCACATGTGGATACACGGTTCTGCACAGTTCGACACGTTACAAACATGCGTTTGAGTCCAGGATACCCCGTCATACTCCTGTCTCTCACACGTACGAGGCACTCCTGTCTCTCACATCTTTCAACTAATTTCGCCGGCTTCAACTTCGGGGCAGACGCGTGCCGTGCGTCACTATATAGGGTCCGGGTACGCTATTGACAGCGGCGCATGGCAGTGTTTACGTCTTTTCCAGCGTGAATTTCGCGATCTATGGAAGGTTTACGATGGTCTAGATTCTAGAACGAAAATTATATAGTATGTGAGTGCTAAATTTTTTATGAGTCCAGAACCGAATCACGGGGGTTTCGGGTTTTTTTTGGGACTTGGACCATAACGTTTTTACAAGTCCGGTCCGGTCCGTCGTACCGGTACGCATCCCTAATTGGAGAGGAAAACAACGCGAACAAAATAAGAAAAAAGATAGATGATATATAGATAGTCATAATGATCAGGATAAGTATACATATAAATAATAGCAATAATAAAATCAATAGCTATTGGAATCCATTATACAGCGCTGTCAGATCTGAACCATGTGACAAGCGACCGTAATGTGAAGCACCATTCAAAGTTTCGAAGGCTAACAAGGACGAACAAGTTATATACAAGCAGAGCAAACATTACCTGTTAACACTATTGCACTAGGGTTAGCATAAAAAAAGTCTGTATCATAGCAATAAAATCATCATTGAAACCCATCTGTCTCAGCACAGACCATAGGTAACCCTGCTCAAACCGGTCAAACGCCTTTTCGGCATCAAGAGAAAGAATAGCATTTTGATTTGGAGTTTTAGATGAAGTGTCTATAATATGAAGTAGTCTGCGTATATTGTCCGATGCTAACCTATATTTAATTAACCCGGTTTGGTTATGATGGACCAAGTGTGGCATGTATTGTTCAAGTCTTAAGGCTAGGACTTTGCAAAAGCCTTTAACTCTGTGTTTGTTTTTCTTTTTTTAGTAACAGTGAAATAATTGCAACATTCGAACCATAATTTTTAAGAGCAGTGGACCCTGCTGGGTCTAAAAGGTGCAATACAGCTCTGGTGGGATCTCATCTTTTTTTTTCCTAGTGAGACTGCAGCTCTTGGGGGTAATTTTGCTAAATGAAGTGATCTTAAGAAATCACCGGTAGAATTTTTTTTAAAAGTTGTATTAATGTGTGCAGGGTCAGAGGTTACTATGCCCTCCTCTCTTTTTATTGCAGAGATGTTGGCTAGCTGGCCGTTGTTTTTAATTTCAGGATTATTATTTATTTTGGTAATCAAGCCCTAACCCGGTTCCTCTTTGAGGGAAAATGGTGATCTTTCCCACAAATAATCACTGCAAGCCCTATTTTTGACAATATTTTAAACGAGCCACTGTATTACTTATATTGCAGCCTACTTTATTGTGCAATTGGCTGTTATTCAGAAAAGTTGGAAAAGCTTTTTTGCGGCAAGACGCGGCGCAACAAATGATCACGAGATTTAGCTCTAGTAATGTGCCTACGCACTGCCCGGAAGAAGGACCAAAACAAATCCCACATGAATCACAGAAGACAAGAGATTCTCGCTGAGATGAAAGCACGTGTACTGCTTCTGTCATTCTGACAGCAAGTTTAGGTCTAAACGCAGGCAATTGACAATTACAGGTTTTGACAAGAAACATCAGTTTCTCACTAGAGCATCCTCTTTAGACTATCTCAATGTGGTCATCTCACAATTTCGGTTGAATGGGATGGTCGTAGGGCTCGTGGACCATGTGGATTGAGTAAAAAAACATGCGCAACAGGTGACATTATTTGGAGAGTTCAGAACTTCTACTGATAAACATACCAAAGGATGTTCAGGGATGTTCACTAGAGGTGAGCAGGGTCTATCAAGCTCCTATTGTTTTATCAACGCATAAAATGTTATGTGATGTGGGACATTTTTTTTTTGTCTTTTGAGGGGGGGAGGGGGTCCAGAGAGAGATGACATTTTTTTTGTCTTTTAAGCTTCCACCTATTTTGAGAAGATCCCTTACTTAACCTCGGTAAAACACTCGTTGAAATAACGAAACAGTTAAAAATCTGTGACATTTCCAGTCTTTGAAAATACTAGTATTTGTGCACTAGTTTAGATTTGGTCTGTTGGATTACAACAAAACGAAAATATATTTCAGATGCAACAATCAAAGTTAATTGGTAGTAGTAGTGTCAAATACCTAACACAGTTGAGTACTTTTGGAAAAACTGCATATACAGTAAATCTACTTAATTATATAGGACTGCATGCTCGAGTACATCCCCTTTCTTCCCACCTCTGTTCTGCCTGTCCTATGTCAGGGAGTACTGCACCTGCCGACAGAGAAGACGGTTTGTTCCCCAGGCCGGATCCTGAGGCGGGAGATCCGGCTGGCTCTGCGCTGACCCCTCTTGCTCCGGCTCTGGGCGCACAGGTGGCACGTGTTGTGGAGGTCAGTGCCAGAGTGGACTGTGTGCATGTGAGGGGTCACGCCGCCAATAGACTCCTTCCGAAGCCTGACAAACAGAGCGGGAAAAAAGTGAAATCCTTACTTTTCCATCAAATACTATACGTCTATTAGTATTAGGTACCGTATTTTCCGGACTATAAGTCGCACCTTTTTTCATAGTTTTGGCCGGGGTGCGACCTATATTTATACTTATGTACTTATTCTTATACTTACTCTCCGGAGCGACACAGACACAGACACAGACACAGACACAGACACACACACACACACACACACACACACATACACACACTGCAAATACATTCTTGCTCTGTCTGCCTCTGTCTGTCTGGGTCTTATCTCACGACCATATTAGGATGTCCGTGGAAGGTACAGGCTGGTACGGGCTGGTGCCGAGTAAGGTCCACCTTTTAATGAATATTCATATCCTTTGTGTGTGTGTGTGTGTGTGTGTGTGTGTGTGTGTGTGTGAGAGAGAGAGAGAGACAGCGCAGAGGGAAGCCTGAGCAGACCGTCTGGTGGAACTTCTGAGGGACAGGCGTGTTTCAATTTGTTAGTTTTGTAATTGTAGGGAATACATTATTTTTATCTATGCGACCACAATCTTTCTTGTTTTCTCAGTTATATTAGAATCTGAAACTTGCAACCGCATTTCATACTCCAGTGCAACTTATATATGTTTTTTTCTTCTCTATTATGCAATTTTTGGCTGGTGCGACTTATAGTCAGGAAAATACGGTAAGTAGAAGTATTGAAATAGTTAAAGGACACATATTCTGCATCGCTTGTATTGTTGTGTACCTTCACTTTGGTATATCATGTCATTGAACATAAAAAATGTGGTACATAATATCAGTTAGGCCTTTCCCACATCAGGACTTATGTAATTATGTAGTAAAAATTACAGAAGGGTGATAAAGAAACCTACTTTAGCTCTTCCCCCACAAATTAATGTAACACACAGTTGTAATGAACAGAAAATTCTCAGAACAAGTCTGGTGATGATTTATGGGCTTAAAAGCAGCACAAAAGATCTCGGAGGTCTCGGAGGTCACTTATAATGTCACAAATCTCGGAAATTTGGAATGGAGTGATTTCTACGGCTCAGAGTTAGAGTACATCATAAAGAGGATTCATCAAACATGTAAGGTGAGATCATTTAGCAAAATAAGTTTCCTCTAAATATATAACTTTTCTTATGGAAGGTCTGCCACCTGCTTGTCTCCATGGAAAGGCAATGGGATTAAACATATATTTTTTCTTTGTTGAAGAGTTTTTTGGCCGAAAAGTTTAATTTAATTAAATACTAAAGATTAAACATATATATCACAATGGCTACAAGGTGATGACCAAGTTACAGGTCAGATCTAAGGAGAGGTGACCCTGCTCACAGTTAAAATGCAACTGTTCTTTAAGGTATTTCACAACAAAAAACAATACAAATATGTAATAAAAACAGTAAATATTGTCACTGTTGTTTAATTCAGTGCTTCAGTGCTAGAGGATAGAGAAATTACCCATGCCCCCTCACAGCCTCAAGATATTATATTGTTATCATAACTGAATCAAATATATATAATTATGTTTTTTTTAATATGCAGATGCCTAAATTAACCTGAAATATCAGTATCCAAATGCTTTAATTCTATAAATGTATTTTTAGTACCAGTGTCATTGTCAATAAAATAGGCTTTCTCAGATTTGAACTCTTTCATTGGTTTGGACTAGCACAATATAACTTAATTGCTCTGCAAATGAGCCACCCTCTCCTTTCAGCTTCCTCTGTCTTTCTCCTCTCCTCTTCTCAGCTCCCTGTCTTTCCTCTCCTCCTCTCAACTCCCCCTGTCTCTCCTCTTCTCCTCCTGTCTCTCCTCTTCTCGTCTCAGCTCCTGCTGTCTCTTCTCTCCTCCTCTAAGCTCCCTCTGTCCCTCCTCTCAGCTCCCCGTCATTCCTCTCCTCTTCCTGTCTCTCCTCTCCTCCTCTAAGCTCCTCTGTCCCTCCTCTAAGCTCCTCGGTCCCTCCTCTCAGCTCCCCGTCATTCCTCTCCTCTTCCTGTCGCTCCTCTCCTCTTCTCAGCTCCTGCTGTCTCTCCTCTCCTCCTCTAAGCTCCCTCTGTCCCTCCTCTCAGCTCCCCGTCATTCCTCTCCTCTTCCTGTCTCTCCTCTCCTCTCCTCGTCTCAGCTCCCGCTGTCTCTTCTCTCCTCCTCTAAGCTCCCTGTCCCTCCTCTCAGCTCCCCGTCATTCCTCTCCTCCTGCTGTCTCTCATCTTCTCCTCTCAGCTCCCTGTCTTTCTTCTCCTCCACTCAACTCCCTCTGTCTCTCCTCTCCTCCTCCTGTCTCTCCTCTTCTCGACTCAGCTCCTGCTGTCTCTTCTCTCCTCCTCTAAGCTCCCTCTGTCCCTCCTCTCAGCTCCCCATCATTCCTCTCCTCTTCCTGTCTCCCCTCCCCTCCTCTAAGCTCCCTCTGTCCCTCCTCTCAGCTGCCCGTCATTCCTCTCCTCCTGCTGTCTCTCCTCTTCTCCTCTCAGCTTCCTCTGTTTCTCCTCTCCTCCTCTCAGCTCCCTCTGTCTCTTCTCTCCTCCCCTCAGTTCCCTTTGTTTCTTCTCTCCTCCCCTCAGGTCCCCCTGTCTCGTCTCTCAGCGTGGGATCAGATATGAATGCACATGCAACATACTCAGATATGCTTTATATCGCATATATTTCTAAAAGAAGCACAGGGTGGCAGAGAGCTGCGGAGAGGGACAGAGCATATGGTACAGGCAGTGACTAAAGTTGTGGCTAAACCTGAGGCAAACATGTGAAACTGGGGCACAGGGAGATAGACTGCTCCACTCTCCTGTTGCTCTTTGTATGTGGCTGGTTGTCTGTGGCTTACCTGGGGTCATGCCGCGCACACACACTGCGATTTCCAAGCATCTCATTGAAGGCCTCCATGTTGGCTAAAAGTCACACATATAATTACCATTATTTTAATTATAGCGCTTTTGGAAGATAATCCAGGTCACCATATATACAGTAAAAAATAAATATAATAAATAAATAAAATAAGAATACAATTAAACATCAATTGACAATTAGAAAACATAAAATAAAAAATAACTGTAATTGTTAGTTATGTTAAAAGTTACGACTAATTAATTAATCAAAATGGCAAATGTAATTAAGTGTATAGTTGCATTAAATGTGCAATGAATTAACTTACAGTACATTTAATGAATTTAATTAGCATTTTATTAGCATTTTATTAGCATTATTTATTTATTAATTGCTATTAAATTAATTTTATCGCAATTGATGTTGCTCAGATTAGCAGGAAAACTGTGGGAATGTGTCACTGTTGTTTCAATAAAAATGCACTTTTGAGTGTTGGTGGATGACCCTAAAGCCCCTTGGCCCAGCGAAGCCCGTCACTTCCCAGTGTGAGCAGGGAATACAGCAGAGGCAGAGCCGATGAGGCTCCGGGTTTGAAGCGGGGCGGAGAGAGAGCGCTCTCATCTGGCTAATATCTATCTATTTGTTTCAGCTCATGTTTTTTAATGTTACTGTACATTAGAGCTGGGTTTCGATTCAAATTTCAAGAATCGATTCGATTCCGATTTTTACGTTTCAAAATCGTTTTTTTCCGATTTCTCAGATCCCAGATTCATCTCAGATTCGCTCCGATTTCGATCTGATTTCCGATTCGATCCGATTTCGATTCGATCCGGGGGTTAATGTTATTAAAAATTGAAAATGTATTTGAACCGTTTCCTTCACTTCATGACTGTGTAGAGAAGCAACATATTAAAACTAGTATTATATCAATATTAAACAGCAAATCTTACAAGTATTGGTAGTTACTGATGAAAAGGTTAAGGGTCAATCTACCTTCAAGAAAGATAATCCAGGAGTCCTGAATTATCTTTCTTGAAGGTAGATTGAAGTTCACTGAGGGAAATGTAGAAAATAATTTAAATTAAAAAAATAAAAATAAAAAAACGATCTTTGGACGTACGAATCGATAATCGGTCATTAATATGCGAATCGATTAAAAATCGGAAAATTGATTATTACAACCCAACTCTACTATACATTTAAGAAAATATTTTTGGAGAATTATCTTACTATGTGGTTGTTGTGTGAGTGGTATAAGTAGTTATAATGGTACTGTCCAAGAGGCAAGAAAACATTGGACTTGTTCTTTGCCAACACCAAGGAGGCTTATTCTTCATCCCCCCTCCCTCCCCTGGTTAACTCTGACCACAATCTTGTACATCTGCGGCCTGAGTATGAACCCATTGTGCACAGGAAGCCTGTGGTGCCCCATGTGGTGAAGAGGTGGACTGCTGAAAGCGAGGAGGTTCTGAGGGACTGCTTCATCACCACTGTCTGGACTGAGCTTTATGACCCACATGGGGAGGACATCAAAACCATCACAGAGTGCATCACAGACTACATTAACTTCTGTTTTGAAAACACTGTACCCTCCCGGACGGTGCAGTGTTTTCCGAGAACGGAAAGCTCTGCTGAGGGAGAAGAAGAGAGCTTTCAGGTCAGGGAACAAGGAGGAGCTGAGGACTGTGCAGATGAAGCTGAGGAGGAAGATCAGACAGGCGGAAGCCAGCTACAAGAGGAAGATGGAGGACCAGCTGCAGCAGCAAAACATTCAGGCAGTGTGGAGGAGCCTGAAAACCATCTCAGGCTTCAAAGTCCCCCCTGTCCAGACGGAGGGGGACTTAAAGTGGGTGAACGGGCTTAACTCTCACTTCCTGACATTTGATCAATCACCCACCCCTCCCCCTGCACAGCTGCATACTCTCACTTCCAGAACTGGTCCACACCTGTTCCTCTTCACACCTCTGCTTTGGTCCATCAGCTCACCACTCCACCTGGACTCACCCATCCCCCCAGCACACAGTCCCCCTGCCAACCACTGACTGCCAGAGCAGCATGGGTGAGTAGAGAGCTGAAGAAGATTGAAATAAGGAAGTTAACAGGACCAGACGGCATCAGCTCCAGGCTCCTTAAGTCCTGTGCAGAGTTATGGAGCATATCTTCAACATGAGCCTGAAGCTGAGGGTGATGCCCAAGACACTGCGTGCCAAAGACCTCAGCATCTTCAGGCCGGTGGCTCTCACGTCCCATCTGATGAAGACACTGGCTGTACAGAGAACTAGCGCAGGACTTTGAGGACTGGTGTCAGCAGAACCACCTCCTCATCAACGCGGGGAAGACCAAGGAGACGATGGTGGACGTCCGCAGACGCCACTCTGCTGCCCCTTCACCAGTGAACATCCAGGGAAGGGACATTGAGAGAGTGGACTCATAAAAGTACCTGGGTGTTCATCGGAACCACAAACTTGACTGGACTCAAAACACAGACGCACTGTACAGGAAGAGCAAGAGTCTTTTGGGGTGACAGGGCACTTCTGAGGATCTTCTACAACTCTGTGGTAGCATCAGCCCTCCTGTACGGTGTGGTCTGCTGGCGTAGCAGCATCACAGAGAGGGAGAGGAAGAAGCTGGACAAAGTCATCAAGAGGTCCAGTTCCGTCCTGGGCTGTGCTCTGGAGCAGGAGGTGGAGGACAGAAGGGTCCTGGCTAAACTCACCATGAGTGTCGCCCCCTGCAGGACACTCCGTCCGCTCTGGAGAGCAGCTTCAGTGACAGACTGAGCCACCCTCGCTGTGTGAAGAAGACGTTTCGCAGGTCTTTCCTTCCTGCTGCTGTCAGACTCTACAACAAACACTGTTAGCCCTGAACATGTGTCATTCAGTTTTCATTATTCATGTGCAATACTGTCATAATCATGTGCAATACTGTAACATAATGCCAATCATCCTGGTGCAAGAGTTTTTTTTTATTATACTTCTGTGCCTAATCTGTTTCTGTACCTAATATGTGTTGCAACACAGGAATTTCCCCATTGTGGGACGAATAAAGGTTATATTATCTTAATATACATTTGTGAGAAGACAAACATATGAACTCCTAATCTAACACAAGAAAAACTCTCTCACCTTCATTTTCAATAATGCATTTGAGGATCTGCTCCACCGTGTCCTGGTTTTCTTCATCATCATCTGAACAAAACAGACGCAAAATTTACTTGACGCAGAGCTGTGCAATATATTACAACTAGGGGTGCACCAATATATCGGCCCAGTATCGATACCGGTCGATATTCCAGTCATTCAGTAATATCGGTTTCAGCCAAAAGCACCAATATCAGTCCGTGATGTTACGCTTCGGTTTCGAAAGGGTTAACTCTCCTGTCCCTTCAGAAACAGGAAGAAAACAGGAAAGAAAACAACAGCTCCATGGACAGAGGCTTTCTGCTGCTATATTCTAACAAAACAAACCGTAAACTTGAATCCAGTCTTTATTTTCTATGAGGCATAAGACCAAGAAATGACAAAGATACAGATTTTTAAAACCTCTAGAAACATTTTAGACGAAACTTATCATTAAATAGCGCGACAAATTCACTCGCGACCTGCAATAAACACAATGTTTTTTTAGATACTATATGACTGGTTTTCCTCCTAAACAATCCGTTTGACATGTTTATATTCTAAATAAGTTGAGTGTGAGTGGTTTTAAGAAGGAGAAGAGAGTGTGTGACACAGTCGGAGGAGAAACTATCTCTGCTGAGGCGACACAAACACAATGATGACACACAAACTGGAGAGGTTCAGAGAGAAACTTTAGTCTGAGAAATAATCTAAAACAGGAAATTCACAGAATGTAAAATGAGATGGATAATTTTACTCTAAGAATAATAATAGTATCGTCTATACACTGCCTATAACTAACGCAAATTAAATCATAGCTCTATCAAACTTTTAGTTTTTTTTCCCCAAAGAAGGGTATTATGTGTTTTCATATAATAGATTTGATCTTCATTTTAGAATTAAAAAAATATTAGTTTAGAGCTAAATAAGAAAAATACTAGTGTTTAAAATAGCAAACAACTTATAGAAGATATTGGCCTTATATCGGTTTATCGGCCCAAGCTTTTCCCATAACATCAGTATCGGCCTAAAATGTCTATTTTGGTGCACCACTAAATAGGTTAGGAATTGTAATAATTGGTTCTTTATCTGACTATAATGATAACTTTGAAATCTATTTACTCCCAGAGCTTATTAAACAACCAGTATAATCTGAAAAAAACTATTCCATGTTTTTAGTGCAACCTTTTCGGGCAGACTGTATACTTACAGAATGTATGTGAGTATTTGTGTACATCAGAGGAATACGGATAAAGTCCGTAATCATGTCTCCTCCAAATAAGTTAAGGTGTCGGTTCCCCTCCTTGAACCGACACCTTAACGTGGTGGAGGGGTTTGAGCGCCCAAATGATCCCAGGAGCTATGTTGTTGGGGACTTTAAGCCCCTGGTAGGGTCTCCCGAGGCAAACAGGTCCTAGGTGACGGGTCAGACAAAGAGCGGATCAGAAGCCCCTTATGATGAGCACAAGATAAAGGCCAGTTACGTCGCCCGGATTGGCGTTGCCGGGGGTGGGTGCTCGACGGCGAGCGCCTGGTGGCCAGGACTTTCCCCTCGGGGCCGGGCACAGCCCACTACCCGCAGGAGGATCCATAAGGGGCCGGTGCAGTGTGATCTTGGCGGCTGTCGACGGCAGGGGCCTCGACGACCAGATCTCTGGACGCAGAATAACTCTGGGGACATGGAAAGTCACCTCGCTGGGGGAAAGAGCCTGAGCTTGTGCGGTTGGTTGAGCAGTATCGACTAGATATAGTTGGCCTCAAGCACAGTTTGGGCTTCATCTCCTCGAGAGGGGCTGGATGCTCCACTTCTCTGGAGTTGCCCGCAGGGAGAGGCTGCGGGCTCGTGTGGGCTTGCTTATAGCCCCTCAGCTCAGCCGCCACGTGTTGGAACTCCACCCCCTGTGGACGAGAGGGTCGCTTCGGGTGGGGGACAGGTCTCTCACTGTTGTGTCGGCCTATGGGCCGAACTGCAGTGCAGAGTACCCGGACTTCTTGGAGTCCTTGGGAGGGGTACTGGACAGTGCACCGACCGGGGACTCCGTTGTTCTACTGGGGGACTTCAACGCCCACGTGGGCAATGACAGTGACACCTGGAGAGGGGTGATCGGGAAGAACGGCTTCTTCGATCTGAACCCGAGCGGTGTTCAGTTATTGGACTTCTGTGCTAGCCACGGATTGTCCATAACGAACACCATGTTCAAGCACAAGGGTGTCCATCAGTGCACATGGCACCAGGACACCCTAGGCCGGAGGTCAATGATCGACTTTGTTGTCGTGTCATCTGACCTCCGGCCGCGTGTCTTGGACACTCGGGTGAAGAGAGGGGCAGAGTTGTCAACCGATCACCACCTGGTGGTGAGTTGGATCCGCTAGCGGAGGAGGAGGCCGGACAGACTTGGCAGACCCAAGCGCATTGTGAGGGTCTGTTGGAAACGTCTTGCCGTCTGTCAGTAGGGTATTCAACTCACACATCCGGGAGAGCTTCTCCCATATCCCGGGGGAGGCTGCGGACATGTGGACCATGTTTTCCACCTCCATTGTCGATGCGGCTGCTCGGAGCTGTGGTCGCAAGGTCCCGGGTGCCTGTCGCGGCAGCAACACCCGAACCCGGTGGTGGACACCGGAAGTAAGGGATGTCGTCAGGCTGAAGAAGGAGGCCTATCAGGCCACTCTGGCTTGTAGGTCTCCTGAGGTCATTGACAGGTATTGGCAGGCCAGGCGTTTGGGGAGGCCATGGAGGAGGACTATCGGTCGGCCCCAAGGAAATTCTGGCAAACCGTCCGGCGCCTTCACCAACACCGTTTACGGTGCGGGTGGAGACCTGCTGACCTCGACTGGGGATGTTGTAGGACGGTGGAAGGAATACTTTAATGACCTCCTTAATCCCACCGTCACGTCTTCCAAAGACGATGCAGAGAAGGGGGACTCAGAGGCTGACTCGTCCATCACCCAAGCTGAAGTCACTGAGGTTGTTGGCAAACTCCTCTGTGCCAGGGCTCCGAGGGTGGATGAGATCCGCCCTGAGCATCTAAAGACTGGATGTTGTAGGACTGTCTTGGTTGACTTGTCTCTGCAACTTCGCGTGGCGGTCGGGGACAGTGCCTCTGGACTGGCAGACAGGGGTGGTGGTCCCTCTGTTCAAGAAGGGGGACCGGAGGTTGTGTTCCAACTACAGAGGGATCACAGTTCTTACCCTCCCCGGTAAGGTCTATTCCAGGGTACTGGAGAGGAGAATCCAACCAATAGTCGAACCTCGGATTCAGGAGGAGCAGAGTGGTTTTCATCCTGGTCGTGGAACACTGGACCAGCTCTATACTCTCCATCGGGTGCTCGAGGGTTCATGGGAGTTTGCCCAACCAGTCCACATGTGCTTTGTGGATCTGGAGAAGGCCTTCAAACGTGTCCCTCAGGGTGTCCTTTGGGGGGTTCTCCGGGAGTACGGGGTCCGGGCCCTTTGCTCAGGGCTGTCCGGTCCCTGTATGACCAGAGCAGGAGCTGTGGTCGAAATGAGTTTCCTCAGCCGGGTGACTGGGCTCTCCCTTAGAGATAGGGTGAGGAGCTCAGTCACACGGGAGGAGCTTGGAGTAGAGCTGCTGCTCCTCCACGTCGAGAGGAGCCAGCTGAGGTTAGCCACCTCAGGCATCTGTTCCGGATGCCTCCTGGGCGCTTCCCTAGGGAGGTTTTTCGGAGGACTATGTCTCTCGGCTGGCCTGGGAACGCCTCGGGATCCCCCGGAGGAGTTGGGTGAAGTGTCTGGGGAGAGGGAAGTCTGGGAGTCCCTGTTTAGACTGCTGCCCCCACGACCTGGCCCCGGATAAGCGGAAGAAGATGGATGGACGGATCATGTCTCCTCAACAGGGCCTCATCTGAGACGCTGCCTTTCTGCCGATACTCCAGACTTGTGCATACCGCCCCTATTCATTAGGTCCTTTAATCCAATAACATATATAGAGTGCAGTGTGTGCCTAGTCTCACCATCGTGCTGCTCCAGCTCGTCCTCGTCCTCTGGGTCATCCTCCATGTGGCAGCGATAGCCCTTTTGTTTGAGCAGGTGGCAGATAAGGATGCCACACAGCCCTGTGAGGAAGAACAGGAAGACCACCACAAAGATGATGTAAGGAGGCGGGTTGTCCTCCAGTAGCGCCCCCTCCTGCACACTCATGGTGTATGCGGCAACTGGGACAGCACAGGGTGGGTCAGCAGCAACAGCAACAAATATCCAGGCCCACCATATAAATCCTAGTGTCCACTACGTGTTTTTGGCGATCTGCAATGAAAATAAAATCTTGATGTGGCTGAGAATTGTAGATTGTAGGTCTCACGGTGACACAGGGACAAAGAATAAACTAGCACATACTGTATGCCTGCCTTATGGAGCGGGCTCATTTCATGCTGCAATGTTCTGTCAAATCCTATAGGCCAAAAAAAATATCAAAAACAAAATAAGGTACCCTTTTATTTATGTCAAACCTATTTCATATTTTAGAATCTTGGTCACAGAGTGAGCCCTCCTGTCACTGTGTCTATGCTCAATATCTGTCAAAAATGTAAACAAAGCAAAGTGCAGCAGAGGAGCCGCGAACAGGACCTTAGCTCTTTATTTCTCATTGATTTTGTAACTTTTACAAACGCAAAACCGGAAAAACGCTGGTGAATTTATCACATGGTGCCTAAAGCTGATATTTGCTCAGACAAACTAACAAACTAATGAACGAAGTAATGACTGATTGTGTGAACCATCACACAGTGTGTTTGTTTGTGTTCTGTCTTATAACTTAAATTCCCCTCGTAGTGTAGTGTGACGTCGTGATCCAGTGGACACCCGGCTTAAGATACACACTCCTCTGGCTGAGAGCTACAAAAGCCAAAAGAAAAATAAATGAATAATATATTCAATTCAATTTATTTTATTTTTGTCGTGATCAAAATCACAACAGCAGTTGCCTCGAAGGGTGACAGTAAAAACAGATGAAACAGCATCCCCTGTCCTTAGACAAATGTCCCAAAGTCCTCTGTCCTTAGACCCTCCTTCTCTGCAAGGAATATTCACATCCATATCAAATACAAACAATTACACAATACGTACATGGCCTACAAGTACCGTTTATACTCCCCATAATGACCTGAAAGTAAAGTTAAAGCAGAACTATTTAACTTCAGTGATAGAGTTCCCCCTGCAGCTTCCTTGTGAAAATACACTCTCAAGAACCAATCCACCCTTTTTTATACAAAACATTTGCCAAACAAAAAAGTTTGTTACAAAGACGTTTAATAAGGTGACCATTTGACTCTTGTTATTTGTCCTTAAGTTATTATTAAATTTTTCTACTAACAGCTAACATTTGATTAATGGGGTAAAATGTCAGTCTTCATTTAAATGTTGGCCTGCCAGAGGTCTAAGACTATTACTTCGACTTTGTGATTACATGATATACAAATCACATTTGTAGTTTGCAAAATTTTATGAGCAGACTTGCAAAATCCTAAATCTATCATAAAAATTACTGCTTAGTTAAATTCATGGACCTCTCCCTAGCACTAGCAGCTTGCTAGGTTTCAGCATTTCATCCTCGGTCACCGCGTTTTGTCCTGACTCAGAGTTGTCAGCTTCTAGCTTCAGATCCAGTGTTTTATCCTCGGGCAGCACATTGCCACTTTCCGGCATTTTATCTTTGGGCACCACGTTGCCACGCCTCAGCGTTTTCTCCTCGGGCACCACGTTACCAGCCTCCAGTTGTTTCTCCTCGGGTACCGCGTTGCCAGCTTCCAGTTGTTTCTCCTTGGGTACCTCGTTGCCAGGTTCCAGAATTTCATCCTAGGTTACCACGTTTTGTCCTGACTCAAAGTTGCCAGCTTTTAGCTTCGGTTCCAGCGTTTTATCCGCGGGCAACATGTTGCCAGGTCCCAGCATTTTCATCCTGTTACCGCTCTTTGTCCTCTGGCTCAGAAATGTTAGGTTCCAGTCTTACCAGGTTCCAGCGTTTCCTCCTCGGGCACCGCGTTGCCAGGTTCAGGCATTTTATCCTCGGACACCGCGTTGCCACGTTCCGGCATTTCATCCTCGGGCACCGCGTTGCCACGTTCAGGGATTTTAACCTCGGGCATCGCGTCGCCATGTTCCGGCAGTTTATCCCCGGGCACCGCATTGCCACGTCCCGGCGTTTTCTCCTCGGGCACCGCGTTGCCACGTCCCGGCGTTTTCCCCTTGGGCACCGTCTTGCCAGGTTCCACCCTATGTGCCCACCAAGCAGTTTTGCCAGGATCCACTCCAGCCTCGTTATCCACTCCAGCCTCCTCAAGAGCAGATTGCCCTCTTGCTCTAACCCAGAAGGGCTGCGTCCACCCACCGGTCTCCGCGGCAGAATACTTTCAGCCTCGCGCTTTCATGTCTCGCTGAACCAATTAAATCCCAGATCAGCTTCTAGCGGCCCCAGATAGAAGAGAAAGTGACACTAAAGGATAAAACGCCGGAACCTGGCAACGCATTGCCAGAGAACAAAATGCTGGAACCTGGCGACGCTGAGCTTGAGGATAAAATGCTGTAACATGGGAACGCAGTGCCCGAGGATAAAATGCCTGAACGTGGCGAGGCGGTGACTGAGGTTGAAACGCTAGAACCTGGAGACGCGGTGCCAGAGGATCAAATGCAGGAACGTGGCGACGTGGTGCCCGACGATAAAACGCTAGAACATGGCATCTTGGTGCCCAAGGAGGAATTGCTGGAACCTGGCAACGGGGTGCACGAGGGTAAAACTCAGTAACCGAGGATAGAACGTTGGCACCTGGCAACATGGTGCCTGAAGATAAAAAGCTGGAACCTGGCAACGCAGTCCCTCAGGATAAAACGCTGGAACCTGGCAAGCAGTGCTCGAGGATAAAGTGCTGGAATCTGGCAGCGCGGTGCCCGAGGATAATATGCTGGAATCTGGCAGTGCCCGTGGATAAAACACCTTGCAACGCAGAGCTAGAGGATAAAATGCCGGAACGTGGCGACGCTGAGTTAGATGATAAATTGCCGTAACGTGGCGGTGCGGTGCTAAAGGATAAAATGCCAGAACGTGGCGACGCGGCACCCGAGGGTGAAACACTAGAACCTGGCAACGTGGTGTCTGAGGATGAAACGCTAGAACCTGGCAACTCTGAGCTAGACGATAAAATGTGGAAACTGAGGATAAAATGCTGGAACTTGGCAACACAGTTACCGAGGATAAAACGCTGGAACCTGGAAAAGCAGTGCCCGAGGATAAAACGCTGGAACCTTGTAAGCAGAGCTAGAGGATAAAACGCTAGAACCTGGCAACTCTGAGCTAGACGACAAAACGTGGAAACTGAGGCTAAAATGCTGGAACTTGGCAACACAGTTACCGAGGATAAAACGCTGGAACCTGGAAAAGCAGTGCCCGAGGATGAAACGCTGGAACCTGGCAACGGAGTGCCCGAGGATAAAACGCTGGAACCTTGTAAGCAGAGCTAGAGGATAAAACGCTAGAACCTGGCAATGCGGTGCTCAAGGAGGAAACGCTGGAAGCTGGCAATGTGGTGCCAGAGAATAAAATGCTGGAACCTGGCAATGCAGTGCCCGAGGATAAAACACTGGAACCTGGCAATGCAGAGCCAGATGATAAAACGCTGGAATCTGGCAGTGCCCGTGGATAAAACACCTTGCAACGCAGAGCTAGAGGATAAACCGCTGGAACCTGGCGACGCTGAGTTAGAGGATATAGTGCCGTAACGTGGAGATGCTGAGTGGATGATAAAGTGCCGTAACGTGGCGGTGCGGTGCTAGAGGATAAAATGCCAGAACGTGGCAACTCTGAGTCAGACGACAAAACGTGGAAACTGAGGATAAAATGCTGGAACCTAGCAACACAGTTACCGAGGATAAAACGCTGGAACCTGGCAAAGCAGTGCCCGAGGATAAAACGCTGGAACCAGCCAACGCAGTGCCAAGAATAAAACACTGGAACCTGGAAACGCAGCGCCCGAGGATAAAACGCTGGAACTTGGCAACGCAGCGCCCGAGGATAAAACGCTTGAACTTGGCAACGCAGCGCCCGAGGATAAAACGCTGGAACCAGGCAATGAAGTGCCCGATGATAAAACGCTGGAACCAGGCAACGCAGTGCCGAGAATAAAACGCTGGAACCTGGCAACGCAGCGCCAGATGATAAAACGCTGTAACCTGGCTACGCAGTGCCCGAGGATAAAACGCTGGAACCTGGCAATGCAGAGCCAGATGAAAAAACGCTGTAACCTTGTAACGCAGAACTAGAGGATAAAACGCTAGAACCTGGCAAAGCGGTGCCCGAGGAGGAAACACTACAACCTGCAACGCAACTCCTGACGAGGAAACGCTAGAACCTGGCAACGTGGTGCCCGAGGATAAAATGCAGGAACCTGGCAATGCAGTGCCCGAGGATAAAACGCTGGAAATTGGCAACGCAGTGCCCGAGGATAATATGCTGGAACATGGCAACGCAGTGCCCGAGGATAAAACGCTGGAACCTGGCAACGCAGTGCCCGAGGATAAAACGCTGGAACCTGGCAATGCAGAGCCAGATGATAAAACGCTGGAACCAGGCAATGAAGTGCCAGAGGGTAAAACGCTGGAACCTGCAACGTGGTGCCCGAGGATGAAACACTGGAACCCGGCATCGCAGTGCCCGAGGGTAAAATGCTGGAACCTGGCATCGCAGTGCCCGAGGGTAAAACGCTGGAACCTGGCATCGCAGTGCCCGGGGGTTAACGCTGGAACCTGCAACGTGATGCCCGAGAATGAAACGCTGGAACCCGGCATTGCAGTGCCCCAGGGTAAAACGCTGGAACCTGGCATCGCAGTGCCCGAGGATAAAACGCTGTTTGGCCATGCCACTGCTCGACTCCAGTTATGCCGCTTATTAGTGGTGATCGTTACAACATATGCAGTCTTATCAGCCCAGACAATAGTCTGTTGTGTTTCTGCTGTACGGGTTTTCGACCGTGGCTCACTTTTACGCATCAAAGCGTCAGTGGAAGCGCTTTTTGCTACATGAGACCGGTACAAACAAGGCTTTCCGCCACCCCCTGTTTGTTCGCTCAACTCATCTGAAGTCTTGCTGCTGTCCCGAGGCCCGGGGGAAAAGGAGGAAGCAGAGGAGAAGAGGCACAAGGTCTGGTGTGCAGGTCAAGCGCAGACAAGTCTTGTGTTCAGAGTGCACGAGCCTGGACAGTAGGAAACGTGCTAGGTGCTTACGCCTAATCCCTCTTCTTGATGTTTGCGGCTGTTCCTTGTCGCCATCTTCACCGCCTGCCCAGGTCATGGCGGCTGCTGTTCTGGAGCCTTTGCGGTGCTGGAATTGTGAGCACTGGGGCCACCATGCGCTTCCTTGTTCACATCGGCTGACCGGCGTCTTCCCTCGCGGAACAGATTGGAATCACGTGATCGTAACGCTTGTCTTCGACCAGTCCCGCTGCACTCTGCTGAACCGATGGACGTAACGTCATCCACAGTCCGGCTCGGCCTGTTGAATGTCCGTTCAATATCCAATAAAGCCTTTTCCTTGAATTAACTTTTTACGAGATAAAACCTTGATTTCATGTTTCTTACTGAGACATGGCAGAGAGAGGGAGAATTTATATAAATTTAAATTAACTCTGCCCAGCTGGCTGCTCAGTTGTTACGATGCTCCACCCAGGTCGACGCGGAGGAGGACTTGCGGTTGCGTTCCAGGACAGTTACACATGCAAAGTCATAAACTTCCTAACTTTCACTTCTTTTGAAAGAATTCATTCCTTTAGCAGCCACTGTTTATCCACTCTAGATCAGGTGCCATCTGTAAAATCCACCTTGTCAACACAGAAAAAAGCTTGTCCTTGGATTAATGAAGGTATCCTAAATCTAAAGAGACTATGTCGGATAACTGAGCGTCTGTGTAAAACCTCCAATCTTAAGGTCCATAGATTACACCTCAGAGATCTTGTATCGTCTTACAATGAAATGATGGAAAGTTCCAGATATGATTACTTCCACCAGCTAATTACATTGCAGTGTTGTTTGACACTATCAATTATATTGTATATGTCCTACAGCTGCAGTTACACCTGTTTCCTGCAAAGCTGACAGCAATGTATTCCTCAAGTTCTTCACCGATAAGATTAAGATGATCAAAGACCAAATCCCACCCCTTTTGTGTGATAACCCTGTTTCTGTGTTTCCCCAAATTGGTCTTCTTTTAAGCCTGACACTCTAGGGGACATCTCAGCTCTGGTGACCAAGATGAAACCCTCCTCTTGTACATCTGATGCCCTTCCCTGCAGACTCTTCCTTAAAGTGTTTGATAATATTGGCCCCTGGGTTACCAAAATTGTAAATCTCTCTCTTTCTACCGGTGTGTTTCCTGGTCCATTCAATCATGCCATAGTAGAGCCACCACTCAAAAAGACAAACTTGGACCCGACAGACCCAAAATGTTTCAGACCGATTTCATGTCCAAGATCCTAGAGAAGGTGGTCTCTGAACAATTGTCAGATTTCCTTGAACAGTCTAACATTCACGACTCTTTTCAATCTGGTTCCCGCAAACATCATTCTACGGAAACCGCATTGCTAAAAGTGTCCAGTGACATTATAATGTCTGCTGATTCTGAAAAAATGCACTGTTCTAGTTCTTCTGGATCTGTCTGCAGCCTTCAACACCATTGGGTATCATATCCTGATACAAATATTGAGAGACCTGATTGGATTTACAGGGTCATTTCTTCATTGGTTTTCCTCATATTTATCCGGAGTTTTAGTTTCAACCAAATAATGTCTGATTCAGCTGATCTATTGTGTGGAGTTCCTCAGGGCTCCGTTTTGGGTCCTGTCTTATTTTTACTTTATATAATCCCCCTGGGAATGATCATTAAAGAGTTTAGTGATGTGTCCTACCACCTGTTCGCTGACGATATTCAGCTATATTGCTCTTTTAAGCCTTCTGAGATCCAAAAGCTGAACTCCTTGGTCAGTTGTTTAGTGCAAATAAAACAATGGCTGAGTAAAAATTCTCTGCAGCTAAATACAGACAAAACAGAAACACTGATTATTGCCCCTGATGATGCCATTCCAGAAATAAACCAGTATTTGGGTGATCCAGGCCAGACTGCTAAACCAAGTCTTAGAAACTTGGGGGTTATCTTTGACAAAGACATGTCTTTAAAGCACCACTCCAAGCTGTTGACTAGAAACTATTTCTTTCAGAAGAGGAAAATCTCTTAACTCAGGAAAATGGTGTCTCAAAATGATCTGGAACTCATAATCCATGCTTTTGTCTCTTGACTATTGTAACAGTTTGTTTTCCTGTCTAAACAAGAAGGATCTCTCTCGTCTGGAGCTGGACCAGAACTCTGCAGCGAGGATCTTGACTCGCACAAATAGAAGGGCCCACATTTCACCCATTCTCAAAGCCCTTCATTGGCTGCCGGTCTCCTACCGGATACAGTTTTAGTCCTGACTTTTAGAGCTTTGCATGGTCAGGTCCCTTTGTACATCAGCGATCTGATCAAACCATACACCCCCCCTCGCTCACTGAGGTGTTTGGATCAGAAACTGCTGTTGCACTTTCCTCGCACTCGTTTACGGATCAGAGGAGACGGATCCTTCCAGGCTGTTGCACCTAGACTCTAGAATGATCTTCCGCTCTCCCTACGGTTACAGGACTCTGTTGTTGCTTTTAAGGGTTAGCTCAAAACCCCTTTATTTAGTCGAGCCTTTTAATTACATTTGCTTTAGGGACTGATTTGACTGTATATTGTTGTATGTGTATTGCTCACTGTAAGTTCTTTGTTCTTCTTTCTTTCGTTCTTTGTGTTTTTGTGAAACACTTTGTGACTTCTGTCTATGAAAGGTGCTATACAAATAAAATGTACTTACAACGCAGTGCCCAAGGATAAAATGATCAACATGATATGCAGATCAACATTAACATTATGGACAGTAAATTCATCATGTGAACAAAGTCTTCAATCAGATGATTGCTTAATAAAACAGCATAGTCTTTTAGCTCAGTTTTAGCTTTCATTTTGGGAGAGAAAATGGTTCTTGAGAGTTCATTTAAATCCAATTTCAAATTGAAAGCAGCCATTTTAGAAAAATGTTATTCCAATTTTCAAAGCACGAAATATCTGCTTGTGGTGGAGAGACCATAAAACCCCTGAAGGTGTGTGGACCTCCCAAAAGGGGATGGTGAGCTATCCAGCAATGAAAAGCCTAATGTCCGGCATTCCTGACACCATGGCAAAGCTCATTCACTCATCTGTAGGTTGCTTACAAATTAATTAGCTTCAATTCAAAATGAATGGAATTGAATTACATTTACTTATATTTGAACACTGTTGACCAACCTCAACCCCCACCCTGAGAGGGTGGGGAGGGAGGTAGTGGGAGGGGAGGAGAGACCATTGATCTCATTAATTTGACATGATATTGTTTTGTACACTATAATGGTAAAATGGAAAATACAATACAAATTATATCACAAAAAAAAATAACTGACTATTGATCCCCGTGAAAACCCTGAAGTCTATCATGCACTATTCCGGCATGAGTGCTGTCCATCTTGTTCCAGTACACGTCACAAGTGAGCACCTGCTCCCAGTACAGGTTCGGAGGATGTGGTAATTCCATCGCATTCCATCGTCCCGGTGAATCCACATTCTTGCCAGGTTTGAGAGCCCTCTTCAGGCCCTTGTATTCTTTCATCTTGTTTATAATCTCTGTTGGTATTGGCATACCCACCAGTTTGCTGACATAGGTGACCTTCTTTGCCCAGGCAGTTCTTAGTACTTTCTCTTTCATCTAAAATCTCTGAAAGTTGGAACTAGTAGCCCTTTCGTCTCTTTGTATTTTGGCACATAGTGTTCCAATCGTGTCTGCAGGGTTGCACATGTGCATTGACTGGTAGCAGGTGTGACAGAGTCATTGGAAGATTCTGCTGTTGTTACATGAAACTATATGACACCAACCTCAAGGACATGGCACCGGGACTGATGAAGAGGACTGGGTATGGGCTGTGGGTGTGGTGTTGTCTTTTTCTGGAGGCAGAGAAGAAACACTTCTACAGTTTGTTCAATCTTCTGATTTGGATCACAAGTTTACGAGTAGGAAATTGGCTCATGGCGCTATGTGTTGCCATTGCTTAGTTCTGGTTTAGTCCTGTGTTAGTCTGGGAAGACTGTGATGAACCCCAGAGACAAGCGATCAAGCTTGTGCAGGTGGTCCTTGAGTTGGACCTGTGACTAAAGGACATTTAATAACAGGAACGTGAACACATTATTCAGGATCTAGTCGGCATTTTTATTTCAGAGGCTCCAGGGATTGAGGCGCAGATATGCTTGGATTACATCAATCTGTTTGTAGGTCTAGGTCTGTAGGTTTTCATTTCTGGATTTTAATTTCTTCGGATCAAAGCGAGTGAAGCAAGAGCTGGAGCGAGGTGAGCGAGGTGAGAGAGGTGCCCTACTGATAAGATAACGTGTTTAGCCATGCTAACTCGTGGGAAAGAAAGTTGTTTTACCAGTGCCAGCGCACGGTGCGTCCCCTTTACATGATGATAATTGTCTTAAAACACGCTCTCAGCAGTTGTTTAAGATGAAGAACTTCCTTTTCGTGTGTTGAAATTCACTTCAATTTATTTTTGTAAAGCCCAAAATCACAACAGTTGTTGCCTCGGAGGGCGACAGTGAAAAACAGATTAAACAATGTTCATAGGGACTTGGCCATGTCCCAGCATCCTGTGTCCTTAGACAAATGTCCCAAGGTCCCCTGTCCTTAGACTCTCTTTCTTGGCCAGGAAAAACTCTCCTTCTCGGCAAGGAAAGATCCTCCTTCTCAGCCAGAATTGAAGTAGCTTACGTGCGGCGGGAGCTCAGTTGCACTATACTGCTGCTCATCAGAATTTTCAGTTGTGACAAAGGAGCAATAGGTAAATGTTTTACTGATGATGTCATGTATCCTTGAACGTTCCACAGTATCGAATGCAACTTGGCCATTTTCCATGGAGAAAAGAAGGTAACACTACAGAATCAAGTATCTTTTGACAATGAAAATGCCTGTAATAGTTATTTCCAGAGTCATTAAAAATAGATGTGTAAAGTCACAAATCTTTCAACAAACAAACAAACAAACAAACAAACAGCAATGTGGTTTCATGTTCTTAGGATTTATTGTTTTACTATCATAAACCCAATCCGGTTCAAACATGTTCATGACACAAACTCAGGGAAAGTAAGCAAGCAAAAGGTAAAGATGGACAAACCACAGCACTGACAGTGTTTATGTGGTCGCATTTCCCATGTGTGGAGATGTGCGGGCACGTACCGGTGTGTCCCCATTTTTTTTAAATTAAAATGCATTATGCGCTAGGTGGTGATTTATACATGCCTTTTAAGTCTCCATTTGCTGGAGGATCAAACTCTCAACACTATTGGAAATTTACCTGAAGAAGACAGAGTGGAGCTGGGTCAAACAATCTTCAAAGCTTCCTCAAACACCTCAGTCTGAAAAAGATAACAAATACTGACAATTTGGATCAATTCATATTATTATTTATCTTCAACATTTGCAAAAATAATTTATAAAACACACAATAAAGAACATAGAACATGACCAGAGAGCAATATACAAAATAAAAAGAACAATATAGACGCAAGCGTCCATGATCGGCCCTCGCCCGTGCCATGCCTCTGAGGAGAGGACGATAACACATCTCAATCTCCTTTTTAGTACACTTAATGCAAAATCCGTGGCAAATTCTCTTCTAGGGCATTATTGTGTACAGACATTTTCAATATTTTGGGCAAAGGGGAATCTCAGCTACCAAAGTACAGACAGTTTATTAAAGGTCCCATAACATGCAAAATCGACTTTTCAGAGCTTTTAACCTTCTTACATTGCTATTTGTGCTTCATATATGTACCCAGAGTGTTTTTTTGATTGATTCCCGCAGTTTTTAGCTATATTACAGACTATCTCCTTTCCTCGAATCTCCAAACTGACGGGCGGTGGGTGCAAGACTGCGTCATAAGGGCAAGCATGCGTGGGGCACACACGGAGACTATGTCACGGGTGGGCGGGGCACACACGCTCTCTGAAACTACGTCACGGGTTGGGCGGGGGAGCCAGATCCCTCTTCGCAAGGGTGGGGGCGAATATCAAACCAAGCCGTTTGCATTTCCGGGTTGGTGAGGGGGTCCAAGGTATGGGTGATATTTCTTAACTATTATGTTAAGGGTGTTGCACAACCCTTATTATTATCAATTATACACTTAGGATAGACTACGAAACGTGAAAAAAGCATCTTATGGCACCTTTAAAGTCCCGACCAGAGAGTAGAACACGCTTGATAACTGTTACACAGCCCTCGGCAACACTTTTCTCGCCGTGGCCCAAGTTGCTGTGGGTTCTTCAAATCACGCCATGGATCACCTGATCCCCAAGTACAGACAGAGGCTGAAAGCTCTTCAAACGAGTAGTTAGGACCTCTAAGAAGTGGACCTATATATATATATATATATATATATATATATATATATATATATATTTGTCCAGTTTCCCACAAAACTAATTTTTCACGCTTAGTACTCAGATGTGGACATGTAACTAGACACCAAAGGTCTCAAAAATACAAAAATATAAGGGATGTAAATATGCAAATACCATTATTTAATCAGTGCCATTAACTTAATTGTCAACAAACAAACAAATATGTCACACGAATACCATTAGTTTCCTCAAACCAACATAAATGTCTTACTAAGCAATCATTACTGACATAAGGGAGCTGAAAGCGGGGGAGGAATCGGCGCACACATCGATGAAGCTGAACAGTACATTTCAGACCTGGTGATCTGCAGACACTGAGGGCTGAGATGGTGGCGCTGCGGGCCAAGGTGGTGACGCTGCAGACAGAGAACAAGAATATGAAAAGTAAGATCCTGGATTTGGAGTCCAGATCACATAAGACCAACCACAGACTTGTTGGGGCACTAGAAGGACAGGAGGGCGATGACAATGAAAGTTTTTTTTTTTTTAAAGGTCATCCCAGAGCTCATTTCAGGCTCTGGAGTTTCATCACAATAGAAAGATCACATCACCTGGGCAAAGCAAGACTTTTGGACAGAGTAAAATGTATATGTATACTCAGAATTGCCCAGAATTCTCTACCTATTCCTTACTATTTCCATCCCCAACCGGCTGTTTGATGGAGTGGAATTAAACAATCTCAACATTTGTATGTCAAGAACAAAAAAAATCTGTATCCGATACAAAGCATTACAATTATTCATTCATTTTCTACCACTTGTTTGTGTTATGGGTCGAGGGTGACTGGAGCCTATCCTAGTGGTTCAGGGGGGTACACCCTGGACAGGGCCCAGCTCGTCGCAAGGTTAACACAGAGACATAGACACACAGACAACCATTGACTCTCACATTCCTTCACTAGGGGAAATTAACAGTTGCTAATTTACACATATACATATACATGTATGTCTTTTGACGGATGGAGGAAGTCGGAGAACCCGGAGAGAATCCACGGTAACACAAGGAGGACATGCAGACTCTACCCAGAGAGATGATGTACTGTTGGTCTGGCCCAGGAATCGAAACCAAAAATTATTAAAGCCTATAAATCAGAACTTTCAATGGGCATAATATCTAAATTATACAAATACATTTACAATTTGGGCAACGGCTCAACTAATTACATTAAGGATAGATGGGAAAGAGAGGGTTACTTTGCTCTGACCGAAGAATGGGAAAATATATTTGAATGGGAAAATATATTTACATCCCAGTGGAGAACCACAAAATCACATGTTTGGAGAGAATTATGTTGGAAAAATGTGTCACGTTTCATTATAACAGCATGTCAAATTGCCCATTATTCACAAGGAAATATTAACTGTGGCTAAGTGTGGCTGCTAGGAGGCAAAACCCTATTACATGTTTTGGGACTGTTCTTTGTATTGGACAAGTATTGGCCTGAGATCAATAAAGCCTTACAGAAAATGTAGGACCACCATCTCATTGGATTTCAGGACCATGTATTTGGACCTCAGGACTCCTGCCATGGAAACAAACA
This sequence comes from Eucyclogobius newberryi, assembly GCF_026437365.1. Classification (NCBI taxonomy): domain Eukaryota; kingdom Metazoa; phylum Chordata; class Actinopteri; order Gobiiformes; family Gobiidae; genus Eucyclogobius; species Eucyclogobius newberryi. The sequence continues at coordinate 8,585,182 of NW_027315735.1, forward strand.
GCAGCTATCTCTTTAGCATCCTCCTGACAGCAGTGAAAAAGGCCTTCTCAAGAAATGGATGACACAAAATGCACCGACAAGCATTGTTGGACCTTTGTCAAATGGAAAATATTAAATTCAGATTTTGACAGACAGAATTTGAAAACTGACACGCTTGACTGTGGACTAAATGGGACGTTTCCTTTCGGTTTTGTGATTTTTTTTTATGGCTACTGATATTGGTTTATGTCTATTTTCTCTGGTCTTGTTTTGTTTTACTGTTTGTTATTTTGTAATAAATTTGAGGGGGAAAAAACAAACTATTTTTGGAATATTTGTGTAAGATTTTGAATAAATCATGTGATCATATGATTAAAAAAAAAAAAAAAAAAAAAAAAGCTCATCTCAAATGCATGAGTTTCTTGTATTAATTTAGCTGTTTAAAATGTTCTCCCAAGTTCTAAATCACCTGTATGTATTCAAGATGTGAACTGTGGACTTAATTTTCAGGCCAGTCATTAATAGTCATGGGACATCTGACAACAAGACAAAAGGCCCATGATCCCATTGTGCAAGAGCGTGTGCATCTTCTCTGCCAGGACTTGGTTAACCTTGGCTGGATCTTCGTCTTCTTGTCGACAGGCATCAAACCGAGAGGCCCGAATGTGTTGGCTCATGTCTCCACTGTCCACAGCAATTAAGGATCAGTTTTACCAAAGACAATTAATTTTGTATTGTCACGTGATTCAGTAAATGTTAACACAGTTTGAGTTTATTTTATGTGGTCATACAAGTGGTTTGTACTTTATAAACTGACTTCAATGTGTCTTTTACCTTACATGTTCACTTAAAGAGCATATTCCAAAATTAAGACAGCATTATTATTACTTGTGTTGAAACTTCAGGTAATTTACTTGAGATTTATTACGGGAACATTGGCAATTATATTTTACAAAAGCTGAACTAAATAATTATCATATTTGTTTTTTAGATCCAAGATTTGGGTGAGATAAACTTTAATCTCTGGCTCAAGTTCCAAACTTGTTCTCTTGTGTAACATATTTAATAAGTCCATGTGCATAATATGTGTGCCATGCAGGGTGTTAGCATTAGCATTAGCATTAGCATTAGCATTAGCATTAGCATTAGCAGCAAGCCTCGGTTGCTGGGCGATGGAGAGGCTCAGTAGGCTAGACCTGTCCCATTTCGGCGTGGCCTTTGCGGTCCACAGAGGCTACACGGAGGAGCAGCCTCCACTGGCTTGGTCCTTCAAAGGACCGTTGAATTGGGACACAGCTACAGAGACAGTTTACAATTAATTGGCACACTTTTCTGACAGTTTAAAGGATCATTCAACAAAATCAATGTGTTATATGGTATCATATGTTTGTCAGACCAAAACTGTTGTCATTTATATGGATTTTGGCCCTTTGATACAATACGGTTGCTAGGTAACAGTTGTGGAATTACCTCTGCCTATATCATATTTGCTGCCGATGTCCAACCAGGAAGTACAATTATAAACTTTACAAAAATGGTAAAACTGGGGATAAATAGGTAAACTGTTTAGTCAAATCTGAGAGACAACGGTGTTCATTATGTTTAGTAAAATCTAAAATATAATTGTGTTCACTATGTTTAGTAAAATCTGAACAATTATTGTGTTCACTATGTCTTAGTGAAATGTGTAGTCTAATTTGTCAAATCCCGCTCCGCCCACTTTTTCCTCTTTTTCCCACGGGAACTTTTGTTGGTTTAAATGAGAACGAGGGAAAAGTCTTGCAGCTAAATCAAATAATAATATTTTCTAATGTAAATTATCAGCAATGTCTAACCAAAAGCCTGAAATCATCATTGTAGTTTAATTTAACATGACAATAGTTCTAAAGTTGAAATGTTTAACGTTAAATTAAATGATAGATGTACGGATATCATGCCGGACTGTCGCTCTGTTAAGCCATTAGTCGTTTGTACAGCGTTAGAGCATTGTTATTATCTCACCTTTCACAATAAGGCACTTTATATCACTATATAAAGTGCCTTATGTAAATACATTTTTCGGGTAATTTTATGCACTCTAGAGTAACTGAGCTTCGGCTGCAAAAGAAATGACAAAGAATTAAAATAAACATTCCAAGCCTGACTACGTCCTTGCATAAGCACGTAGTTGAAATGAATGTGATTTGATTGTAGAAACAATACAGTCTGTCACTAACTTATGGACTTAAAAACAGCAAAGAAGATTTTCGGAAAAAAAACAGCAAAGAAGATGTTTTTTTCTAACTATGTTTCGAACATTGCAAATTTAGCTAAATGCAACTCCAGGTATGTTTTAGATGAGGGAACGTGAGGGATGTTAGAGCATGGTCAAAATAATTAAATAAAAACAAATCATGAAATACAGCCTCAGAACGTGGTTTCTTTATTTAATTCCTGGTCAATGGTTCTGGGCCAGTTTGAGCCCTTGCAGCTGTAAATGGGTATTTTTGCTTGAGCTTGGCCCCACAGTTGGTACAGCCCGGAACGCATTGCGCAAAACAAATTAATACAATTTATTTTATGAATTTAAAAAACACGCTCTTGGCTTTTGCCAGTAGTGTCTAACCTTAAAAAAGTTGGGAAAACCCTAACTAGTTGCTTTTTAAACAGTTTGCAGTTGTACAAATTTATTTTTCTCACTTTCTCAACAGATTTATTTCCAGCAATAAGTATTTTGCGGTAAAGCTAACAACAACTAGCATCCTAACAGCACATTTCCTGGTTTTCAAAGAATGAAATAATGTACAATAAAATATAGCACACAGCTGTCACATTTTGACCTTGCAGCATTTACAACATACTGGGGCAAAATAGATTTGGCTCAACAATGAAAAGATTGGGCAAAGCGTTTTTAACATTCAATTTCCTTATTTTTGGAATGTTAATCATTTAATTTTATGTATTTAATTATCAGAATCAGAATCTTTATTATTATTATTATTATCTTCTCAAGATCAGAATATGCTCCAGATAGAGTTATGTCCTCATTGGCATGTATGTCAATGGCAATATTTCTCAGGTTTCCACAGTAACATGCTATCAGATAGAGGTATGCCATCTTTGACTTTTTTCTTCAGAATGGCAAGAAGGATGTCTGTGCCAAATTTTATTGATCTACATCAAAGTAATTTTTTTGACTTGATACAAATGTTTCAGGGGGCACTTTAGAGCTTTTTTATAACTATATATATAGTATCTCATTGCTTTCAGCTCATCGTTTTGCACAGATCCAAGTATGAAAAAAATGAAGTTGAATTGTAAACTTTTGCATTTCACAATAAGTTGTATTGACCTTTTAGGGCACGCTATAGAGCCATTTAAATTTTTTGTTAAAGTTCAGGGGTCCAATAATTAAATATAGCCGCAAGCGGCAATGATCGGCCCTTGCCCCTGCCACGCCGCCCCAATCTTCCTCCTTCTTACTCCGCTATAAGTTTCCGGCTGCGCCTCACAAAGACCGTAATACTAAGGAAAATTTCAATAACATTTGATGCCCCCCACCTAAAAATAATTTTCCCAAAATTTAAGCTTGGTCTGGCTAATGCCCAAAGATGAGTTTGTAAAAGTAAGAAGTGTAAATTATGTTCCAATTTCAGAAATGTGGCGATTTTCCAATTGAAATAACATGGGAGGTTTCTGTCATAAAAAAATATTACATGGGTCTGGATTTTTTTGATCGGAACGCTAATATTGATTTTTGTGCAACATTGTATACATTTTGGAGGAACTATATGTTGTGGTCCCAATTCAAAAGGCAATGTTTTTGAAATTCTTGAAATGTGCGGCTTTGCCCCACACAGACCGTAGCACTTAGAATACAAATTCTTTTCACTTTTGATGACCCACAACTGCAAACGCCCTCTGGGTGAGTTTGTAAAAATATTAAGTGTAGATATGTTAAACATGTGGCACGGGTCTGATTGGATTTTTTTATCAGCACACCAAAATAGACAGACAGAAAAAAATTATAACTTTTGATGGCCCACTCCTGAAGATGAGTCTCACCAAATTTTAGATTAATCAGGCCAACGCCCTAGGAGGAGTTTGTAAAAGTTTTTTTCAATATTTTGAAAAAAAAAAGAAATTTTGCTCCCCATATAAAATTTTATTTCACTCTGTGGGGGCGTTGTTGCACCAAATTAATTTGTTTCACGTCAAGTGGGTTTAGAGCAAGGGGTTTAACAAACTGATTCAAATTCGACATAATTCGGACTTTGTGTGTGCAAATGGCAGCAAATTTTAAATTTAGGACATTTCTCAAATTCTAGCTACATTTTGCGACTTTGCAGACCGTGAAAAGTATCAAAATAAATGTTATAACTTTAGATGCAAATTTTGATCCAATATGGCTGACATTTGGTTGGGCGGACGGCGTTGCCGTAATCATATTTTTGACTTCCCTTGTCAATGTCTACCTCTGCATCAAATTTCATGATTCTACAATCAGATTTTTTGTATTTTGTATGTATTTGCTCACATTTTTAGAAAAATGAGCTAGCCAGAATGTAGAGAGACAGGATTTTTAGATATGTGCCAGACTTTTCATCAATGTTCACTGGGTAAAAAATAGGGGGGTTGGTCCCGAAAAGAAGAAGAAAGAATAATATTCTAATGCGAAAATAATTTTTCAAATATCATAAACTGTACATTTTCGGAAAACACTCGCGCTCTCCTACATCATGGTGTGGGTTCCTGGTCACTGATGGGCACTTTTGGGCACTTACGCAGCTGTGCTTCACACTGCCTTACGGAACTACTAGGCCTCTCGCCAGCTTGTGGCACTCAGGGCCTAATAAAACTTTTTTCTGCCATTATTATTTGCCAATAAAAAAATGAGCTAGAGTAACGTGACTTTCTCTCATTGTGCACCATCATAATTTTACCCTCTGTTATTTTTTTCAGTTGTCTAGGTCAAATAGACAGACGCTTGTTAACGTTTTCCAATGTAAACATTTTGAGATTTTGATAAAAATAGACCATGACCACACCCAAAGGTGTATCAGATTCAAATTAATAAAATTGTATTGCTTATGGGTTTTGTGTCTTTTGGATAAATGTGTGTGTTTTTGATGAAAACTGTAGGAGGAAAGGTCATGTACAAGAGGGTGCCCTATTGTCAGTGCCCTGTTTTATCCAATATGGCAGATTTCCTGTATGATTTAGGGCGGGGTCATAATTTCATAGTCATAATTTTTTACAAGTCCTCAGTTGAACAACAACTTTTTTTGGCTTCGAGCGCCCATTGGCCCCATGTTTAGGGGTGGTGCTACTGAGCCGTCTTTTGATATATTTTTTTAATCAAAATTAGAGCCCATTGAGTTCTAATTTTCAATACCACTCAGGGGCATTTTCGTCATAGTTTACTACTCGATTTTTGAAATTTTCCGGGATAGGAATAACTTTTTGATAAGTCTTCTAAGAACAATTCTGGTCCTTTGGCCTAATAATAATAGAATGCTGCAAAAAGCCATATGAAAAAAACATTTTTTTTCAGTGTTTACTTTTTAGGAAAATAAATATATTTATGCACCTCAAGCATGACCTTTTCAGGCAGGTTTTAGCACATCTGATTATCATTATTGGAATTATATTAAAAAGGATGAATCAAAGTTATATGTAATATGGCCTACCCCTATGTGTAGCTAAGATTACTTTTAAAGGAGTCATATTCGACTCGTTTACTCAAAGTTGGATTTCGATTGATTCCTGCATTTCTGAGGATTGTCCTTCAACTGAAGCGCGATAGCTCAGAAAATTCCTGTTCCGTGTACTTTGTCATTATTTGAAAAATTAGGAGTATAATGTCACATAGCCGCTTTTCAAAAATAAAAGCATGCTATTGACAAGCCACTACTTGTAACGGTGAAATACCGTTACAAGCATATAAAATCAATAGTATTGAACCAATATATTTATCTTAGTTCAATACTAAGCAGCAGAGGTAATAAAAGGCATTTGTTTCCTTTAGGCACATACAAAAATTGCTCGTAGAGTTTATCGAAACACTCCTGGTTATTGCTTACCCAGCACAGTGGTATCCCATAAATCCAATGGTTGGTGGCTCAATCCCAGCTCACACCAGTTCAATTACTAATCCTGTGTCCTCTTGCTTTATATGAATGTTTTACTGTATGTATATGGTCCATGGTGATGCAGTCCCCTCAGGCATTTGTGACATAAGCAGTTTGAGAGGGAGATTGTTCAACAGAAGCTTATCAAAGAGCTCCTTCTGTCTTATCTGCTTCTCTGACGCCTGCCTCTCACACACTTAAAAAAAACACTGCTTGTAGTGTTATGCAAAGTCAGAACCAGAACCAGAAGTTTATCGGCTTTAATGTCAAACTCAACTAGTAGCAAACAGAGCAGTGCTACAGGAAGTGCGTTAGTGTTTCTGGCACACTGTAGCTTTAGTAATATTACAAATAAAATAGTGCAATTACATTACAACACCCTCTCTTTGTGTCTTTTAAGACAGTAGCAGGTTAATACATTCACAGTGCTTCAAATGCCTATTCATATAACATTTGAAATTAGGAGGAGACCGGGAACTTGCTCTTAACATAAGGAAAGAAAACAACAACAAAAAGGCATTTATTTGAGGGCCCAATGGGAAGATACTTCCCAAGGTTTTTTATCTTTACACAATCAAGTTTTGGGTTCAATGCATGTTTTTGGTACAGACCTTTTTGTTTGTCAGTGTATCTTTTCTTCTGTTTCAAGTTAATTTATTTCTTGTGCTTATGCGCTTTGACCAGCATTCGGAAATTAGTCAAATCAACACCTTTTGAACAAGGTCTTGAATGTAAATACAAATATAGTAGATACGTACTGGTTGAGGGAACTATTAATGGAAAAGATTTTTTTATTAAATGTGTATGCTCCTTCACCACCTTGCCCCCCCCTACCTGTCTGACCTCCTCATCCCCCACCGCCCCACCCGAGCTCTCCGATCCTCCTCCTCTCTCACCCTGACTGCACCAACATCCCGACTCAAAACTTTTGGCGACAGAGCATTCTCCCGAACAGCACCCCGACTCTGGAACTCCCTCCCCCAACCTGTCCGCCACTCTCCCTCACTCACAACATTCAAATCCCGCCTAAAAACATACCTCTTCACCCAAGCCTATGACCTCCCCTACCCCTAGCCTCCTCTACCCCATTGCCTACTCTTCTACCCCCTGTTACATCCCCATCTTTTTCTCTCTACTTCTTCTGTCTTGTTCATTTTATCTGTATATTAATGTGTATTGTACGTGTTGTCCCCCCTGTCTGTAAATACCCCCCCCCCTTTTTTTTATTATGTTCAGCGTCTTTGGGTCACTGAAAAGCGCTATATAAATAAAAGTTATTATTATTATTATTATTATGCTCCACCAGAGAGAGATATCACCTTCTATACTAATATTATGGACCTGATTGCAAACCACTTTGAGGGAATTGATTGACATCTGGATTGTCTTCGACACTGATATTCCATTCGACTTTAAAACAATGTACTTTGGGTGTAGGACTCCAGCAATAGAAATGATTAATGGATACTGGTACTTTTTGCTTCAGCAAAAAAAGGCAATAACAAAGAAATGGATAACGGGAAATGAGCCGACTGTCTAGGACTGGGAACATACTAGGGAACATTCCAGACAAAGTACTAAGACTAAGTAACTAAACTTCCACCTGAAAAGTTACATAGTGCACCTTTAATTAAAAATGACTTACTAAATATAATATAGCATATAGCAATTAAAAACTAAGATCAGAGGCCAACAACAAACTACAACTCTCTACTTAAAAACAACAACAATATTAATATTCTGAATATAAGACAATTTAATTTATTATTGTAACTGTATTGGCACACGCGATATTTTGGGATGAGAATTTATTATAAACGATCTTACTTTTGGAGCTTTCAGCAAAGAAACCCCTGGACTGGAGTAGTGTTTTGCATGTTAAGGTAATCTTCACATCTGTTGTTTTCACTGTGAGCTGAAAATTCTTTGTTTGACATACCTCTGTCTAAATGTCTCCTTCTACTCTAGAATGTACTGATCAATCAATTAATAACAATTTATATGATTTCAAAAATACATTTATTTTGTGAAGCAGCAACAACAAGCGACAACAAAAAAGCAGAAGGCCATAAGAAAAGCTGCCCTCTTCTGGCCATTTCACTTATTTGCCAAATAGAAACTGGTGAAGGAATAACTCCCTAACATTTCATAATACTGTCACAGCCCATGTGCAGGAGGTCTCTTACCTGAGGGTCACTATCTCTACTTCACAAACCAAAGTAGCAGAATTGACAAACTAGGAGTTTGTTTTGACCGACAAGCTGGACGACCTGGAGAACCGAGAACGCAGATGCAATTTGTGGATTGTCGGTTGTAGAAGACACTGAGGAAACATTGATCTCTGAAAATCTCAATCTTCCAACAAAAGATGGGAAAATAAAGATGGATCGCTCTCTGGCCCAAACCAGCGTCCAACACTACTGAAGTTCCACAACTTACAATAAAAAATAGATGTATTTTGATCATCATAATGGTTATGCTTTGGTTATACTATACAGACTATAAAACACATAAAAATAATATTTTATTACAAGAATAGTGGTATTACTGAATCATTTAATGTCAAAAAAAGAAGAAACAAAAATGTTTCAATAGTACACTTTATTTATATTCCACCTCTATTTAATCAATAATATAGTTTTTAAAATGAATTGATTTGATGTCCATTTTATGTTTGAATGCAAGATTTTATACAAACATTTGTTGTTGTACTGATGTGGAATAAATATCAGGAGCATTAAACACACAAAACGGCCCAAACGTCTGAAATTAATTAGGTCATGGGGTCAGAAAAGACCCTAAGTGTTGCCCGGTAGTTGAGTGGTTAAGGCACCACCCTTGTATTTCAAGCTCCAAGTGCAGCTTGAAGGGGGATAAATAGAGACAAATGGTCTCTATTTAGGGCGAGAAAGAGTTTTTGTAAAAATCCCAAAAACCACCACACAAAGCACAGATTTCTCTCAGAAGCAGAAGAATAATGTAGTGCACTGTAATGCAAGATCTCTCTCTAAGGCCAAAAGATATTTGATGAGTGACGAAAAGTGTGTGAGTTCTTGTCTGCAAGAGTGTCCTGCTGCCTGCACTGTGCACCACTCAGCACTATCTCACCTCTCTCCAAAGTGCAGCCTGTTCTCTCCCAGTCAGATTATGAAATATGAACTATGGTACTGAATAATCCCACTGTGAACACTGTGAGCAACAAACAATAAATAGGGTATATGAATATTGACAAACCCTTTTATTTATGTAAATCCAACATAAATGTATTAAAACGAGTCTTTATTAGCTGAGGTTTAATTATCAGACAAAATGCCATCTGTACATTTCTTTGTAACCATGTCAACAACATAAACAAGAACATTAAACCAAGCTCTGTTAATTGTTCAGAATAAGTGCAACTTTGGCAATTTGAACACATAAAATGCCTTATTATATGAATACATTACATGATAATAATACATTTATACTGAACATTTATTTAGCCTATTGGATATTGCAATAACCCAGCATTTGTACTGATGTTTGCAATGCAGTCTGGAAAGTAGATGAAAATCTCTTTGGATTCCCCTGATACGACACAGAATGCTGATTCATCCATCCACGATCATACCTTGCGCACCTTGCTGTGTCTACATCACTGTAACGTACACATTCCGCTCAGCTACGGCCAAACAAACACCCTTTCGACTCAAATAACTTCAAACTGAAAAAGTGTCGTGGGTACGTACCTGGTGCATATCCACGGTGATTTGTGCATCCCCGTAGCCGCAGAGAGGAGCGTGTGTGCCCCGGTGTCCCCGCTGCTACTGCCGCTGTTATGGCAGGGGAGGAAGGGAGGAGACCGGAGACAGGATTCACGTGTGCAGAGGGAGACAGAGAACGAGACACATTCCGACACTAGGGGGCAGCAGAGGTGAAGAAAACTGCATCAAAAATGGTTAACTTCTTCTCTGGCTTTTATTTGTTTATTTTTCACGCGATTTACACCTTTTAGTTTAAACAGTCATTTAACAAAATAAACGTGTTATCAGATGTAATTATCAGTCTATTCTTAACTATTATAGGATTTAAATGGATTTTGGCCGATGATTACCATCTGGTTGCTATGTTTGGTTTTGACTGCTTTGAGATGAGAAGAGAGTTGAATGTTTTGTTTGTAGAGGGTGGTTTACTTAAAATTGCGGTTTTCTGTTTTAACATTTTGATTTGTGAATGTGGCATTTTTAAAGGTTATCAAAAGGTTTATTACGTAATGTGGTTAAGTTTGTAAAAGACCAAATCTTGGAACCGAAAAGTAAAAATGGGGGTTGTTTTTTTAATTGACTTGACTACCTAAATATGTCCAGAAGGTGGCAGTATTGGAACATGACAAGAAGAGGTGAGTTACTGGATCAGTTTGGCAGAAACACTAAGTGACGCAAAAAACAAACTGAAACTGAAACAGATTTTTTTACCATTGGCAGTGAACAAAATCACAAATTAGGAACTTGCTTTATAAGGAGCGATAAGGGACACCATGAAACAATTAGTTAAAGCAGGAGGGGGAGGGGGGGGGTTGATGACGCGTGCCTGGGGTTATGACGCGGTCTTGCACCCACCGCCCATAAGTTTGGAGATTCGCGGAAAGGAAATAGTCTGTAATATAGCTAAAAACTGCGGGAATCAATAAAAAAAAAACACTCTGGGTACATATATGAAGCACAAATAGCAATGTAAGAAGGTTAAAAGCTCTGAAAAGTCGATTTTGCATGTTATGGGACCGGTGTCAAGGTCAGGTGTCAAGTGTTCATGAGTCCAATGACAGAGGGAAAGAAACTGTTCTTGTGGTGGAATGTTCTGGTCCGGATGGACTGTAGCCTCCTGAGGGGGGGTGGCTCAAATAGTCCGTGTCCAGGGTTAGATGGGTCAGCTGTGATCCGACTTGCTCGTCCCAGAGTCCTGGAGAAGTACAGATCCTGCAGAGATGGAAGTCTGCAGCCGATCACCTTTTCAGCAGAGCGCACAATGCGCTGTAGTCTCTGTTTGTCCCAGGCTGTGGCTCCAGCGTACCACACGGTGAAGGAGGAGGTGAGGATGGCCATGTAGAACTGCACCATCATCTGCGCTGCACAAGAAGTACATCCTCTGCTGGGCCTTCTTGATGACGGAGCTGTCCACTGTCTTCTGGGCTTTGAGCTCCACTAAGAACACCTCCCTCCTGTATGTGTGTGTGCTTGGTTGAAATAAAAAGAAAATCACATCACTTGGTGAAATGCCGAGAACAGAGAACTCCAAAGATGTCAACCGATTTGATTATTAATTATAAACAGACAATAAGGACAACCACAATAAGTTATGGGTATACAAAATGTTACTTTTTCAATATGTTACATACATCTGATTTCAAATCGTGAAACAGAGCAATAATGTTCATTATTCATTATGTATGCCAGCCAAGACTCACCACATATTGAAACTTGGTATCAAAAGTTGCCATGTTAATTCCTTTTATTTGCATCTATATTGCCTGTATCTGGTCTGGTCCAGCAGCCACTGTTGACACAGCCACCTCTCTGTAGTGACCAGCAGCTGGAGAGGAAAAAAGATGTGTGATATAAAAATGTGTTAAATTATACAACAAAAACGTATAATGCACTTCACAGGCTGGTTGATAATATCATCTTAGAATTAACTCCAACACACAACTAGAACCATCATTGTTAACTAATTTGCATATTCCATATTCATATATCTGTTAAGTCATTTGGTCAATAAATCTTCATATACCACATTTGGTTAAGTGTTCATTTTATTTCCAGAAAAGGGGTCAATGTCACGGTCACGTTCTCACAAACCTTCCGATCAACGAGCAAATATTTTTTTTATGAATTAATGAATTTAGATATTTGATTATAGAGTTGTTAAATGCCGAACATACAGCTGGTGCCCCAATTTACTCCTAAAATATGATATCAAACATACCCACACTGCAGTGTGTCACGTTTGAATTCTTGAACAATTATTTAATCGATATCAACCTTGAATGCCCCCCTCTTTCACAAGTGAGAGGACATTCATAACCTTACAGTACTTGTACTAGTAAGAATACCCTAAATATATTGGTGCAGCCCGTAAGAGCATGCATATGTTGCACCCTCGAAAGATACGATGATACATTCCGTTTTGCAACTTTTAATAAGTCCACGGTTCAGAATACACACATTTGAGGCACGCAGGGTTACAACACCCAGAACACACCTGGGCCACACTCAACACAATGAAAAGGCGTGGCTGACCTACTTTTAACTCCACACACCGTCCAGGTACAGCCCCTTTCATGGACGTGCACCCTAATTCAAGTGCTCCAAGATAAGTGTACAATCTAACACACAAAAGTAATAATAATTTAGCAGTGTATTGTACCATCACAATTAAATTTTAGCATAATAAATTAGATGAGCTACACATACGGTACAATTGTTAGGGCTAGGGCTACAGTGTTAGGGTTTGGTGTTGAGCATACTTGCAGATGAAGCAAAGCCATGTGTTACCTGCGTGATCAGTGAATGTGTTGTTGTGTTGTAATGAGCATGCGCAATAAATGGTCAGTGTTGTTTTTCCCTCAGACCAAAGAGACGACGGTTGTCTGTATTTTTTCCCCCGAACCACATTGGTGACTACAAAACGATAGACTGCTGCAGAATGTCTAACGTAACAGGTTATGGGCCCAGTCAAGTAGGCCAAAAGTGGTTCAGACTTTTATTCGACGGCGAAGAGAAAGGTTACGAGCTGTGGGAAACAAGGTTCCTCGCGCATATGGAGTTACGGGGCCTCAGAGGAGTTATCTCGGAAGACCCGGAGATAGATGAGGAGGACGAAGATGCTTGGGCGGAAGATGAGACGATGAACGGCGAGGCATATGCAGAGCTTGTGCAATGTCTGGACAACAAGAGCTTGTCATTGGTAATGAGAGACGCGAAAAGAGACGGAAGAAAAGCGCTGAATATTCTCCGCGAACACTACGCTGGAAAGGACAAACCTCGCGTTGTGAGTTTATATTGTGAACTTTCCTCGCTTCATAAGACCAGCAATGAAACGGTAACTGACTATATTATTCGAGCAGAGACTATATTCACGTCATTGAGAAGAGCAGAAGAGCACATTAGTGATGGGCTTCAGATAGCGATGGTAGTTAAAGGGCTACATGATTCATACAAGCCATTCGTCGTGCACATCACCCAGACAAATGACACTGTAACGTTCAGCAAGTTTAAAACGAAACTGCGAAGTTATGAGAGTACTGAAAAATATGGGAAGAGTGACGTGAATGCTGATGAAGACAACGTGATGAAGACTAGTTGGGCAACAAGGTCACGAGGAAGAGGAAGAGGAAAGAAAATGGTCCTGGCTGATGTTGAATGTTACACGTGCGGTAAAAAGGGACACATGGCCAGGACATGTCCGGACGGATACCAGTTGAGAAAAGAGGAACGAAAATGGGACACAACACAGGGGGACAATATCGAGGATGAGGCCGTGACCATGTGAAGAAAGTTGATGGAGAGACGGAGGCAGAGCCTACATCTTTTTGTTTCTTCAAGATAAGTGACTGCCCTACACAAAGAGGAAACAAGAAAGGTCTCATGGTCGACTGCGGCGCCACAACACACATGATCAACAACGCCACAAAGTTCAAAACAGTTGACAAGAGCTTCAGACCTGAGGACCACATGATCGAGCTTGCCGACGGATCCAAGGTGAGCGGGATGGCGAAAATGAGGGGAGATGCTGAAATCTACTTGTTGGACAGCGAGGGACGAAGAGTGAAAACGATTCTCAAACAGGCACTCTACATCCCATCGTTTCCACAGGACAGCTTTTCAGTTAAAGCAGCGACGGCCAACGGAGCTGAGGTCCGCTTTAAGGACGGTAATGACTGGCTGGTCCACAAGGATGGTACCAAATTCAAAATGGACGTGTATGGTAGGCTGTATTACCTTAGCACAGTAGAAGATGAAAATGTTGATGAAGTATATGGGTGTCATGACATTCAAACGTGGCATAGGATACTTGGTCATTGCAATTTTGATGATGTTGCAAAATTAGAAAAGGTGGTTGAAGGAATGTCTATAAAAGGGAAACATGACAAATCCAACCAAAAATGTGAAATATGCACACAGGGCAAATTCACACAAAGCAGAAACCGACAGGCAGACTCTAAAGCCACAGCTGTGTTAGAGCTTGTACACACAGACCTATGCGGTCCTATAGAACCAGCAGATAAAGATGGGTACAGATATGCAATAGCATTTACTGATGATTGCAGTGGGATGATATTTCCATACTTTATTAAAACAAAAAGTGACACGACAAAAGCTACAGAAAAATTCATAGCGGATGTAGCCCCATATGGAAAGGTAAAGTGCATAAGGTCAGATAACGGCACAGAGTTTACCGGACAAGAGTTTCAGTGTCTACTTAGGAGTAATGGGATAAGGCGCGAGAAGAGTGCACCCTACTCACCTCATCAGAATGGGACTGCCGAAAGAGGGTGGAGAACCTTATTTGAGATGTCACGATGCATGCTATTGGAGAGTAACCTCCCAAAGCAATTATGGACATATGCTGTACAAACAGCAGCCCAAATCCGCAACAGGTGCTACAGTAAGCGGCTAGAGCAGACACCTTACCGTATTTTTACAGGAAAAAAACCTAACCTATTCAACATGCAGATATTTGGCTCTGAATGCTATGTTTACAAGCAGGATAAGAAAAAGCTAGACTCTAGATGCAACAAGGGGATCCTTGTAGGCTATGACAAATATAGTCCAGCATATAATGTGTATTATCCTGAGACAGGAAAAGTCCTAAAACATAGGCTGGTAAAATGTATCACCAAAGGTGGCACAGATAGCCAGACCCAGACAGATTGTGACATGGGGGAAGACATTGAGAGTTATGTAAATACACCTCAGAAGAGAGTCAACCAGGGTCAGAGACAGAGACAGCCTGAAGAGAGTAAAGAGTCCAGTATTGAAGAGGCTGCTGAGACAGGTCCGACCCAGACAGATAGTACTCAGAAAGAAGAGGGAGAAAGGAGATACCCCACAAGACAGAGAAAGGCTCCAGAATACTTTAAGGAGTACCAGTGTAAAGTTGAGTGTAACAATGACGAAAGTGAGAATGTAGATTATTTCTACAGAGTAGCTTATGATGTTCCTAAAACACTTAGAGAGGCAATGGACTCTAAAAAGTCAAAAATGTGGGCTGATGCGATGAAAGAGGAGATGAACTCTTTGACAGAGAATGAAACTTTCACTCTGACCCCACTGCCAAGAGGCAAGCAAGCAGTGGGAGGTCGCTGGGTATATGCAGTGAAAGAGAGCCCAGATGGATCTGAGACTTGTAAAGCCAGATATGTTGCAAAGGGCTATGGTCAAGTGGAAGGAATTGACTATAAAGAGACTTTTTCACCAACAGCCAACATGACCTCTGTACGAGCATTAATGCAGGTGGCTGTACAGGAGGATCTTATTTTACACCAAATGGATGTGAAGACTGCTTACCTCCATGCTCCAATGGACTGTGAGGTATATATGGAACAGCCGGAAGGTTTTGAAATCAAATCAAAGACAGGGGAACACTTAGTGTGTAAACTTAACAAGTCATTGTATGGTTTAAAACAGTCCGGGCGTAACTGGAATATGTTACTACATGATCACCTTACAGAGAACGGTTTTGTACAAAATTATGCTGATCATTGTGTCTACAGCAGAAAATCTGAGAATGAGAAAGTGATTTTGTTAGTATGGGTGGATGATTTAATCATAGCAGCGAGTAACAACACCTTACTCAGTGATGTGAAGGAAATGTTGAAGAGAAGATTTAAGATGAAGGATATGGGTCCACTTAAATACTTCCTGGGTATAGATTTCAGACAGAGTGATGGAGAAATCAAAATGACCCAAAAGAGACACATAGAGAAGATATTAGCAAAATTTGGAATGTCCGAATGCAAACCGAGATCCACCCCATGTGAGCAAAAGTTAAACTTTGACAGTGAGGGTGAAGTTATTGATTCAACAGGATACAGCGAGATAGTAGGTAGCTTGATATACATTATGACATGTACAAGACCTGACCTGAGCTGGGCTGTTAGTAAACTATCTCCAGTTATATCATGGAAGAACAGAAAACAGCAAACGGTGGCATTATCCACATGCAAAGCTGAGTATATGGCGCTAGCAGCCACTACTCAAGAAAGTATGTATCTTGTACAACTACTTGGAGGAATAGATAGTTGTAACAAGCATACACCAGTCAAGATATTTGAGGACAACCAGGGGGTGATAGCTTTATCAAAGAACCCAGTTTGCAGACAGAGAAGCAAACATATAGACATAAAGTACCATTTTGTACGGTCTGCACACGCAGAAGGTAAAATATGTATAGAATATTGCCCTACTGCAAACATGGTAGCTGATGTCCTTACCAAGCCTTTGACAAAAGCTAAGTTTGAGAGTTTTAAGGGATATTTGTTTGGGAAGTAATGTTGAACATTGCTAATATACCAAATGTTTTATTTTAAAGTTGTTTTGAAGTGTTTAGAACCTTGCTAATATGCCAAATGTTTTATTTTGGGGTTATATATTTTTGTTTTTATTTACCACTATATGAGAACTATACACATGTCTTTGAGTGGGAGTGTTGAGCATACTTGCAGATGGAGCAAAGCCATGTGTTACCTGCGTGATCAGTGAATGTGTTGTTGTGTTGTAATGAGCATGCGCAATAAATGGTCAGTGTTGTTTTTCCCTCAGACCAAAGAGACGACGGTTGTCTGTATTTTTTCCCCCGAACCACATTGGTGACTACAAAACGATAGACTGCTGCAGAATGTCTAACGTAACATTTGGGATACAGTGTTAGGGCTTGGGCTACAGTGTTAGGGCCTGGTATACAATGTTAGGGCTAGGGATACAGTGTTTGCGCTTGGGCTACGGTGTTAGGGTCTGGGCTACATTGTTAGGGCTTAGGAAACATTGTTATGGTCTGGGCTACAGTGTTTAGTCCTGGGCTATGTTGTTAGGGCCTGGTAAACATTGTTAGGGCTATGAATACAGTGCTAGGGCCTGGGCTACAGTGTTAGGGTCTGGGCTAGATTGTTAGGGCTAGGGCTACAGTGTTTGGTCGTGAGCTACATTGTTAGGGCTAGGGCTACATTGTTAGGGCTTGGGCAACAGTGATAAGGCCTGGGTTACAGTGTGAGAGCCTAGGCTACAGTATTAGTGTCAGGGCTACAGTGTTAGGCTTGGGCTACAGTGTTAGGGCTAGGGCTACAGTGTGTCAGGGCCTGGACTACAGCGGTAGGGCTTAGGCTACAGTGTTTGGTCCTGAGCTAAATTGTTAGGGCTAGAGTGTTAGGACTTGGGCAACAGTGATAATGCCTGGGTTACAGTGTTAGGGCTAGGGGTACATTGTTAGGGCCTGGGACACAGTGTTAGGGTCTGGGCTACATTGTTAGGGCTAGGGATACAGTGTTTGCACTTAGGCTATGGTGTTAGGGCCTGGGCTAGAGTGTTACGGTCTGGAATACATTGTTAGGGCTAGAGATACAGTGTTAGGGCTTGGGCTACGGTTTTAGGGCCTGGGCTACATTGTTAGGGCTAGTAATACAGTTTTAGGGCTTGGGCTGCATTGTTAGGGTCTGGGCCACATTGTTAGGGCTAGGGATACAGTGTTAGGGCTTGGAATACAGTGTTATGGCTTGGGTTTCTGTGTTAGGGCTAGGACTACAGTGTTAGGGCTTGGTCTAAAGTGTTTGGTCCTGAGCTACATTGTTAGGGCTAGGGCTACAGTGTTATGGCTTGGGCTACAGTGATAAGGCCTGGGTTACAATGTTAGAGCCTAGGCTACAGTGTTAGTGTTTGGGCTACAGTGTTAGGCTTGGGCTACAGTGTTAGGGTCTAGGTAACATGGTTAGGGCTTGGGCTTCAGTGGTAGAGCTTGGGCTGCAGTGTTTGGTCCTGAGCTACATTGTTAGGGCTAGGGCTAGAGTGTTAGTGTCTGGGCTAGTGTTAGGCTTGGGCTACAGTGTTAGGGCCTGAACTACAGTGGTAGGGCTTCGGCTACAGTGGTAGGGCTTGGGATACAGTTTAGTGTCTGGGCTACGTTGTTAGGCTTGGACTACGGTGTTAGAGCCTGGGCTACAGTGTTAGGGCCTGAGCTAAAGTGTTCGGTGTTAGGACTTGGGTTTCATTGTTAAGTGTGAGCTATATTGTTAGGGCAGTTTTGGGCAGTGGGCTACAGTGGTAGGGCTTGAGCTACAGTGTTAGGGCTTAGGTTACTGTGTTAAGGCTTGGGCTACAATGTAAGGGCCTAGGATACATTTTTAGGGTCTGGGCCACAGTGTTAGGCTTGGGCTAGAGTGTCAGGGTCCGGACTACATTGTTAGGGATAGGGATACAGTGTTATGGCTTGGGCTACAGTGTTAGGGTCTTGGCTACATTGTTAGGGCTAGGGATACAGTGTTAGGGCTTGGGCTACAGTGTTAGGGCTTGGGTTTCTGTGTTAGGGCTTGGAAAACAGTGTTAGGGTCTGAGCTGCAGTGTTTAGTCCTGGGCTACGGTGTTAGGGCTACAGTGTTAAGGCTTGGGCTACAGTGTTTAGTCCTGAGCTACATTGTTAGGGCTAGGGCTACAGTGTTAGGGCTAAGGCTAGAGTGTTAGGGCCCAGACTACAGTGGTAGGGCTAGGGCTACAGTGTTAGGGCTTGGGCTACAGTGTTTGGTCTTGAGTTACACTTTTAGGGCTAGGGCTACAGTCATAAGGCCTGGGTTACAGTCATAGAGCCTAGTCTACAGTGTTAGTGTCTGGGCTATAGTGTTAGGGCTAGGGATACAGTGTTAGGATTGGGCTACAGTGTTAGGGTCTAGGTAACATGGTTAGGGCTTGGGTTTCAGTGGTAGAGCTTGGGCTGCAGTGTTTGGTCCTGAGCTACATTGTTAGGGCTAGGGCTAGAGTGTTAGTGTCTGGGCTAGTGTTAGGCTTGGGCTACAGTGTTAGGGCCTGAACTACAGTGGTAGGGCTTCGGCTACAGTGGTAGGGCTTGGGATACAGTTTAGTGTCTGGGCTACGTTGTTAGGCTTGGACTACGGTGTTAGAGCCTGGGCTACAGTGTTAGGGCCTGAGCTGAAGTGTTCGGTGTTAGGACTTGGGTTTCAGTGTTATGTGTGGGCTATATTGTTAGGGCAGTTTTAGGGAGTGGGCTACTGTGTTAAGGCTTGGGCTACAATGTAAGGGCCTAGGATACATTTTTAGGGTCTGGGCCACAGTGTTAGGCTTGGGCTAGAGTGTCAGGGTCCGGACTACATTGTTAGGGCTAGGGATACAGTGTTAGGGCTTGGGCTACAGTGTTAGGGCTTGGGTTTCTGTGTTAGGGCTTGGAAAACAGTGTTAGGGTCTGAGCTGCAGTGTTTAGTCCTGGGCTACGGTGTTAGGGCCTCGGCAACATTGTTAGGGCTACAGTGTTAAGGCTTGGGCTACAGTGTTTAGTCCTGAGCTACATTGTTAGGGCTAGGGCTACAGTGTTAGGGCTAAGGCTAGAGTGTTAGGGCCCAGACTACAGTGGCAGGGCTAGTGCTACAGTGTTTGGTCTTGAGCTACACTTTTAGGGCTAGGGCTACAGTCATAAGGCCTGGGTTACAGTCTTAGAGCCTAGTCTACAGTGTTAGTGTCTGGGCTACAGTGTTAGGGCTAGGGATACAGTGTTAGGGCTTGGGCTACGGTGTTAGGGCCTGGGCTACATTGTTAGGGCTAGGAATACAGTGTTAGGGCTTAGGCTACAGTGTTAGGGCTTGGGAAACAGTTTTAGGGTCTGGGATACAAATTTTGGGCTTGGGCTACAGTGTTAGGGCCTGGATTACAGTGTTTGGGGCTGGGCTACAGTGTTAGGGCTTGGGCAACACTGTTAGGGCCTGGGTTACAGTGTCAGGGCCTTGGCTGCAGTGTTAGGGCTTGGGCTTCAGCGTTAGGGCTTGGGCTACAGTGTTAGGGTCTGGAATACAGTGTTAGGGCCTGCGCTACAGTTTTAGGACTTGGGCGACCGTGTTAGGGCCTGGGTTACAGTGTTAGGGCTTTGGGCTTCAGTGTTAGGGCTTGGGCTACAGTGTTAGGGCCTGGGCTACAGTATTGGGGTCTTGAACACAGTGTTAGGGCTTGGGCTACGGTGTTAGGGCTTGGGCTACAGTGTTAGGGTTTCGGAAACAGTGTTAGGGTCTGGGCTACATTTTTAGGGCTAGGGCTACAGTTTTAAGGCTTGGAGTACAATGTTTGGTCCTGAGCTACATTGTTAGGGCTAGGGCTACAGTGTGAGGGCTTGGGCTACAGTGTTAGGGCATGGGCTACAGTGTTTGGGCCTAGGTTACAGTGTTAGGGCCTGGGCTACAGTGTTAGGGCTTGGTTTTCAGTGTTACGGCTTGGGCTACAGTGTTAGGGTCTGGAATATAGTGTTAGGGCCTGGGCTATAGTGTTCGTTTTAGGGCTTGTGCTAAAGTGTTAGGGATTCTGCTACAGTTTTTGGGCTCTGGCTAGAGTGTTAGGCCCTGGGTTACAGTGATAGGGCCTTAGGCTTAAGTGTTGGGGCTTGGGCAAATGTGTTTGGGCTTGGGCGAAAAGTTTTATGGCCTGGATAATAGAGTTAGGGCTTGGACTAAAGTGTTAGGGATTGGGCTACAGTGTTAGGCTCTAGGCTACAGTGTTAGGGAGTGGGCTAAAGTGGTAGGGCTTGGGCTACAGTGTTTGGGTTTAGGCTAGAGTGTTAGGGCTTGGGAAACAGTTTTAGGACTTGAGTTGCAGTGTTAGTGCTTCGGCTACAGTGTTAGGACCTGGTCTACAGTGTCTTGGCTTGGGTTACAGTGTTAGGGCCTGGGCTATAGTATTCAGTGTTAGGGCTTGGGCTAACTGATAGGGACTGCGCTACAGTGTTAGGGTCTGGGCTACATTGTTAGGGCTTGGGAAACAGTTTTAGGACTTGGGTTACAGTGTTAGGGCCTGGGCTACAGTGTTAGGGCTTGGGTTACAGTGTTAGAGCCTAGTTTACTGTGTTAGTGTCTGGGCTACAGTGTTAGTGTCTGGGCTACAGTGTTAGGACCTGGACTACAGTGGTAGGGCTTGGGCTACAGTGTTAGGGCTAGGGAGAACCTGCTCCACGCTCTGAGGCATTGGACTGGGCCTGGACAGGGTCCTGAGCAGATAGTTAGAGAAGAGAGGAATGAGAGAAGAATTCCTGCTCCATCAGCCAGAGACCGAGCCAATGTTTCAACATCAAAAGCACCACAACCTCAGCCTCCACCAAAGGATTCATCAGCAGCTGCTCCACCACCACCAGCAAAGGATTCAGCTCCAGCTGCTCCACATTCACCTCCACCGCCTCCAGCAAAGGAACAATCTTCAAAGGCCTTGGACCCATCTGTGACAAGCCCAACAACATCCCTGTCATCGCCCCTGCCTTCACACCAGCCCTGGGTTCCCCCTGCAACATCTACTCCCACTAAAGATTCATCATTCTCCTTCTCATCTCCACTCTCACCCATGGGCCTTCCCAGCCATTTTGAAAGTCTGATCAAATCAGGCATTAAGATGGCTCCACTCACGCCCAATATAGCAAGGGCTATGTCGACTACACCAACAAAAGCCCCACCACCCATCCCCCCTCGCCTCTCACCTGGTCCCAAACTCTCCTTGGCTACAAAAGCCCCACCACCCATCCAACCTCGCCTTTTACCTGGTATCTCCCATAGCTAGGATGCACTGGGTCTCAGCGTTGCCGGGACTTATTGTCACATTAAAAATCAAACCAACCCGGGGCCCTATGTAAAAAGAGCCCCCCCTAGTGCTATTTCTGTAGTCACATCATCACACAGATGGAAAAACAAAATGCGAGTCAGGCCCAATCTGAGAAATGTGATTCATATTCCCTGTGAAAAGATAAAGCCCAGTCTCACTGAAACTAGTCTGAAACTTGCTGTGCTAAATGTCAGATCCTTATGTAACAAATCTCTCTTAATTAGGCCCGAGTCCCAGCAGGGCAGAGGGCCTATTGCTCCCGCAACGCTGCCGAAGGCAGCGTTGCAACTGTCTGACCAAACATGCGGGCGCAGCCCGCATGTTTGGTGCCCCGTCGCCCCTGGCAAGTACAGTGAACTAGCCCATGCCGAAGGCATGGATCATGCATACTTACTCCTGCTATGACAGAAATAGTCAACAATTTGTGAATGGGCTACGCCCATTCACAAATTGTTGAGAACAGCAGCGCGAAGCGCTGCATTCCTCCAAAAACCCTCCTGGCATCGTCCTGTACGCGAGAATCCATGCCGCAGGCATGGGCCATGCTTGTATCTGCTCAAATCAATGGAAGTCTATGGGGAGTGGGCGGGGCATCCCGACGGAATAGGGAGTGACGAGCGCGTAAGCGCTCGTAATGATGATTCCACCCCATGGCGGCATCGGGAAGGCTTAGAGCTTTCAAACGATGTATAATTTGTTGTTATAGTGGAAACGGCTATATTGTTTTTGCTAAAAATATTATTAGGCCCGAGCCCCAGCAGGGGGAGGGCCTATTGCTCCCGCAACGCTGCCGAAGGCAGCGTTGCAACTGTCTGACCAAACATGCGGGCGCAGCCCGCATGTTTGGTACCCCGTCGCCCCTGGCAAGTACAGTGAACTAGCCCATGCCGAAGGCATGGATCATGCATACTTACTCCTGCTATGACAGAAATAGTCAACAATTAGTGAATGGGCGTAGCCCATTCACTAATTGTTGACAACAGCAGCGCAAAGCGCTGCATTCCTCCAAAAACCCTCCTAGCATCGTCCCGTACGCGAGAATCCATGCCGCAGGCATGGGCCATGCTTGTATCTGCTCAAATCAATGGAAGTCTATGGGGAGTGGGCGGGGCATCCCGACGGAATAGGGAGTGACGAGCGCGTAAGCGCTCGTAATGATGATTCCACCCCATGGCGGCATCGGGAAGGCTTAGAGCTTTCAAACGATGTATCATTTGTTGTTATAGTAAAAACGGCTATATTGTTTTTGCTAAAAATATTATTATTATTATTATTATTATTATTTTTCTTGTTCTTCTTCAGCGCTTTGATCTCTAATTTGACCCCCTGAACATGCTCAAAAACTCACCAAACTTTGCCCAAAATTCAGAATCGGCGAAAAATTTTATTTTTTCTGGGCCATTTTATTTTTCGTTAAAAAATGGCGCGACAGCGCCACCGACAAAAGTCAAAATACATTGCGCCTATGGGAGACGCCCCGAGGTCAACTTTGGCGTAAAGCTACGAAATTCGGGACACGCATTCCTCTCGTGAGGATAAACAAAAAAAATCATTGTGGCCACGCCCCCAGACTTACCCTATGGCCGCCATCTTCCTTTGAAAATGAAAACAAGCTGAGTTAGCCATTTTGTTTACGTCAAACTTTGACGAACTCCTCCTAGGGCGTTTTGCCCACCGACTTCAAAATCGGCGTACGTCCTCTGGACAAGTGGGGCATCTAAAGTTATTCAATTTTTTGAGATACCTTTTACGGTCTGTGTGCGGCGCAGCCGCAAAGTTGGACAACTTATTTTGGAATATTGCAGGTCTAAAAATTGCTCCCATTTGATCAAAACCAGTCCGATTAGGACCAAATTTGAATCAGTTGTTAAACTTTCTAGTTTGGACCAGTTTAGGCTGACAAAATTGAAATGGCAGTGATAGCGCCCCCTACAGAGTGACCTTTAAATTAACATTGAAGGTCAAAAATTAGTTTTACCAAAATTGTCTAAACTTTACCCAAAATTCTATTTTGCCGTCCCGATCACAAAAGCCAATCACAAAAATGCCTAAATTTTTACGCCGTAGTCGTAGCGATGACAGAAACCTCCCATGTTATCCCTATGGGAAAACCACAAAATCTCTCAAATTACCACATTTTTATGTTTTACACTTTAACGAAGTCCTCCTAGTGCGTTTTGCCCACCAACCTCAAAATCGGTGTACGTCCTCTAGACAAGTGGTGTATCTAAAGTTATCCAAATTTTAAGGATAACTTTTACGGTCTTTGTGCGACGGAGCCGCAAACGTTTCCCAGAATTCTGACTATTTGGCCTTCAGAGTGGCCTATAAACAATAGAGTTTTTCCAAATGACATGATATTTTGAACAAAATTCTAATTTGCCATCCTGATCATACAAGTATGAGAGCCAAAGTCATATTTTGTACGGCGTAACCGTAGCGTTGACAGAAACATCCCATGTTATCCTTATGGGAAAATCGTAGAATCGCTCAAATCACCACATTTTTACGCTTCACACTTTAACAAACTCCTCCTAGGGCGATTGTCCGATCAAGTTCATATTTGGAGAATATCATCTACACAAGCGGGGCATCAAAACTTACCCATATTTTGATTCTAAGTGCTACGGTCTCTGTGTGGCGGACCCGCAAATATATGTCAGAAATGGGAAAACAGCGAAATCTCTAAAATCACCACATTTTTACGCTTCACACTTTAACGAACTCCTCCTAGGCCGATTGCCCGATCAAGCTCATATTTGGGGAAAATCATCTACACAAACGGGGCATCAAAAGTTATCCATATTTTGATTTTAAGTGGTACGGTCTCTGTGCCGTGGAGCTGCAAATATACTGTCACAAATGGGAAAAACGCCAAATCCTTGAAATGTTCACATTTACGCTTCACACTTTAACAAACTCCTCCGTAGGCAATAGCTCGATCAAGCTTTACTTTGGGAAAAATTATCTACACAAGCGGGGCATCAAAAGTTATCCATATTTTTATTCCAAGTGCTACGGTCTCTGTGCGGCGGCGCAGCAAATTTGACTGACACTTGTGTTCATTTGCACTGGATTGGCCATGTCCAATGTGTCGCCGTCTGTCAAGTTCTTTTTTTATTCAACACACAATAAGGGCGCCATCTTTATCAAGTCGAAAGCGCAGAGTCGGAAGGCCGGCGGCCCGCGAGGGCCGTTGGATGCCGCTTGCGGCTTTAATTATTATTATTTTTCTTGTTCTTCTTCAGCGCTTTGATCTCTAATTTGACCCCCTGAACATGCTCAAAAACTCACCAAACTTTGCCCAAAATTCAGAATCGGCGAAAAATTTTATTTTTTCTGGGCCATTTTTTTTTTCGTTAAAAAATGGCGCGACAGCGCCACCGACAAAAGTCAAAATACATTGCGCCTATGGGAGACGCCCCGAGGTCAACTTTGGCGTAAAGCTACGAAATTCGGGACACGCATTCCTCTCGTGAGGACGAACAAAAAAAATCATTGTGGCCACGCCCCCAGACTTACCCTATGGCCGCCATCTTCCTTTGAAAATGAAAATACGCTGTGTTAGTCATTTTGTTCACGTCAAACTTTGACGAACTCCTCCTAGGGCGTTTTGCCCACCGACTTCAAAATCGGCGGACGTCCTCTGGACAAGTGGGGCATCTAAAGTTATTCAATTTTTTGAGATACCTTTAACGGTCTGTGTGCGGCGCAGCCGCAAAGTTGGACAACTTATTTTGGAATATTGCAGATCTAAAAATTGCTCCCATTTGATCAAAACCAGTCCGATTAGGACCAAATTTGAATCAGTTGTTAAACTTTCTAGTTTGGACCAGTTTAGGCTGACAAAATTGAAATGGCCGCGATAGCGCCCCCTACAGAGTGACCTTTAAATTAACATTGAAGGTCAAAAATTAGTTTTACCAAAATTGTCTAAACTTTACCCAAAATTCTATTTTGCCGTCCCGATCACAAAAGCCAATCACAAAAATGCCAAAATTTTTACGGCGTAGTCGTAGCGATGACAGAAACCTCCCATGTTATCCCTATGGGAAAACCACCAAATCTCTCAAATTACCACATTTTTATGTTTTACACTTCAACGAACTCCTCCTAGTGCGTTTTGCCCACCAACCTCAAAATCGGTGTACGTCCTCTAGACAAGTGGGGCATCTAAAGTTATCCAAATTTTAAGGATAACTTTTACGGTCTCTGTGCGACGGAGCCGTAAACGTTTCCCAGAATTCTGACTATTTGGCCTTCAGAGTGGCCTATAAACAATATAGTTTTTCCAAATGACATGATATTTTGAACAAAATTCTAATTTGCCATCCTGATCATAAAAGTATGAGAGCCAAAGTCATATTTTGTACGGCGTAACCGTAGCGATGACAGAAACATCCCATGTTATCCTTATGGAAAAATCGCAGAATCGCTCAAATCACCACATTTTTACGCTTCACACTTTAATGAACTCCTCCTAGGGCGATTGTCCGATCAAGTTCATATTTGGAGAATATCATCTACACAAGCGGGGCATCAAAACTTATCCATATTTTGATTCTAAGTGCTACAGTCTCTGTGTGGCGGACCCGCAAATATATGTCAGAAAACCGCGATATCTCTAAAATGACCACATTTTTATGCTTCACACTTTAATGAACTCCTCCGTGGGCAATAGCTCAATCAAGCTTTACTTTGGGAAATATCATCTACACACGCGGGGCATCAAAAGCTATCCATATTTATATTCCAAGTGCTACGGTCTCTGTGCGGCGGCGCAGCAAATTTGACTGACACTTGTGTTCATTTGCACTGGATTGGCCATGTCGAATGTGTCGCCGTCTGTCAAGTTCTTTTTTAATTCAAGACACAATAAGGGCGCCATCTTTATCAAGTCGAAAGCGCAGAGTCGGAAGGCCGGCGGCCCGCGAGGGCCGTTGGATGCCGCTTGCGGCTTTAATTTTTCTTGTTCTTCTTCAGCGCTTTGAACTCTAATTTGACCCCACTGAACATGCTCAAAAACTCACCAAACTTTGCCCAAAATTCAAAATCGGCGAAAAATTTTATTTTTTCTGGGCCATTTTTTTTTTCGTTAAAAAATGGCGCGACAGCGCCACCGACAAAAGTCAAAATACATTGCGCCTATGGGAGACGCCCCGAGGTCAACTTTGTCGTAAAGCTACGAAATTCGAGACACGCATTCCTCTCGTGAGGACAAAAAAAAAAAATCATTGTGGCCACGCCCCCAGACTTACCCTATGGCCGCCATCTTCCTTTGAAAATGAAAATACGCTGTGTTAGTCATTTTGTTCACGTCAAACTTTGACGAACTCCTCCTAGGGCGTTTTGCCCACCGACTTCAAAATCGGCGGACGTCCTCTGGACAAGTGGGGCATCTAAAGTTATTCAATTTTTTGAGATACCTTTAACGGTCTGTGTGCGGCGCAGCCGCAAAGTTGGACAACTTATTTTGGAATATTGCAGATCTAAAAATTGCTCCCATTTGATCAAAACCAGTCCGATTAGGACCAAATTTGAATCAGTTGTTAAACTTTCTAGTTTGGACCAGTTTAGGCTGACAAAATTGAAATGGCCGCGATAGCGCCCCCTACAGAGTGACCTTTAAATTAACATTGAAGGTCAAAAATTAGTTTTACCAAAATTGTCTAAACTTTACCCAAAATTCTATTTTGCCGTCCCGATCACAAAAGCCAATCACAAAAATGCCTAAATTTTTACGGCGTAGTCGTAGCGATGACAGAAACCTCCCATGTTATCCCTATGGGAAAACCACCAAATCTCTCAAATTACCACATTTTTATGTTTTACACTTCAACGAACTCCTCCTAGTGCGTTTTGCCCACCAACCTCAAAATCGGTGTACGTCCTCTAGACAAGTGGGGCATCTAAAGTTATCCAAATTTTAAGGATAACTTTTACGGTCTCTGTGCGACGGAGCCGCAAACGTTTCCCAGAATTCTGACTATTTGGCCTTCAGAGTGGCCTATAAACAATAGAGTTTTTCCAAATGACATGACATTTTGCACTAAATTCTAATTTGCCATCCTGATCATAAAAGTATGAGAGCCAAAGTCATATTTTGTACGGCGTAACCGTAGCGTTGACAGAAACATCCCATGTTATCCTTATGGGAAAATCGTAGAATCGCTCAAATCACCACATTTTTACACTTCACACTTTAACAACTCCTCCTAGGGCGATTGTCCGATCAAGCTCATATTTGGGGAAAATCATCTACACAAGCGGGCCATCAAAACTTACCCATATTTTGATTCTAAGTGCTACGGTCTCTGTGTGGCGGACCCGCAAATATATGTCAGAAATGGGAAAACAGCGAAATCTCTAAAATGACCACATTTTCACGCTTCACACTTTCACCAACTCCTCCTAGGCCGATTGCCCGATCAAGCTCATATTTGGGGAAATCATCTACACAAATGGGGCATCAAAAGTTATCCATATTTTGATTTTAAGTGCTACGGTCTCTGTGCCGTGGAGCTGCAAATATACTGTCACAAATGGGAAAAACGCCAAATCCTTGAAATGTTCACATTTATGCTTCACACTTTAATGAACTCCTCTGTGGGCAATAGCTCGATCAAGCTCATATTTGGGAAAAATAATCTACACAAGCGGAGCATCAAAAGTTATCCATATTTTTATTCCAAGTGTCACGGTCTCT
Source organism: Eucyclogobius newberryi (assembly GCF_026437365.1). NCBI lineage: Eukaryota > Metazoa > Chordata > Actinopteri > Gobiiformes > Gobiidae > Eucyclogobius > Eucyclogobius newberryi. The sequence continues at coordinate 8,613,801 of NW_027315735.1, forward strand.
GTGCGCTGGAGCTGCATATTTGACCGACATTTGTGTTCATTTGCACTGGTTGTCCACATGTCCAATGTGTCGCTGTCTTAGTTCTTAGATAATTGCGTTAGCTCCATCTCTGTAAAATGCAGAGAGCAGAGTCGGAAGGCCGGCGGCCCGCAAGGGCCGTTGGATGCCGCTTGCGGCTTTAATTTTTCTTGTTCTTCTTCAGCGCTTTGATCTCTAATTTGACCCCCTGAACATGCTCAAAAACTCACCAAACTTTGCCCAAAATTCAGAATCGGTGAAAAATTTTATTTTTTCTGGGCCATTTTTTTTTTCGTTAAAAAATGGCGCGACAGCGCCACCGACAAAAGTCAAAATACATTGCGCCTATGGGAGACGCCCCGAGGTCAACTTTGGCGTAAAGCTACGAAATTCGGGACACGCATTCCTCTCGTGAGGATAAACAAAAAAAAACATTGTGGCCACGCCCCCAAACTTACCCTATGGCCGCCATCTTCCTTTGAAAATGAAAACAAGCTGAGTTAGCCATTTTGTTTACGTCAAACTTTGACGAACTCCTCCTAGGGCGTTTTGCCCACCGACTTCAAAATCGGCGTACGTCCTCTGGACAAGTGGGGCATCTAAAGTTATTCAATTTTTTGAGATACCTTTTACGGTCTGTGTGCGGCGCAGCCGCAAAGTTGGACAACTTATTTTGGAATATTGCAGGTCTAAAAATTGCTCCCATTTGATCAAAACCAGTCCGATTAGGACCAAATTTGAATCAGTTGTTAAACTTTCTAGTTTGGACCAGTTTAGGCTGACAAAATTGAAATGGCAGTGATAGCGCCCCCTACAGAGTGACCTTTAAATTAACATTGAAGGTCAAAAATTAGTTTTACCAAAATTGTCTAAACTTTACCCAAAATTCTATTTTGCCGTCCCGATCACAAAAGCCAATCACAAAAATGCCTAAATTTTTACGCCGTAGTCGTAGCGATGACAGAAACCTCCCATGTTATCCCTATGGGAAAACCACAAAATCTCTCAAATTACCACATTTTTATGTTTTACACTTTAACGAAGTCCTCCTAGTGCGTTTTGCCCACCAACCTCAAAATCGGTGTACGTCCTCTAGACAAGTGGTGTATCTAAAGTTATCCAAATTTTAAGGATAACTTTTACGGTCTTTGTGCGACGGAGCCGCAAACGTTTCCCAGAATTCTGACTATTTGGCCTTCAGAGTGGCCTATAAACAATAGAGTTTTTCCAAATGACATGATATTTTGAACAAAATTCTAATTTGCCATCCTGATCATAAAAGTATGAGAGCCAAAGTCATATTTTGTACGGCGTAACCGTAGCGTTGACAGAAACATCCCATGTTATCCTTATGGGAAAATCGTAGAATCGCTCAAATCACCACATTTTTACGCTTCACACTTTAATGAACTCCTCCTAGGGCGATTGTCCGATCAAGTTCATATTTGGAGAATATCATCTACACAAGCGGGGCATCAAAACTTACCCATATTTTGATTCTAAGTGCTACGGTCTCTGTGTGGCGGACCCGCAAATATATGTCAGAAATGGGAAAACAGCGAAATCTCTAAAATCACCACATTTTTACGCTTCACACTTTAACGAACTCCTCCTAGGGCGATTGCCCGATCAAGCTCATATTTGGGGAAAATCATCTACACAAACGGGGCATCAAAAGTTATCCATATTTTGATTTTAAGTGGTACGGTCTCTGTGCCGTGGAGCTGCAAATATACTGTCACAAATGGGAAAAACGCCAAATCCTTGAAATGTTCACATTTACGCTTCACACTTTAACAAACTCCTCCGTGGGCAATAGCTCGATCAAGCTTTACTTTGGGAAAAATCATCTACACAAGCGGGGCATCAAAAGGTATCCATATTTTTATTCCAAGTGCTACGGTCTCTGTGCGGCGGCGCAGCAAATTTGACTGACACTTGTGTTCATTTGCACTGGATTGGCCATGTCCAATGTGTCGCCGTCTGTCAAGTTCTTTTTTTATTCAAGACACAATAAGGGCGCCATCTTTATCAAGTCGAAAGCGCAGAGTCGGAAGGCCGGCGGCCCGCGAGGGCCGTTGGATGCCGCTTGCGGCTTTAATTAATAATTGTATTTCTTCTTATAATCTTGATTTTATGTTTTTAACTGAAACATGGCTTGACAAAAACACAGGAAATGTAGTTCTGGTAGAATCTGCTCCACCCAACTTTAAGTTTGAATCTGAAACACGAGAAAACAAAAAAGGGGGTGGAGTCTGTGCTGTCTTTAGAGATGAAATAATTACCCGCAGGTTGTCTTTTGGGGTGTTTTCATCATTTGAGTATGTATCCTTTAAAATGGAGCTAAAACGGTCTCCATCCATTCTCTTCATTGTTTTATACAAGCCTCCCCAGCACTGCCAAAGTTTTATTGATTATTTTACTGAGATGCTTTCAGTCATATGCACAGACTTTGATGGTTTGGTCATTACAGGTGATTTCAATGTGCATGTTGCTAATATTTGTGACAGAAACGCTAAAGAGCTTGATGCTGTCCTTGAAACCTTCAGTCTTACTCAGCATGTGAGAGGCCCCACCCACAGCAAAGGACACACTCTAGATCTCATAATTACAAAGGGGGTAAATATTTCAAATGTTAATGTGATCGATGTTGCTCTGTCTGATCATTTCTGTGTCTTCTTTGACCTGTCTGTTTCTCCCAAACTTCCGGTTGGTCCTGCAGTTGTTCAGAGGAGACACATAAGTGATGGCACAGGTGCACTGTTTATGGAAATGATAAACTTTGAAAATGTCTCATGTTCTAATGTAAATGATTTGTTGAACTCTGTTACATCTAGTGTTTTGAATGTTCTGGACACCATCTCCCCTATAAAGGCTAAAATGGTTAAAAATAAGCAGAAGGCGCCGTGGAGAAATGATGATTCGGTCAGGGCACAGAAAAGGGAGTGCCGCAGGGCCGAACGGAAATGGCGCAAGTCAAAGCTCCAGGTTCAAAAAGAGATTTACAAAGAAAAGCTGAACATGTACAACCTAATCTTATGTAGAACTAGGGAAAGATATTTTTCTGAAATAATTGGAAGCTGCAGTAAAAACTCGCGTGTCCTGTTTGCCACAGTAAACAGATTAACAAACCCTCCAGCTCAGCTGCCATTAGAACTCATTTCCACATCCAAGTGTAATGAGTTTGCATTATTCTTTAATGACAAAGTTCAGGGCATTAAAAATGCTATAAATCCCACAATGCAAAAAATTACCCTAAAACCACCAAGACACTTAGAGCTAACTCACTTTGCACCAGTAACTGACAAAACTGTCCATGAGATCATCACCAGTCTGAGTTCATCTACATGCTGCCTTGATGTGTTACCCACCAAATTTCTAAAGTCTGTGCTGAACAGTTTGTTAGCACCACTCACTCACATAGTTAACATGTCGCTTCAATCTGGAACATTCCCAATGTCTTTGAAAACTGCGGTCATAAAGCCTCTCCTAAAGAAGAGCAGTCTTGATGCCGCAGTACTGAGTCATTACCGGCCCATCTCTAATCTGCCATTTTGGGGCAAAGTCCTTGAAAAGGTTGTTTACCAACAGCTCACAGATTTCCTCTTAATAAACAACTCATTTGATGTTTTTCAGTCAGGTTTTAGACCTCATCACAGCACTGAGACTGCTCTTGTCAAGGTGACAAATGACATCCGCCTGAACACTGACACGGGCAAAGCCTCAGTCTTAATTCTGTTAGATCTGAGTGCTGCTTTTGACACTGTCGATCATGGGATCCTCTTACAGAGACTAGAGGACTGGGTGGGCATCACTGGCACTGCCCTAAACGTCCTATCTGGAAGACAGGAAGTACTTTGTTGAAATTGGTAGCTGTGTCTCAGACCACATGACCCTGACCTGTGGAGTGCCCCAAGGGTCAGTCCTGGGTCCCCTTCTGTTCAACCTCTACATGCTGCCGTTGGGTCAGTTGATACGCAGTGAAAATGTGTCCTATCACAATTATGCAGACGACACTCAGATCTATGTTTCACTATCGGCAGGTGACTATGGACCAGTAGATTCACTCTGTCACTGCATCCAACAGATCAGTGTGTGGATGCAAAACAACTTTCTCCAGCTGAACTCAGACAAGACTGAAATAATCGTTTTTGGCCCACAGAAACAAAGAGAAAGTGTTAGCGGTCACCTCCAGAGTCTCGCTCTAAAACCTACAAACCAAATTAGAAATCTGGGGGTAATAATGGACTCAGACTTGAACTTTAATAGCCACGTCAAATCAATAACATCAGCAGCTTTTTACCATCTAAAAAACATTGCCAAAATCAAAAATATAGTGTCAAAACCAGATTTAGAGAGACTTATCCACGCGTTTGTCTCCAGTAGATTAGACTACTGTAACGGCCTGCTCACTGGTCTCTCCAAACGAGCTGTAAAACAGCTGCAGTACATCCAGAACGCTGCTGCTCGGGTCCTGACTAGAACCAGGAAGTATGATCACATTAGTCCTGTTCTCAGGTCTCTGCACTGGCTCCCTGTGGCTCAGAGAATAGACTTTAAAGCAGCTCTGCTTGTGTACAAGTCTCTCCATGGCCTAGCACCAAAGTACATCTTGGATATGTTAGTGCCATATGAACCATCTCGGACTCTGAGGACCTCGGGGACCGGCCTCCTGCGGGTGCCCAGAGTCAGGACAAAACATGGGGAATCTGCGTTTCAGTTTTATGCAGCTAAAATCTGGAACAGTCTTCCTGAAGATGTGAGACAGGCTTCTACTCTGACAATGTTCAAATCTAAGCTAAAAACAGTTTTGTTTAGCTGCGCATATGACTGAAGGGATTTTTTCTTTGCACTCTTCTCTTTTGTTTGTGATTTTATTAGTTTAGAAAATCAGTTGGATTGATAATTTTTAATTTAGTTAATTTTATTGTAGTTAATTTTTATCGTTGCACTCTTCTCTTTTGTTTGTGATTTTATTAGTTTAGAAAATCAGTTGGATTGATAATTTTTAATTTAGTTAATTTTATTGTATTTCTGTAATTTCTTTGTGATTTGAATGCATTTTTCCTGCTGTGTGAAGCACTTTGAATTGCCTTGTGTATGAAATGTGCTCTACAAATAAACTTGCCTTGCCTTGCCTAAGTTACTGTGTTAAGGCTTGGGCTACAGTGTTAGGTTCTGGGATACAGTTTAGGGTCTGGGCTACATTGTTAGGCTTGGGTTACAGTATTAGAGTCTGGGCTACATTGTTAGGGCTAGGGATACGGTGTTGGGGCTTGGGCTACGGTGTTAGGGCCTGGGCTACATTGTTAGGGCTAGGGCTACAGTGTTAGGGCTTAAGTTACTGTGTTAAGGCTTGGGCGACAGTGTTAGGGCCTGGGATACAGTTTAGGGTCTGGGCTACATTGTTAGGCTTGGATTACAGTGTTAGAGTCTGGGCTACATTGTTAGGGCTAGGGATACGGTGTTGGGGCTTGGGCTACGATGTTAGGGCCTGGGCTACATTGTTAGAGCTAGGGCTACAGTGTTAGGGCTTGGGCTACAGTGTTAAGGACTGAGCTACATTGTTAGGCTTGGGCTAAAGTGTTGGGGCCTGGGCTACAGTTTTAGGACTTGGGCTGCAGTGTTAGGACTTCGGCTTCAGTGTTAGGGCTTGGGCTACAGTGTTAGGGTCTGGAATACAGTGTTGGGGCCTGGGCTATAGTGTTCGGTGTTAGGGCTTGTGCTTAAGTGTTAGGGACCGTGCTACAGTTTTAGGGGTTGGGCAACAGTGTTAGGGTCCGGGCTACAGTGTTTGGGCTTGGGCTAGAGTGTTAGGGTCTGCAGGGAAAAAAATCTGCCAAGCAAAAACAAATATATAACTATTTTTAATTTTTTTTCCTGAGGGGGGTGCTGTTGGCATTTGATATTCTAGCCTGTTCTGTCTCTCCAGAGGTGATGCCCCTGACTTGCTAGAATACGCAACACACCGCTTTTGATTTTCGATTTTTCGATTTTCTTCTTTCGTTAGATTTATTTGTGGAAATCAAGACGGTGCTCCGCACTTCAGGTTTTGTGCCAGGTGCGTAGGATAAGGGCGTACCTGACGCTGAACTGTAATGGGGAAGAAATCCTGCACACTGTCAAACTTGCAAAATAAAAGTTTAATGGTGAAGAGGCAACGTTTCGGCGTCTAGGCCTTTGTCAGACAAATGAGGACGAGACAGAGGTTTTAATAGGAGTGGCCTCAAAAAATGGGAGTGGCCAAAAACAGATGTTTTTAGAGACACGTCAGAACTGACTCAAAAACTCAAAAATACACATAAACAATAAACATGATGAATAACACATACGTTAGAAATGATGATAAATGCAGTACAGAAATGATAGCAGAATAAAAGTATACATAAATGTGTTGAATAAAACAAACAGGTCAGTGGGAAAACCTTGTGAGTGATGTTCAAAACTGCATGTGTACTGTGAATCATTTACAGGAAAATGTTGAGATTGAACTCGTCATTCAACCCCTTGGGAGCCAATGTCTGCAGGGTATGGATCCAAAACGTTTCACGTTGTTTTAAAAATAAGTCATGGTCCCCTCCTCTTAAGGGCGGAGGAACATGTTCAATGCCGCAAAAGCGGAGTGTACAGACGTTGTGTTGACGGTCGTTAAAATTAGAATTCCCTGTCATTGCACCTGATGGAACTTTTGTGCTCACTGATCCTTTGTTTTAGTTTCCTTATGGTTTTGCCGACATAGGCCAGGCCGCAGGGACAATGTATAAGATACACAATATGTGTGGATGCGCATGTTATAATGCTTTTAATAAAGAACTTTTTTCCAGAGTGAGGATGTTGGAAGTACTTCGTTTTAACAGTGTTGTTGCATTGTGCGCAGTTTCCACACCTTTAGTTTCCATTTGGGAGGGGGGACAGGAGCGTTTGGGTGGGTGTTGCAGCAGGGGTGACGTTGGCACGTACGAGGTGGTCTCTTCGATTTTTTCCTCTTCTCTTGACAAACAAGGGTGGATGTCGGAATGTGGAGGAAAGTTCCGGATCGGATTTGAGGATGTGCCAATGTTTCCTGAATATCCTTCTGATGGTTGCAGAATGTGAAGAGAATTGGGTTATGCAAGTGACAGAAAAATGCTTTTGTTTTTTAACAGTTTTTTTCAATACGTCGGAGCGTGTTTTTTTAGAGGCTCGATCGTAAGCTTCCTCAATCCATGAATGTGGATATCCTCGCTGTAAAAACCTGCATTTCATCTCCTGCGCCTTTTCATTGAAGTCATCATTAGAGTGGCATATTCTGCGGAGTCTCAAAAATTGACTAATAATAAAGTGTTTTTTCTATCGGTGTCTTTTCTGTAGAGTGTAGTAATGATGGTCCCACTGTCTTTAATCACTTGCATATCCAACCTTCTCATTACTGATTTGAAGTGTAAAAATGAGACTAGGCTCGAAACTATTCAGCAGAGCTATGAACTCTGTAACATCGTGGATGCTGCCCCTGAAGATACAAAAAATGTCATCAATGTATCTGTACCATTGGATAAGTTTTGGTAAGTGGGGATTGCTCGTACCATTGAAGTCAAATTTACTTTCAAAATGTCCGACAAATAAATTGGCGTAGTTGGGAGCACAAATAGTGCCCATACTTGTGCCAGAAACTTGTAGGTAAAAGTCTTTTTCAAAGCTGAAGTAATTGTACTTCATAATGAACTCCGTTAAATCCAAAATGTGTTGGTTTGGAGGGTTAGATTCCTCACTGTGCTGTTGGAGGTAGAACTTAAGAGCCTCCAAGCCTCCAGTGTGTGGTATGTTAGTGTACAGACTTGTAATGTCCATGGTTAACAGAAGGGCATCGTCTGGTAAATCTTTTATGTTGGCACATTTCTCTATAAAGTCTGTAGAGTCTCTAATGTATGTGGGAAGCGTGAGTACATACGGTTTGATGAAGTGGTCTACAAAAGACGATAGAAGGGACCAGAGAGAGTCAGTTTGTGCCACAATGGGACGCCCGGGAGGGTCAGCGAGGGATTTATGTATTTTCGGCAAGGTGTATATGACTGGTCGGACAGGATGTTTGCAGTAAAGAAAAGCGAATTCATGATCAGAAATCCATTTATTATCTTTTGCTTTTTCAAGGTAAACGAGTAATTGTTGTTGGAAGCCAACTGTGGGATCACTGTTTAATTTCTTGTAGAATCTGGCATCTAAAAGTTGAGACAGGATCTCTGCTTTATATTTGATAGTGTCCTGTATGCAGATGGTGCCCCCTTTGTCTGCAGGTTTAATTACAATTTCTTTGTCTGACATAAGTTCCTTAAGGACTAGTCTCTCTTCATTAGATAAATTAGTTGCATTTATTTGTGGCTTATCACTACATGTTTGGGTGTCTTGTTCAACTTAGTTCTGCTATAATTTCTGTACTGCATTCATCATTATTTCTCACTTATGTGTTATTCATCATGAGGTGTCAATATTAGTATTTCGTGTTTGGATATTGTTTATGTGTATTTTTGTGTCAGTTCTGACGTGTCTCTAAAAACATCTGTTATTGGCCACTCCCATTTTTTGAGGCCACTCCTATTAAAACCTCTGTCTCATCCTCAGTTACCCATTTGCCTGACAAAGGCCTAAACGCCGAAACGTTGCCTCTTCACCAATAAACTTTTTATTTTGCAAGTTTGACAGTGTGCGGGATTTCTTTCCTCGTTAGATTTATTTGTCAATTCCAAAATAGTGTTTGGATACAAAGAAGGGGGCGCAAAAAACTCCGCCAAGCAAAAAATTAAAAATTAAAAAAATAAAATAAAAAATCCAGAGGGGGGCGCCCCCCCCCGCAGTTCCGCCCCAGGCACCCGCCTATATGGCCTAATGGAAGGGCCGGCCCTGAGGGTCTGGGTTACAATTATAGGGTCTTGATCTTCAGTGTTAGGTCTTAGGCTTAAGTGTTAGGACCTGGGTTACAGTGAGCCTAGGGCTAACGTGCCAGGCTTGGGCTACATTAATAGGGCCTGTACTACAGTTTTAGGACTTGGGCTATAGTGTTAGGGTCTATTAGACCTCTCTAATATACGATTAGTGCTTTAAGTTTAACTGCCATTACAATGTTAATGTTTCCTATTTTGTTACATTGATTAAAATATAGAAATACAATTAAGAAATCAGATTTTTGGTATCATTTTTATTTTGAGGATTAGAAAAAAACAAAAACGCAGTCCTCTTCATACCTTAATAACAATACAATCATCTTCTCTTTTCCCCCCTGGGCAACAGTGGAATTGAACACAGCCTGCATTTATATATTTGATAATTTCTTCAAAGTCAGCCAGTCAAAGTTCACATACCTGCATAACAAAGCTGCCTGTTCGATATCGATCACGTCACACGACTCACAGGCACTTGAGTATGTTTGAGCTGAATTAATGTCCTTGATTTGACGGTTGGTGATGTTGCCTGCCGTTTTAATGTCCCTTTCCTTCACTGCCTTTGCGGCGAATCCTTCATATCATCCTGGAGATTTCTTTCCAAATGACTCTTTTTGTTATTTTACACCTTTTAATGACAAAGCAAACATGCAGGCAATCCTTCTGCATTGGCAATGAAAGCAAATGATTTGCTCCATTCTTCCTTGAATCCTCTGTTCTCATCATTTCTTCCGTTACGGTTTGTTTACAACAGCCACCTGCTCCGCCCATGTGCCCAAGCCCATGCTGAAACGAGCGTTGCAAGCTATGTCGCAAATCTTCGTTGATAGAAATGTTGAAATTTAATATTTATTCTAAACATTTTTACAGCATCGGAAAACGTTAAGAATGTTTGCGTCATGGTTGTCCTCTTACAGAAACCATAATTAAAACAACAAATATATCCCCCCATCTAGTTTCATTTTCATACATTTTTTAAAAGCTCCAGGGAGCCACTAGGAGGGTGCTAAAGAGCCGCATGCGGCTCCGGAGCTGCAGGTTCCCTGCCCCTGGGCTTGACTCTAGGGCCTGCTCCCTCCTCCTTTTGGCCCTTTTAGAGCCAGGCTGGTGCCCAGTCATGGCACTCCAAAGCACTCCATTCTGGGCAAAGAATGGGCACAAACCTGGCCCCAAAAGTGCCAAAAGTACAAGGCCAGAGGCCCTTGAGTCTAGCCTGAATCAAAGCACTCCATTCTGAGCTAAGACTGGTCACCACCTTGTCCCAAAAGGGCCAAAAGGATCGAGCCAGAGCTCCCCAAAGTCTAGCCTGAATCAAAGCCCTTGTTTCTGGGCTATGTTTTGGCACTGAAATGACAAAAAGGACCAGGAAATGGGCCCAAGAGTCTAGCCTGTATCAAAGCCCTCCTTTCTGGGCCAAGACTGGGTATCAATCTGGCCCAAAAAGGGCCAAAAAGAGCCCCCAGACTCTAGTCTGAATCAGAGCAATCCTTTCTGGGGTAAGACTGGGCACCAACCTGGCCCCAAAAGAGCCAAAAAGACCAAGCCAGAGCCCCCAGAGTCTAGCCTGAATCAAATATCTCCTTTTCCGGGCCCCAGGGTGTAGCCGGAATCAAATACCTCCTTTCTGGGCTAAGACTGGGCAACAGCCTGACCCCCAAAGGGCCAAAAGGACCAAGGAACGGGCTCCAGAGTCTAGCCTGAATCAAAACATAGGGCGACTGGACATCGACAGACTTTCTGATGTGTTAAACTGTGTATGTGTGTGTGAAATACAATGATGACGAGGTTCCTTACTGTATTAGTCCAAAACTGCAAATTACTAGTCAAACGGTTCCACCCCACAAGTCTGAAGAGTGCGATAGATGCATTCTCCCCATGCGTGCTGCTGCTCACCGATGTGGATGATGGAGTCCACGCTCGCCGCGGCGAACACCGGAATCAGCATTTTCATCTTGAGTCGGAGCCAGAATGCGCATTGTGATTAAAAAATGTCATGTCATTAGGTTGTTGCGATGCTAAGTAATAAGTTACACAAGATGTTTGATTATTTCAAGAGCTTTGATTGTTTTAACATGGTCAGCTTAGTAACCTTTGTCCTGTGCTTTGGTCAGTTGACACTTGCCTGGGTGAAGGACAGAGGCCTCTGCCATAAAATGCTATCCTGTGCGTTGAGGATTAGGAGGGGCGTTGGGGCGACCCAACGCCGCGCCACCCGCGGGTACCCAACTCGCCTTTCCCCTCCGGGGATTGGCGGGGGGTTCAATGTCTCCAGCCCACCCGCCACCCGTGGCGGGGGGGAGGGAGCGCCCGCGGAGCTTTGTCCGGTCGGACTCCGGTCCCTTCCCTCGTACCAACCCCTCGTCTCCGAGTTTGTCTAACTCGAAAACAAAACCAAACCTGAACAACTCTTAGCGGTGGATCACTCGCACTAGCTGCGAGAACTAATGTGAATTGCAGGACACACTTCGAACGCACCTTGTGGCCCCGGTTCCTCCCGGGGCTACGCCTGTCTGAGGGTCGCTTTGCCATCGATCGGGGAGGCTCGCCTTCCCGCGGCTGGGGCTGTCGCAGGGTGGTTTTCGCGCCGCCCTTCGTCCCCTCAAGAGCAGACCGACCTCCGCCCCGCGGGCCTTCTGAAGTCCCCCACAGCGCCGGGCGTTTCCCCCGTCTGCGCGGTTCGGGCGCGGCGGCCGGTGAACCTTCCTGAGGTTGATCGAGCTGCCAGCGTTACGTCGCGCCGGGGGGTTCTACGCCCTGGCCCGGGTGTCTTCGCTCTGTGTCATTCGACTACGACCTCAGATCAGACGAGACTACCCGCTGAATTTAAGCATATTACTAAGCGGAGGAAAAGAAACTAACCAGGATTCCCTCAGTAGCGGCGAGCGAAGAGGGAAGAGCCCAGCGCCGAATCCCCGTCCGACAGGCGGGCGCGGGAAATGTGTCGATCGGGGGCCTGAGTCCTTCTGATAGAGGCTCAGCCCGTGGACGGTGTGAGGCCGGTAACGGCCCCCGTCGCGCCAGGGTCCGGTCTTCTCGGAGTCGGGTTGTTCCCATACCCAGGCATGAAACAATGGCCTCTAACAATCATTACATTGTGACATCATGTTCTGACTGTTGTGCCTTTTTAAGCTGGAGTTTGTGAGATTCATTCAGTCAGACCAGGGAGGGAGAGACGACTCTATCAGGGAAAGCATTTTGGCTTGTGCACGACTGAAATAAAGACACACATTTGAACAAGACAACTTGGTTCTATTCTGCCTTATTTCTCTGGCACTGTGTATAGTATATTTTACGCAACAGCATCCAGACCGGCGCCGCCGCATTTCACCACCGCTAGAATCCACAGACGCCGCGGGAGTGTCGGCGAGGCGCGAGGTAAATTCCAAAGTCGCGGACGAAAAGTAAAGTATTCCGGGGGCCAGCGGAGGCCGGCGGCATGGTGAGCGCGGCGGGAGGCGGGGAGAGGAGGCGAGAGCCCGGTGTCAGTCCGCTGCGCTGGAGGAGAGATCCGGAGCCTTGGGACTCTCGGACTTGTGAGCAGCCACCAGTCAAACTGACCTGAAAACGGGAGTCGAGAAAGTGCCGGTGGCTCGATTCAATTTCATTTCAAATCCATTCAACTTTCTGGTATAATTATTACAACCAGTAATATGCATAACGTGAGCACTCTCGCCGTCAACAACAACACCACGCCATCATGCACACGGCGTCAGTCAGACAGCCACATATGGCGACTACGAAAGCACAGACAACTGCCTTGATGTGAAAATATCTTGCAACTAACTTTTTAGAATATCTAAGTCGATATTTCACGAGATTTAGGAAACTGTCTTCCGTCAAATGTCGGTAGCATAGCATTGGACCAGACTTGCTACACATCGCCAATTTGGGATTCAAAAACATTCTCTTGTGTCCAAAGTCACTTCCCTCTTGAGAGCAGTGCATTGCTACACATCTCCGTGTCATTGCAGACAATAGAAAGATTTCATAAAGTCAGACTTTCGACCAGTAAGTCATATTCAATTGTGTATTTTACAATATGTAAATGACCGAAAGACAGATTAAAAAGTCAAAACTAGATTAATCCTGAGTGATCTGCACTATAGCACACATGCTAGCGTCTATTATGCCAATTCATTTGTAATTTTGTATTTTGTCTTTCATATGCATTGGAGCTTTGAAGGGGAGCCATTCTGAGAGGATTCTGACTGGATGTACTACGTCTCAAGGACCGGCAAAAACACTGAACCAGGTCTAGTCCAGGACTGGACCAGGTCTGAACCAGGTCTAGTCCAGGACTGGACCAGGTCTGGACCAAGTGTAACCCGGGACTGAAACAGGTCTAGAACCAGGTCAGAGTTGAACTGAACAACAAAAAAACATAAAACTTGAGTTATCTATGAGAATTATATTTATTTTCCACCAAATGTAGTACACCCACAAGTAAAATAATAAACAAACGTACAGTACCCTCTACTGGCTTTTAATTGCTGTAGTTCCTTTATTGTTGGCGCTGGACCACCAGACGAGAGGCCGAGGCTTTGTGGTTCATCAGGTCTGGTCTTTATCTCTGATTTCCCTCTGGAAGCCATCAAACTTGAATGCAGAACGGCATTTTGGTGGTCTGGGATGTACATTTATTGACGGTGTGGAGTGGTCACATCTCCAATCTCTTGCTGTATAGTCTGCTGTATCTATGAGGGAGCACAAAGACTCATTCAATATAACATTCCCCAATTTACATCATCATATCATGGGATTTATATAGCGCCTATTATGCCACCAAAAGCGCTTTACAATGCATTATTCTTTCACTCCACACTTGGTCATGGTAAACTACTGTTACAGTCACAGCTGCTCTGGGGCAGACTGACAGAGGCAAGGCTGCCAATCATCCATGCTGACCTCCATATGGGTTTATTGTCTTGCCAATGTACACACCAAGTGTACTAGAACCATTCCTACTCCCCCGTGGCACCTGTTTTTTTCAGTGGTCTCCCATTCAAGTTTGTTTAGCTTCTGAGATCAAACTAAATCAGGCATTAGCAAACAAGTATTGTCCGTGAAGTATGCCATCTGCATTGGTTAATGTGGTTGTTTTAGTCCAGACCAGACAGACAGATCTGCACTTCATAAACAAGGCACTTCATAAACAAGGGGAGAAGCAGAAGTGTTTGGAGGCATACATGACAACCAAATTATTATATCAAAATATTAACACTGTGTAGATTTCCGTCCACTTCTGCGTCAGCTCGAACTGTCTTTCTCCGTCTTCATTTTGTCCCGTACACTGAGGGAACTATATTATGATAGATCCATGCGCTTAGGCATGCGGAAACGTGGGGACAAACCGCACGCGCTGCAGGTGAGCGGTAGGTGCGTTTTATGATTGATACGTGGCAGGACTAATCGGCAGTCCACGCCACGAGGAAATAAGACCTAAGCCAAAAAAATCGTCCATTCAACCTTTAAGTCAGTATTGCACATGATTATGTCAGTATTGCACATGGGTATGACGGTAAACACGTGTTCAGGGCTAACAGTGTTTGTTGTAAAGTCTGACAGCAGCAGGAAGGAAAGACCTGCGAAACGTCTCCTTCACACAGCGAGGGTGGATCAGTCTGTAACTGAAGCTGCTCTCCAGAGCGGACAGAGTGTCCTGCAGGGGGTGAGACTCATGGTCCAGCATAGATGTGAGTTTAACCAGGACCCTTCTGTCCCCCACCTCCTGCACCGAGTCCAGAGCTCAGCCCAGGACGGAGCCTGACTTCTTGATGACCTTGTCCAGCTTCTTCCTCTCCCTCTCTGTGATGCTGCTGCTCCAGCAGACCACACCGTACAGGAGGGCTGATGCCACCACAGAGTCGTAGAAGGTCTTCAGGAGTGTCACTCCAAAAGACTTCAGTCTCCTCAGGAGGTAGAGCCGACTCAGGCTCTTCCTGTCTGTGTTGTGAGTCCAGTCCAGTTTGTGGTTCAGATGAACACCCAGGTACTTGTATGAGTCCACTCTCTCAATGTCCCTTACCTGGATGTTCACTGGTGAGGGGGCAGTGGAGTGGTGTCTGCGGAAGTCCACCACCTTCTCCTTTGTCTTTCCCGCGTTGATGAGGATGTGGTTCCGCTGACACCAGTCCACAAAGTCCTTCCGGGGCAGATAATATGGCCTCATGCCAATAGCCAATAGTTCAATGTCTTTGTTACATAGCTGTTCCTTCACTGTGCAATGTTCGGGCTTACACCCGCTCGTGTTTACATACACAGCCAGCCCTCCACCTCTCTTCTTCCCGCATTCTCTCGTTCTGTCCGCCCGCAGCAGATGAAAATTGTCCAAACCGACAATAAAGTCCGGCACAGGTCTCTGTGAAAAGCAAGACACTGCTGTCCCTATAAATCCTCTGGGACTGCTTGAGGCTCGCTATTTCCGTAATTTTATTTTGAAGGAACCGCACGTTACCCATGACTACGGCTTCCTGTGGTGCCCTCGCTTTTCCCGGAGTTTGCGTCCCGCTCTCCGGCTCCTCTGTGTTTTCCTTAGGATGTCCCGCTGGGATAACGTGACGGTCCCCGGGTAAGACGACGGCTCTCCACAGCTTCATGAGTTCCTCCTTTGTATAAACACGTACCGGCCGGGGGGGCGCGGGGGGGCTCGGAGCCAGCGCACATCGCGACGACATGACAAAAACACTCAATAATTCAGCCGAACAAAGTTGAAACAAGTTGAATTAAAGCAATTCCAGCGCGTGTCCCGATCGTACAAGTAAAGTAGAAAAAATATTTACAAAAATACAACGGATAAAGCACAATAAGTGTGAAAAAAGTGTGAGAAAAGAGCGGGGCGTTGCACCAAGCTGCCAGCGGGGCCAGCGCCTTTATGATGTAAGGCGTTTTAAGTTTTAAGACTAAAAACAAATGTATCAGAAAACATATTACAAGTGAGTCCACAAGTAAACCAGCCTCTGTTTTGGCTGGAATAATTATTTTAATGACATTGATTGGAACCGTGTTTGGCTTTTGACGAGGAAATTCTTTGTAACCAATAAGATTCGGGAGGCATGCCTAAAGATTTTGGAGATGTTACCCTGTGAACAGTATTATTTCTAAATTTTGCTCTTTGTTCATTCTGTCATAGTGTCAAAGAATCTGAATGACTGCTCTTACACTAAGATAATTAGAACGACATATCTTTGTTTGTGAATAGAAAGCTTGATATGAACCTACAACTTGATACAATGCATGTCCTCTTTGGTGTTTTTGAGGAAAATATTACTCATGAAAAATTAATAAATAAATAAAAAATAATAATAAAATTATAATGATGTGTACATATATATATATATATATATATATATATATATATATATATATATATATATATATATATATATATATATATATATATATGTGTTAAACC
The DNA here is from genome assembly GCF_026437365.1 of Eucyclogobius newberryi. Taxonomy (NCBI): domain Eukaryota; kingdom Metazoa; phylum Chordata; class Actinopteri; order Gobiiformes; family Gobiidae; genus Eucyclogobius; species Eucyclogobius newberryi. The sequence continues at coordinate 8,630,142 of NW_027315735.1, forward strand.
TGATCTTAATGCTGTCAAAATTATTAACCATATTCATTGCTCAAAATTCTCAAACCAGAAACCGAAATTTATAGAATTTGAATCCCTTTTCCCTCTTATGTAAATCCCCTTAATTGTCGGCGTAATCCCTCATTCGTCCAGGAGCGTTCCATTGTAGAAAAAGATTCAGTTGTAGTCATCTCATTTCATTGTACATTTGAATAAAAAAATAAATAAACTTTTTAAGGTGCATTGTGGGAAATTTTGCGTGAACTAGTTTTTCACCTGCCGGACCTTACAAATTTAGGCGTGAGCCCTAAATAGTGCCCTTTGTAGGGAAAAGTTTAAACCAAAATCCATTTTTACTTATGAAAATTGTATGTCTCTAAATGTTTTTAATGTATGAAGTGTAATTCATCTCCCGTAATTCATCCTGCATTCCTTTAACTGTTATTGCTTGTTATAAATGTTGTGTTATAAAAATCTTGACCAATTAAAAAAAAAAAGGGCACTGGTAGAAAAACTCCACTTTTCTTCATTTTACGGTAAATAATCCATGTTTTGTGTGCAGATTTTGCATGTATTCTTGGTACTTAAGCATTGTGTCTTGATGTTGTGAAGCTCTTTTTTTTGTTGAGATTTTACCATACGTTTTGAAGTGAGGGCAGCAGTAAAACAGTTGACCAGCATTTTAACTATCGATTTGCAGATTTGTTACACTTTACTGGAAAAATAGGCATCAAAACAAGATTCAGCAGGATAAATTATGAATGTTGCTTATGGCATGTTGCTTATGGGTTTAGTGACCTCTACAAGCTAACAGTGGTACTGTGCTTTGTTGTTAATAAATGATGCCTTATAATTTATGAAAATCAAACATCTTTGAATTTTTGGTGTGCAAATACTTTTGTTCATTTATACTGACAGAGAAGACCTTTAAGTTTTTGTGAATAGGCCTAGTTGGTACTATACTTACTTCGTAGTCTTTGGTCGATTAAGCAATAATGTCTTAGTAGAGGGTAATATTAGAATAGAGAGGAATTGTGTTGTGTGTGCGAAAAATGTTTTGAATAAATGCCAAATAACTAATAAGATATACAAATAAAAACGTTATGTTGTAAACCTTTTTAAATGCACAGGATGGAATATATATATATATTTTTTAAATACTTTTTCATTAATTTCAATTTTCCCTGTATTAAACCTCAACTAGTAATATGACATTTTTTTTTAGGGAATAGATAATAGATCCATGGGAATAGTGTACACATTCGGACCATGATTCGGACGCAACCTATGCCTTTTTCCTGTTACATCATGACCTTCACATGCCCAACGCGTGCATGTGCCTTTTCACCGCGCACGTTCAAAAACACACCACCATCACCACCGTTTTTCTCATTTCCTATTCGCACAAAACTAGTCTGTTTGCGTAACTCCACACAGCATAGACACACATTTAAACGTAAACATAATATTAAGTTTATGCTCAGAAATATTTAAAGAGGGCTAATTTAACTCAGGCAGATTTCGGGTCAGCTTTTCCGGGGTCCATTTGGTGGTGCTGCGTGACATGTGTTGGATAATTCCAGAAGCGCAGTTACATTTCCATCTGCCGCAACCTACAAAGTCGAGTTGTTTTTTCGGATTCGGACTGCGTCTGCACCGTCACATACTGCGCTTCCCTGCAGCTCTCCGGGCCACCATCAACGCTTCTTTCCCATTGTATTTCAACATTTGTCTCCCTTTCTACGTTTAGTCTACGTCCTGCCTGATAAGTCACCATGCTAAGCGCAGCCAAGAGCGTGTCAAGGACTCTTCCCACGGTCAACTCCGTCAGAAGCGTTTCCTCACTTGTCAAGAAGGTAAGAGCTCGTGTTATACGATGTTACACAGCAGCGAAATTGTCTTATTTTGTCCATAGTTTACCCATGTTAGCTTAGCATGCATGTCAACTCTCATACAGCTGAGGCACGTTAGATGATTGTGAACGTCGCCACGAGGAGGGTCAACTTAAAAATAATTCATCGGGTGAATAACCTAAATATTTTTCGTGACAGACTTGATAAATGTTTGAAATCACATTTGTCAGTAAACTTGCTCAAAACATGATTGCCTGAAAAAAAATCTAATGTTATTCGAGTTTGTGATGAGATGAGACCGGTGTTCCAGATTGGTCAGCACTAGATCATACGCTCATAACCCCGGAAGTGACGAATTGGGTCCCGCTGATACAGCTCAGGCAATCATTTTCTCTCTATAGCTTTTTTCATTGCATTAGTCTGTGCCACTTCACACGTAGTATATTTTTTGTGCTTGAATGTTGAGAGCTTTTTGTTTTTGACCAAACCACAATAAAAAATAAAAAAAAGGTCTAACCCCATACCCTAAACCTAACCTTAACCCCTAACCCTTAAAGGTGGTATGAACGATTTTTTTCAGCACATTTTTTATCATATTTCCTCGTGGCGTGGATAAATCATTTGTCCTGCCACGTATCAATCATAAAACGCACCTACCGCTCACCTGCAGCCGCGTCAGGCTCGTCCCCACGTTTCCGCGTGCCTAAGCGCATGGATCTATCATAATATAGTTCCCTCAGTGTACGGGGCAAAATGAAGACGGAGAAAGACAGTTCGAGCTGACGCAGAAGTGGACAGAAATCTACGGGAGACGAGCGATGCGATGCGCTAATAAACAAACGCACGTGTGTGTTGTATCGGTCCACACGGGGGAGTGCGCATGCGCACTTCCGCCTGCGTTCTCAAATCGCCGAAAAATCGTCCATACCGCCTTTAAGGGGCTTACAGACCGCGGCGTCCAAAGCGTCCAGCTTACATTAAAAGTTTATGTAAATGCGTGCCGAATGCGTCCTGTGTTTTCGGACGCACTCGACGCTTTAGGCGCATGTACGAGGCGTCCAAAGCGGCCGGCGCCGACATGTTCAGCTTTGTCCAACTTTCTGCGGCAGATGAGCCGCACAAGCCAATCAGAGATGACGCTCCAGTGACGTGCTGCCCACCACCCGGAAGAAGACTCAAAACAAACCCCGCAAGATAAAAAAAAAAAAAAGCCCATCGCCTCTGCTTTTGGACTTTGTAAAGTTAATAAACCAAAGCCATGGTCCGCCATTTCCATTTACACCACGAGAAAAGCAACACGGCACAACTCCTCCACTGCACATGTGCTCAGGACGACTTGGACGCACGTCTGCTGTCGAGTGTATTTTACGGACGTGAGTCTGGGGCGTGGAGAACGCGCGTCCAGGGCATCTGTCTTCAAATGTACAGGCGTCCAACTTCTGTGTTGGGCGCGAATTTGACGCCGCGGTGTGAACTGCGCTTTAAACCTTAATAACCCTTAAACTCTAAGTTTTTGTAGTAGTTGGGAGACGAGGGGGGAAAAATTAACAAACTAGACTATACAATCTATAAATTAAAAAAATTAAACACAAAAAGGGTTGGGGCGGGAGTCGAACCCAAAATCTACAGCATGGCACACCATGATTCAAACCGCTGGACCAATTAAACTGGACATTTTCTGCTGCAAGACAGAAAATATACCTCGCATGTGATCTGCCCGCCACGCTGGCTGCCATATTGGATTTTGTAACTTCCAAATTCGTCACTTCCGGAACCGAATTTGTCACTTCCGTGAGTGATGAGTGTATGATCTAGTGCTGACCGTTCCGGATTGTCTGGCGATTAGCTCAACTGGAGAAGGAGGAGCCAGTTCTGAGCCCAATGTGTAGTGGGTAGGGCTGAACGATTAATTGCATTTGCAATTAAATTGCGATGTGATCAAACGCGATTTGCTAATCGCAACGTACGCGATTAGAATGTGGGCGCTAGCGCCGGCGGAGCTAGCCGGAAGAAAGACCAAAACAAACCCAACCCGCATGGGGTTTCGGCCAATCACAGAAGCAGTACACGTGCTTTCGTCTCAGCGTGTATAAAAAATGTTAAATGTGGGAAAGAATATTTTACACTAAATGTATCCAATATTGTGTTGGTCTTAAGTCATTCATGACGTTTTCTTAAGACCGTGTAATCGCACAGTAAATCGCAATATTGGGGGGGGGATTGCAATTGGATTATTTCTCAATCGTTCAGCCCTAGTAGTGGGCGGCCTTCGCGGCTTCTTTTCATTCCTATTATAACACGCTAATATACACAGGTGAACCATGGGAGCAGTATAGTCGCATTCTATGCCTTTGCTTTGATTTGTAAAGTATTCCAAATCAAGAGGTCTCCGGACACTTCACGACAGGCTCAGAGCTGGATACAATTTTAAATAAATAAAAATCTTACGTTTAATCACAATATTGGGGGGGGGGGGATCGCAATTAGATTATTTCTCCAAATCGTTCAGCCCTAATAATAATCCCTTTCTAATATTTATTAATAAAATGACCCCGTCCATGCACTCAAATGCCCATTCACATTTCAAAATACGGTAAGACGGCCATCCAATCTAACAGTCTGGCAGGCCCGCCATGCTAAAACCGCTCAGTGAGAACACTGGTCAGGCTGCGAAATAGACGGGGGCCCGGGGCCCGCAAGCAGTTGAATCTCCGGCGGGCCCGCGGTTTGAAATGGGAGGGGGCCCGCCGTCCCCCTCCTCGAAAAAAATCCAAATTTAACTAGTAATTTGGCCATATTCGGGGCATTTTCATCGCTTAAGTTTTGTTTTGACAGACACGCTTCTCATTGGCCGAGCGGTCTCTGTTATGTAATATTGATGAAAGTGTTGCGTTCACGTGTCCTTGGAAATGCCCGGTCTAATTTTCGGGGCAATGTATATAGGAGTAGTTTATTTTGTAGGACGTGATTTCATAAATTCCACAAGATCTCCTTGTGTCAAATGCTGTAAACAGTATTTATTTTATATATAAGAAACATTATTATATTGTATTAAACAGTTTTAAAGATCATGATCTCTGTTATTTGATCTGAACACAAATACTGAATCATATAAACCAGATAAAAGTACTTTAAATTATTTTACATGCTAATAACCAGGTTTAAAACAACACATTTATCCTGTTATGACGCCGCGCGTGCGCTTGTGGGCCCCTGAAATTGCTTGGGGGCCCCCCAACTTTGAGAATTTCTCAGCCTGCTGGTCATTGACAGTGTTTTTTTCCAGGCATGTTGGAGCGGCTTTCATCCAGATGTTTCTAAAGTTCTGTCCAGAAGAGCCTATGCGTGAGTATCCTCAATTATTAACTTGGGCTGTCAAAGTTAACCTGTTAACTCAGGCAATTAATCATGAAAAATTGTCGCATTAGTCACTGATTGATTAATCAGTCTATTTCTAACCAAACATGCTCTTTTAGATTATACAGGGACAGTCTGACAACACGGTGTTTGTCAGACTGATGGAGTTTTATTTTCTTCACAGAGCACCCTGCTCTGCTCAATCAGAAAGGTTTATTGCCATTGTGGGCACCTGCAGCTTATTGACAGGTGCGGCCCGTATATGTACAATTTCTTGTTTCTCTGTAAATTTGGTTGGAGTGGCTTCTCACCGTACAAATGCACGAATATTATGCATAATTTCTAAGAGGGAGAACTTGCAAAATTGCAGGGTGTTGAATGTGTTCCTCACTGTATGTGGTCTTCAGACTGATGTATAGTAGTTTGCAGAAGTCTTCAGGTTTCAGCTTGGTCCTTTTCAATAAGGTAATGTCCTCCTGCATCGTCATCTTCTCCGCTTTCACAGAGGTTGGGACACGGGTGAACAGGGACACCATGACGTATGAAACCTTTTTAGATCAGGAGTCCCCAACCTTTTTTGCACCACGGACCGGAATAATGTTGGTTTTATATTCACGAACCGGCCAGATAAATACGGCATAACAATTACAACTCACCGGTGCACCGCTGAATTAGTGGGAGCCCTGCGCTTGTTTCTGTGTGATGAGATGGTCCTGTCTAGGGGTGTGTGTGTTACTTGCATCCAGTCTGTTCTGTAATTGGCTCGAGCCTTCCATGGAATGGAATGCGATGAGTCTTTGTTCTTGCCATGGTTTTTTCTTATTATTGTTCTGCACGGTAAAATTTTGCCACAACTCTGCCATTTTTGACCCCCTGAACATTGATGAATGTCACACATGGGGACAGACGCGATTGGCTCGGCCTGAACTCCAATAAAATGGAGGTTGCGAGAACGTCCGTCGCAACAGTGCCGACTAGTTCAAAAAACATGAAACGCTTAATCTTTGGCCTAGGCACATGAAACTTGGGACAGTGATAGAGCTACCTTTGACGAGTAAAACACCTGGCAGCATCGCTCTATGATAAACAGGAAGTCAGCCATGTCGAATCAAAGCTTGACTTTTTTTTTTCAAAATCGTACTTGTCCTAGGTTCTTTGTCCGAAATTGAAATTTAATAAATATTCAAAAGAATGTTGATATTCTTTACGGTCTCTGCGTAACACGCCCTCAAAAAAGCCTTAATTTTCTGTCTGGAAAAATACAGTACCGGTAATCTTAAACTCTAAACGCCACAGTAGCTTTAAAAAGCCACAACAGCTTTCAGTTGGGCTCACTTCAAAGATTAGTTTTCTGTAGACCATTACAGGCAACTAAAATGAAATTACGTTTGCTGCTTCTTGTGATTCTGTGGGTTATTGTTTTTGTGAGTACTTAATAAAGTGTGTTTGCAGGTCCGAGGCCATCAGGGGGTCAGTCATCGGCATAGACCTGGGCACCACCAACTCCTGTGTGGCTGTCATGGATGGTAAACAGGCCAAGGTCAGCAGCATTAATGTTCTTACTGCTTTTCCACCTTATTTTGAATGTACATTTTGAAGTATTACATTAGTCACAGGAGGTGGAGACGCCAAATATCGCATTTTGAAGCTTTAATACACATATTTATATACCGTACTTTTTGGACTTTAAGCCGCTACTTTTTCCGCATACTTTGAACCATCTGGTCATTATGACGGTGATTGATTTTTACTGGCAAACGGCCACCAGGGGGAAATCTAGCAAGAAGCGCAATCGTTGGACACACTGTAGAAGAAGACGTCAGTGGAAGCACTGTCCAAGGGACGCATCGCATTTTCTATTTAAGCTTCAAAACGCTGTGCGTTTTAGTACAATCAGACTCATATTCACGGAGAAATTAGTCTAATGAAGTTAATCTAGACGCGGCAGAATACAAGGACACACCAAGCATGCACATGCTATATACGCGGTCTGCCATTTAGAACCTGACGCATTGAAAGTAAACTTTCTTGGCCAGACCTGACTCACGAGTCAAACAAGACAACATGTGCATCATTACCCTGGACCATTGCTCTGTGTAAATATGTTACAACGTAACACTCTGGTTCTAAAGACTCATCACTACTGCGTTTATGTGTAAATATCTCATTGTGGGGACAAGTTCTATTTTCTACTTACATTTTGTGTGGGCGGCTTTTATTCAGGAGCGCTTTATAGCCCACACACAAAAAGCACGGTACTTACTTGAGGTGGGTTTTGTTTTAACCGCATAACAAACATTGAAATATGGAATTGCATTTAGTTGCATAAACACTATTTGAACTCATGTGGCCATTGGACTACATTCTTGCACCAGGTGAGACCGGAACACACAAGTGATCAACGAAACCATCATCTATGTGATCTCATCAAGTTGGTGTGCCCCAAATCCTCCAGAAAAGCAGAGCTAAACAAACTGCACAGCACAAGGCTTGAAGAAGCTTAGACTTAAAACTAAACATTTACTATAACAGAAACACAAACATCTAATCTTATTAGAGTAGAAATTCAGAGATACTTTGTCAAACATTAAAAGTGCAAATTTAATTTGCAACCCTGCGTTCTTTTCAACTTCAGCGTACAATGTTGGCTAAAATAGAGGCAGCAACATTTTGTCCGGTAGTAAAATGTGTCTTATACCATTTGTAAAAATGTTAAACACCTTTTCAAATTGTAACAAACTAATCTATAATCCAGACGAGATGGTCAGGGGATTAAAACATTTTTGTCAAGAAAAGTAATAACATGCCAAAAAATTAAAAGTCAATGTTTCTAAGCAAGGTGGAAACTGAAGAGTAAGCCACTGATGGTAGAAAAAAATTCTATTGTAGTCATCTGGACTCGCAATCTGCGAATCAAGACCAGGAAGTCAGATATTTATCCTACTCTGGGTAGGCCCTGCCCACCGGGCACATCCTGATGAAAAGGTGTTATTGGTTTCACCAGAAACTAGCCTCTTTGTTTACTATTAGCCCTTTTAATGGGCTATAAGCCACCTATTGTCCCTGGCTCACTCTCTCTCCTCCCTGCGTAACTGATTAGCATCCGAATGCCCTGAGCGTCTACTTCTCCAGGGATTTAAAAATTCCATTATAAATAAACGTAAGGTTGAATCTTAACAAGGGCTGGCAATCGCTGGGTACCTCACGGCGATACTGCCGCGATATGGCGATACTGCGATTATCGATATGGCGATACTGCAATTATCGATATGGCGATACTGCGAAGCAATCCTTTAGAGTAAAAGTACCTCAGTTCCGTCGTAATGCAGGGGTCCAGTGCTGCAGATCTCACAGAGCTCACCAGTGCAGGGTTTTAGCTTAGCTCCGTCCGGCTCCGGTCAGAACAATAACAAGCCAAACTCAGCGGCTAGCGCAGGAACAAACGCCATGAGGACCGGTGGCACTTTCGTCTTAGGCATTTGATAGATGTAGTAGTGGTAGAATCATAAGCTCTGGAGAAATTAATGAAAATGTCTCCGAGAACACGTAGCTGCTGCTGAATAAGTAGCCGAATAAGTAGCCGTCTGCTTGGCAGCTGATTGGTTGAAAAATAACAACATTGCACGGCTGGAAATGGGTAACGCCCCCGAGCGGAGAGCTGGAAAAAGACCCAAAAACGACCCATTTTTAACAGCTTAACCTGTTACCACCCACCTGTCCGCCGACAAGCGTTTTCTATATCTCAAATATTCTCTTACATCACTTTTATTTCCGTGGTCAATACCAGCAAGCCATACATCATTTTAAAGCTTATTTTCTCAACAAAACGAATGTCATTGATTTACTTTGAATAATATGCCCCAAGAAGCAATTGTAAAAGTTGAGACTTTCTCACAAACTATTGGCAAACGCATGTCCTACCTATTTGCTGTTTATGATGGACGAAACGGCTTTAATTCTGTACATCCTTGTACTCAGTCTGTCCGTAAGGAATCATTGAAAAACAATATCCACTTGTATTTTTCCTTAAGTTTTCCGATTTCGAGATATTGTCAAGTAAACAAACTTTTTTTCGATTCTCGCCGGACGAGAATACGCTTGTCCGGCGCATTTCTCCGTCCATAACAAATGACCTGTTTGACCTATAAAATAATGTTGGACATCCTTCTTTTCTTCAGACTGTTGGCTACAGAATGAGACCATCCACGAATTCTGTCCATGGGTTTGTTTGCTACCGCCTCCGCAAAAAAAAAAATGCGACGCACATGGATTCCACTGTTTACATCTAAATAGCGCCGCATGCTAGCGACGTAGCAGACTTTGAATGACATATTATTCTAGCCAATAAGAATAGCTTTAGAAAGAGGGGCGGGACAAAGGCCTTATTGACACAGAATCTTCTGTATAATCGTGCGTAAGGCTCAGGTAAGGCTGTAAAGAGCCAGATTTCTCGGCAGGATTATACCAATACAAAAATATATATATATATATTTTTTTTTTTCTTTTTTTTTAAACCTCTATATGGGAAATTCATGGGTAAACTCATATTTACACATTTTCACATATATTGTTTTTAGCAGTTATAATCGGTATTAGTGGCCTACAAAACATCTAAATGTATGTTTTATGATCATAGAGGAGCTAAAATTGTAATAAAACAGTTTGGCACAGTTGGCACATATTTGGATCACTTGTTCCGAATATACTTTTTGATACAAAAAGGTCAACAGCACCAAAATGCCTGTTCCTAGAGCTCTGAAACTTTACACAGTTGTTGTCAACAAGATAAACATCATGTACAGTGAACAGCATATGCACACAATGAAGTATGTCATGCTCAGGACCATTACAAATTGACAATATTCAGGCGAGACAAAAAAAAGGATGTTTTGTTTATGTTTGGGCTTCTGTAGTGTAAGTTCTGAAGCCCTGACAGTGTTCAAGTGCACATCTACAGAAACTAGAAGGCCTAAGCTTTCTAATGATGCATCACACTTGCATGTGGAACATAAGATCCTCTTTTAATAAGCAATGCCATTTGAGTATGTCCAACCATTGTGCACAGGGCGAAACAGGTGGATGGTAACAGGTTAATATATACTTTTAAGACAACCAATAGTGTTATTTGAAGCACGGAGGGGCTCCTTCATAACTTCAACTTGCACATTCTGCAAAAAATCACACTTTTGAAAAGAAAAAACCTTATTTTGTCTTTCTCCGTTTGGTCGGGGCCGACTTGTGGCGGTTTTATGGCCGGCGGGTCACACATATTGTCTATAATAACTCTAGATATATGTTAAAAAGGCTCCATGAGAGATTGTTATGCTAGCCCTTTAAAGGGGCAGAGCCTAGACCACCGCTGAGCACTGTGCAAGGTGGGTCCGAGAGGAGAGAGAAAGAGTGGAGTTTGGCTCGTCGGAGTCATGGATCTATTACAATATCGGAGTTCGCCATCAAAGTTTTGATAAGTTTACAGTTTAAATTAGCAGTTTGTTTGACTCTCCAGTCTAGCAGTGTGTGCGTGGTATAAGACGACACACCCGCAAAATATACCCTCTGGCAAACAAGATGTAAAGAAAAGCCATCATTAAACTCCCCTCAATTAAACAGCGACTCTTCATTTGAGTTCTACGCATGTAAATAGCGATCCCATTTGTGATTGATTTTGCCCTTGCAGGAGAAGGTGGCAGCTTTGCCTGAAAAGGGGAGTTCACGCTGGGCTGTATCGGCTTTGAGCCTTTCTCGCACACCTGCGGGTGATGCCGTGAGAGGTGGCTGTGCATGTTGGTCGTGTTTCCCGTGTAAAACTTGAAACGCCTTTTTCAAGCTTTGTACCATCTGTGCTGAAAAAGAAGCCAAAGTGAGTCCATACTTTGGACTTAAATGTTTTTGGTGCGTCTCACGTCACTTTTGTCCTGGACTAATGAAGGATTACACCGATTAGTAAGCCACTGAGTACTCGGTGAGGAGAGGGCGTAAGCCAGGTTACAATTGGTGGCTGATAGCCCATTACATGAAATGTTTTTATCAAGTAAATATTGCTATAAACTGGTAAATTTGTATTAAAAAATAAGGATCAAATCAATTTTAAAATGTGTCCAACTAGTTACAACACACAATACCTTTGGTGAAAAAAAAAAGTTTAATAGGGCGTATGTAGCACTAGACATAGGTAGGCTATAATATGATCATTTCTATTAGTTTGCTTTCACACTTTTCTATTCTGTGAATTTCTAGTTCTATTTAGATTTGTCAGACTAAAGTTCCTATCCATTCGTGTGTCATGGTATTGCTCGGCTTCCTCCTGTAACAGCAGCTGCTCAGACTGTCTAATTACACACTCAACTTCTTTAAACCACTTACACTAGGTTATTTGGAGTAAACATGACTAAACTGATCGTTTAGGAAGAAAACTAGTCAATTTCTCAAACTTAACACAAGTGAATTTGTCACACTTATAATTAATAAGTTTTGTTTAAAACCTTTCTATAGCATTTAAAAGTCTAACTTTGCCCTTTCAGGATCTTTTGACTCAGATTAAAGATGGGACTAAAGTTTACAGTCTGTTCTGTTTAAAACATAGCAGCTGAAAGCCTCTGTCCATGGAACAGTTTTACTTGTTTTTTTTCCTGTTTCTGAATGGACCAGCAGCATTGCTTGTAAAGTGTACATCCCAAACTGAATATTTAATTTAAACTATATATATTTCGGATTAACACTTCATTTATGGGTCTCAAACACATTCTGTTTGAAGTTATTTCAGAAAAAATGGGAGAAATAATTTTAGATTTTGAATACTGTATTATTGATGGTGCAATAATAATAATTTGAACACTACATACTTAACACATAATATTGTTTGAATGCAGGTGCTGGAGAATGCAGAGGGTGCCCGCACTACGCCCTCTGTCGTGGCCTTCACTGCAGAGGGGGAGCGTCTGGTGGGCATGCCCGCCAAGCGCCAGGCAGTCACCAACCCCCAGAACACTCTGTACGCTACCAAGAGGCTGATTGGCCGCAGATACGATGACCCAGAGGTGCAGAAAGACATGTGAGTAAAGCCCAAGTCACGTCAAATTATGAAACTTTAACCATGACCAATTATTTGTGTAGTTTAATTAGATTAATAGAACACTCCTGAATGAAGGAGAGATTATGTCACAACCCACTGTTTAATGACCTCCTAATTAGAGGTGCGCCTATCAGAATGTACAGTTAAGCACTATGTATACAATATAATGATTAAATTGACGCATGAAAACATTTGCTTTAACGAGCAAATGTTCTGATGCACTGTAAATGTTGTAAAAGTAAAGAAGTGACCAAAGCATTAGGCCAGACCATGAGCTAGACTATAAAGTGAACATGATATTTTAATAGATCCATGTGAACCGGCTTTAGGTTATGATTACGCAATGACAACTGGCTCATTCTTTGCCCCGTGCGCACCATGGGGGCTTGGTAACTCAAATAATTTTGCAGCATTAGCTCCGTGTACCGTTCACTTTAGCCTCCGTGTCTTCGCCCCGCCATAGTGGACCTGTTTCATACTCACGGTCCTCTCGACAAACTCTGCTTCCCAGTCACACTCGTAAGTTTAGTTTAAAATACACCACTCTCTCCTTTGTTGTGCTTTGAAACAGCCAATACATCCATGGAAATGGCACGAACGACCGCGAGTATGAAACAAAGTCCGCGAAGACACTGAGGTTAAAGTGAACAGCACACGTATCTTATGCTGCAAAATGACAATGTAGAGTTACAGCTCAAAACACCAGGGATCACTGGTCTCACTCAACAAAATGTTTTACAATCAAGTTTCTTATTTTAAAGGAATAATAGAGGATTTTGCCGTGTTGAGAACTCAAGCGACTATTGGTCTCCTTTTTTAAAACTGTGCATGCACGCACTCAACCCCCACCCTCCTGTTGTAGGACGCAATGAATGATTGACATGTGGGAGAACTACTCGGCTGTCCACGCCGTGCGTGCGTGTGTGTTAGGGATGCATACCTAAACCCACGTCCAGGTCCGGAGTCGAATCCAGAGGTTTAATCCATGCCATATTTGCATAATGTTATAAAAGCATAACACAAGCAACTTGGCTCAATTAAGACACTTGAACAAGGACAACTCTCAAACACAAGGCTTAACTGCAGATTGAAATGAACTCAACTTGTCTGTTTTATTCACTGTTTTTTAACAGAAATTACAACTTACTAGCTACAAGCTAGCTGCTTATAGCTTAACATTTAACACATATTCATGTGTTTTACTTGAGGAACAACTTCCAAACAAGAGCAAGTTGAGTATTGGCATTGGGGCAGCTGTTTCAACTGATACAATATTTGTCAAGTGTATTACTGGTTTGACTGCGCTGGCCCCCACACTTGAAGGGGTCTACCCACAATTTGTAGTTTAATGCTGAATTTACTCAGACGTAGCCTTTAGATACATTAAGATACACTCTTTAATTTTGCAGATCCATTGGCATCGAAAGTCAGGTAAAAACTAGCATAAACGTCAACTAGAGCCACGATAAATCAATCAACAGTATCGCAGTATCAAAAATAGAATATGAATATATTTTACACAATGCATCATATTAGCAGCATTAAACACCAGCCCATATTTAACAACTGTAGAATACAAAGTACATTACAAAATATAAACTCCAATTAATGAATACAGCAATTAAACAATATTACTTTGACTTAGTATTTACTTTGATGTATAAATATGTATATTGCACATTAACCCACTGAAATAAATGCCAAATACATCGCACCACATCAAGTTATTTTATTCATATTGTAGCGACCCTAATGTTAAGCATTATCTGGTTAAACGTTCCTCTCACACTACTGTTGTTAATGCATTGATATTGTGTGGAGTCCAGGTCATTACATATTGCTAATATATTAGATCCATGCATATTGGTTATAAGTTTTGGGGGGGCGGGGCCTGTGTTTGAGATGGGAGTGACTTGTTTTGTTGTATGTGCGCGGTCTCTGGGGCGGAGCTAAGCGCGGGCTCTGTAGACGAGGTGATTTTCCTGTTCTGTTCAAGAAATAAAGTGACATCTTGTGAGCACTAAACCGGCATTCATTACCTCAAAAATCAGGCTTCTCTACATTCTGGCTCTCCTTTTTTTCATTTTTTTTTTTTTTTTTGAAAATTGGCGTGTCAGCATCCCCCGATGTACCAAAAGCTGAAATTCTGTGAAAATGGTGTCTAGTGGGGCAACCTTATAGTATAGTTATAGTATATAATTATCAAATTTATGTTGATACCTTTCACAAATTTTACATTTGCTGCCATTTGCACATACAAAGTCTGAATTGCGTTTAATTTTAAACTTTTTTTTTTAACTCCTGGCCTTAAACCTACTTAAAATGAAACTTATTTATTTGACATGATGGCACCACCTACAGAGTGAAATAAAATGTTATATGGGGAGCAAAACATTTTTTTCCCCCTGCAATGTTATGAAATGTTGCACAAAATTCTATTGTGTAAATGAGACTGTCTGTCTTGCGGCATAGCCGTTGCGATGACCGAAACCGCCCATGTTACTCTAATGGGAAAATTGACAAATCTGTTTATACTTTATTAACTCCTCCTTGGGCCTTAGTTCGATTGACCAACAGTTTAGTGAGACCCATCTTCAGGTGTGGGGCCTCAAAATTTTTCTTCGCTGTTCTACGGTCTCTATGCGGTGGAGCCGCAAACTTTGCCCAAAATATTGAACATTTCAGTATACAATAATGCCCTATTTGTAAAGTAAAGGAGGAGGTGCACTAGCGCTACAGATTTGCCTGTAGGTGAATGCGTTACAGGGAGACGGCGTAGTGTGGGCGAGGACCGATTTATATAATGTATGTTTTTTCTTAACAGGAAGAACGTGCCATACAAAATAGTGCGTGCGTCTAATGGGGACGCCTGGGTGGAGGCTCATGGAAAGATGTACTCCCCCAGTCAGGGTGGGGCCTTTGTCCTCATGAAGATGAAGGAGACAGCAGGTATGTGTATGTGCTCTCATTTTCTATGGTTTAGATTTGGTAGTGCAATGTTTTGCTTTTTTTTGCCAGAGAATTATCTTGGAACTAATGTGAAGAACGCTGTTGTCACCGTGCCGGCCTATTTCAACGACTCCCAGAGACAGGTATTACTTTAAACTAGAAGCTGCAATGGCAAGAAGCCATTGCAAGTGACTGCGTAATGCATGGCCATATCCTGTACAATTGCTATGATCACTGAATGACGAAAACGCATATGATGACATCATGCCTGTGATGTCCGGTCATGTGATGACGCATCAAAGCGTTCAATTCCTTTCTGTTGTTGTTGTTGTTTTATGGCGGTTGGCATCCGAGTGTTGCATTACCGCCAGACTTTATTCCTCAGACGTTTCGTAGTCCTCAGACTCTGTCGTAGTCCGTAAAAGTACTCCTCCCATTGCTTTGGCGTTACAAAGCCCATGAGGTCATGATGTGTTTTTGTGACTAGAATAGTTGTTGTGTCAGAGACCAACCGGCTTTATTCCAGGGAGACTCCCCCTCACCTTCCTTGCCCCCTTCGACGCCCGGTGCTTTGGAAGTACAAAGCCCATGAGATCATGGGACGTCTTTGTTGTTTTACAAAGCCCATGAGGTCATGGGACGTCTTTGTCGTTTTATCCTTTAGAAGTCCTTCTTCCATCACTTTGGCGTTTCTAGGCCCATGAAGTCCAAGCGCGTTAGAACATCCTCTTGCTCCTCATCCTCGGCTCAGTCTCCAACACCCCCCACCTCTATAAACGTTTACCCAGCCCTGTGCTACATAAGTAAGCAACCACAGCCTGACACAAACCCTGTGACTGGATCGCCAGAACGTTCCGCAGATTGAACTCCCGCCCATTATTCCGAAACCACAAGGCCAACCCGGCCCTTTCCCTATCATAAGCCTCACAGCAAATCAGCACATGCTCGACAGTCTCTGGCACCCGACAGTGACCACACAGACCGGTCGGATGTTTGCCTATCCTACTCAGTGACCAATTGAGTCCAGTATGGCCAATCCTCATGCGGGCGAAGGCCCTTTCCTCCCACGCGTTCCTGCCCATAGACCCGCAAGGACCCACACTACCCTGCATGTGATAGAGATGCCGTCCAGTAACACAGTGGCTCCAAAATTCCTGCCAAAGGCCGACCACATGACTCTTGATAACGGGCTTGATTTCAGACTTGCCCAACTCAACCGCCACATCAATTGATGGCCGCCGAAGGGAACGTTTAGCCAGTGCATCAGCCATTTCGTTACCATCCACCCCCACATGCGCAGGGACCCAAATGAAGGAAACCCTCACATCCTTCCTGGACAGGGAGAGCATCAGACAGAAGATGCCATTCAACACATCCTGTCTGCAATCCGATTTCCCAGATTTAATGCTTTGCAATGCAGAAAGGCTGTCAGAGGCCACCACAATGCCGCAACACTGCAAAGCAGATTCCGCCCATTCCAACGCCAACCGTATCGCTATAAGTTCCGACGTGAAAACAGAAAGGCGATCTGTCAACCTCTTCTTGACCGCTAGCCCCAGGTCAGGCACTGCTTTTATCCCATGGGCTTTGAAGACAATTTCTCTCTCTTTGTCTCTTTTCTTTTTTACGGTATTGCTTAAAACGCATACTTTGAAGACTTACAACTAAGGCAGGTGGCGGTAAATGCACCTTTTCAGTTGGCTGCCAACCGCAATTAAAAGTAACAAAACAACAGACTCACTCTTACAGATCCATGGGCAGAAACACAGAAGAGTGAGCCTTTACTCGCATAATAGGCCACACTGAATAGGTCTCTGAATAGGATAGGCAAACATCCTTCCGGTATATGTAATCACTGCCAAGAACCAGAAACTGTTGAGCATGTGCCGATTCACTGTACAGCATATGAGGGGGAACTGAATTAGTTTTATGGTTTCAAAATGATAAACAGGAATTCAATCTGCTGAATCTTCTTACAATCCAGTCTCAACAATCATCCAGGGCTATAGTTGCTCACTTAACACAGGATTATCTGGAAGATTATAGAGATGGTGTCTTTGTAGTGTTGCACTACACAATCCCCTTTTAGTATTATGGTTTCCGTTGATATCCTGTCAAACTAATTAAAAACGACATCAAATGTATAAAATAATAAAAGACGGCCAGAGGACCTCATGCCAGTGAATAAAAGTGCGTTTTTTAAACTAGACCTAAAAGCATCAATTGAAGGTGCAGTCTATTCCAAAGTTTGTGGCCAGCTACAGAAAAGTCCCTGGCGCCCCGGCTTTTGAGTCTCGTTTTTGGGACACAAAGTTGAAACTGGCCCTCAGACCACGAGCCCCCTGGTTCAAAAGACAACTATGTATAAATATCTCGTTACAACGCGGGCACATGCGGTTTATTGACAGGTGTGGCCCTTATATGTACAAGTTCTATTTTCGTATATTTCATGTGCGCAGCTTTTATTCAGGAGCGCTGTATAGCCCGGAAATTGAGTAATTCTGAAAAAACTACCAAACCAACAAACGCCAACATTAATACTACCATGATTATTGAATGACAAAACACGTTGCATGTTAGTTCGGGAGAGTTACTATGACCACTGCATGACAAAAACGCTACAAGTTCTTGAAGTTGTTGAACTACAAAGTACTAGGGGCTCTCTTTCTCTCGTTCTTTTTTTTTAACTACAGAAGACGTACAACTACTGTAGGTGGTGGTAAAGGCACCTTTTCAGTGGTCTGCCAACCACCATTAAAAGCAACACAACTAGTACTAGAAGTTCTACTGCTACTATAAAAACCACTCTAAAAGAAAAATTTCAACTTTGACGAGAAGTCCCGAAAGATGCCAAGGAATACCAAAAGTAATGGCAAGAATCACACACAAAATATCTACAAAAAGAACGTTGAATGAGGAAAATCAGACGAGAAATAGTCCAAATATGTGTTTCTATAATTATAAAGATCTTTTCGAACTAACATTACGCAGTTACTCAAACTGAAACCAACATAATATTGTTGTGATCTTGTAACACATAATACCATTTGAGGGAGATAAATATTATTTAAAGAGTGTTAATGTAGAAAACGCAGCTCTATGATTTATATCAGTCCATAAGATCATGCAGTATTAACCAGGTTTGCGCAGCCTTTGAGATAAATTCATTATTTCTGCAGTTTAGCAAACTTTTTTCCACCCGGACATCAGTTTTCTAAGGGGCTCTTTGGTGTTGTGTTTTGTGTACAAGTAGCAGAATACAATTTCCAGGCCCTGGAAAAGTTTTGGAATTGTTTTGGCTTTGGAAGATTAGAAAATATTTTGGTTCAGAAATAAATGTCTGCATTAAAAGATCAGAAACGTATCATAGATTTTTATTCCAGAAAGGTAGATGGCACAAGACCTGTGGCCAGTACGAAAAAGAATCTCCCGCTGCTCTCTGTAACTACAGCTCCAATTTAGCGGCCCTCATTGAGCCCGTGCCTGCGGGCACTGACAGACACACAGCCTGCACACTCGGTGTCTTCAGAAGTGAACCAGGGACCGGCGCACAAGGCGTCTCAAAACTACTAGTGAGTTTTGAGACCCAGGATCAAGTGAATCCCTCTGGACGCTGGGAATAAACCGCACTGAACCGCAACCCCGGAGGATGCCGCATTGATCAGAATCGTGTGCGCACTGGAAAACCTCTTGTGCAGCATTCTAACTACTTCACTAAACACAGACAAAGAGATGTGCCCCCCACACCGGCTTCACAATGGTAAGAAATTGAATAAGAAGCTTTTTTTTTAACATGGGATGTTTCTCAACCCTCAAAGACATTCTACACGAAGGAGAAAAAGATGGGTTCAAACGTCCTGATAAAAGTCTAAAGCCTGGGCTAGACCTCTGCTCTTTACGGCTATTGGTGTAACATATGGACAATACACACTCTAGTGTCTTATCTTTAAGCAAGAGAATATTTCAAACAATGTAAAATTCCTCTCAAAATTCACAATCAAAATGTTTAATAGAATGTACAAATGTTTTTCTTTTAAGTTTGAAAATAAACTTTAGTGAATGAAAGCCTGTTCTACAATTTAGTGTGAATATTACATAGCAAAACTAAATTTCCAAACTGTACTGCAACTAAATGGGTTGAAATTTAGAGTTTATTCTATGTTCTTGTGAATATGTTATTAAAGATCATGGAAAGTTGGGAAATGTTTATGGAAAAGTTATTGAAAAGTCATAAAAAAAATATTTACGAACCCTGAGGTAGGGATGCACCAATACCATCCATCCATCTATCCTCTTCCACTGGGACAGCAGTGTAAGCAGGTACTCACTCGGCCACTTCCTCCAGCTCCTCCCGGGGGGTTATCCCAAAGTGTTCCCAGGCCAAACGAGAGTCCCTCCAGCCTCTTTCTGATGGGACATGCCCGGAACACTTCCCCAGGGAGGCGTCAAGGAGGCTCCGGAACCGATGCCCAAGCCACCTCAGCTTGGTCTTTTCGATGTTGAGGAGCAGTGGCTCTACTCCAAGCTTCTCCAGCACCAATACCACTTTTCCCCCAAATTAGGACTTAGTACTTGCTGATACCGAGAACTGATGCAGATGCCATGCATTATTTTTACAGGTCTTCTAATAATTGACTCATGGATCTAATACAGTTGTAAATTTCCACATTAGGTCTGTTACCATAGCAAAGTAACTATTCAAAACAGTAATATATTGCGTACAAACAGCCAAATATGTTCGAATGGTGAAAAGTCCTCAATTTTTCCTTGAACTGGAAGATGGATAGAATTTCATAATTTAGCTCATTTTCTCATACAAATGTATATTTGAAGGGTTGTTTTACATTTCTACCAATATTACTGGTTTTGTTGGCCCATACTTTAAATGGTATTGCAAAGAGGACCTTTTTAAAAGCGTTACTATTTAAGCTACTATTGCGGTAGACACTTTAAGCCTAACAATGTGTTTTCTCAATTTACCACAGTCATAATGACCATTATGGACATATTATGCTCTTTTTAAAAGCTTAGACACTGCACTATTCAGTCGCCAGATTAGATTTTCAATTGAAAAAGGTTGGTGTTGTTGTTTTATGGCGGTTGGCATCCGAGTGTTGCATTACCGCCAGACTTTATTCCTCAGACGTTTCGTAGTCCTCAGACTCTGTCGTAGTCCGTAAAAGTACTCCTCCCATTGTTGTTGTTGGTTTTGTGACGCGTCCGCAAGGTTTTTTTCCGACACGCCCCCTCACGCGCCCCCTTTTTCCGACACGCCCCCTGCGCGGACCGGATTTTCAATATTTTCAACTATGCCGACAGTTTTTCGCGGAATTAAAGTCTCGCTGCTTCAGCTGAGAGGTGAGCTGCGTGAGCGTGAATATTAGACTCAGCGCGGTAATGGGGTATCTGCCCTTGGTATTGCCACCACATGTACATAGACAAGCATTTGGTATCGAGCCAATACCTGATACTGGTATCGGTGCAGCCCTAATTACAACTATATGTTGTGGACAAGGCAAATGGCATATTGTCTCACGGTTAAATGGGTAATTTCCTCCCAAAGATTTAAACACTGGGCGCAGAACAGGAATGCACAAAGGTTTATTTAATCGCACATATTTGAAATGTTTGAAGCATATTTTGACCGTTTCAACCAAAGGCACAAGCCGCTTTGATTCAGCTTTGATTGCCCTGCTAATCTTTGTCCCCTCTTTGTTTCAGGCTACCAAAGATGCCGGACAGATCGCCGGTCTCAACGTTCTGCGTGTCATCAACGAGCCCACCGCCGCTGCTCTGGCATACGGCCTGGACAAAACGCAGGACAAAATGTGAGTGCCCAGGATGAGTACAAAACCCCCATATAAAAGCTGGTGAAATTAATTATCTCTCTGATCTAGCATCGCCGTGTACGATTTGGGTGGTGGTACGTTTGATATATCCGTCCTGGAGATCCAGAAGGGAGTGTTCGAGGTAAAGTCCACAAATGGAGACACCTTTCTGGGAGGAGAAGACTTCGACCAGTACCTGCTCCAGCACATCGTCAAGGAGTTCAAGAGAGAGGTGTGCAGTCCACATTTTTAAGCTGGAGATTTAATGCCGAAAGTAATTTAGAGATGGCCGATTTGTGGTTCAGAATCTAATATAGTAAATGCCGTTTGCCTGCCTCTGATAACAAGACAAATTGGATGCATTTTATGTCTGAGATACTCCTGCCTCTGCGGATCTAGGTGAACCTCTGTGCACCGCTCACAACACTTTTCCTTCATCGCCATTAACGCACATCATCCTCACTGTGTTTTACCACAATGTAAAGAAAAGACCACCATTTATGGTTCCAGTGAAGTGTGCTTGTTCACTGGGCTCTAAAGCCTGTTACGGAATGTCAAAATTAACCGATTTCTCAATAACTGCGATTATATATGGATTCTAGGGATGCAGTATAACTGTTTGTTTTTCAAAAATAAAAACACTGTTACAAATTCTGCTCAACAATTTCAAACCATCTTGTTAATCCAAAGCGTTCGACGCGCAAACGCCACCGACACGGCATGTCCGATGCTCAAAACGCAGGAATTGCCTCGCAAAAACGCAGAAATCGCACCGCCAACAACGCAGGACGCCCAAGACACGTGTTTACATAGATTTTCAATGTAAACTGGACGCTTTTGACGCTTTGGCGTGAACAGGGCTTGAGAGTTGTTGTGACTAGGCTAACGTGTCTTTTAATCATGATTAACACTAGAACTCCCAGATTAGTCATTTTAAAGCAGTCTTTTTATTCTGCTTTGGTGGATTTTTGTTGTTCCTCACTTTTTTATTTTATATATTTAATTTCTCTTATGAGTTTTTAGAAAATTTTAACCTAACTTCCTGAGCAGTCATTTTTACAGCTCCATTCATTTCAATGTAATTTTTTTAAATGCGTTTTCCATTGCCAAGGCAACAGACATTATTAAATTTCATTTATTGTTTTGCCCGTAGGCTCTATCAGAAGGTAAAGTTTGAAATGGGGAGGAGCGAGAAGGGAGGATTCGAACTCTCATCACTGCAGTCGGCTGCATGTGAATCCTGGCATATGTGCTGCCACCTTAACAACTTGACATGGCAACAAACATACTATGGCAGTTACTTTCCTCAGAATTCCATTGGTTTGAATGACAGGACTCTGGGAGTTCTAGTGTTAAATGTAAAATTGCGACATTTTCCCTCACGATAATCTTGACCCTAAAATTTGATATCACGACATCCCTAAGCCCCTTAGAAACTAGTGCGGTGGTCAGTTTGGGGTGAATGAGTAACGGTCCGATTTTGGCCATGCTCCGTTATAAAAGACTGCTTAGTGACTACTGTGCATACATGGAGCCAAATAATTGCAGAAAGAACAATGCAAAAACAATGGTCACAGCAAGACTCACTGTATACAACAGAGCTGAAGTGATGATACACAAAATAAACAATTCCACTCACTGCATGGTGTACTCCTCCTCTCCTCTAACATCTCAATTCTATCTCAATACTGTGTTAGGGGTTTCCTGTATTCTAACACGACTTTTTACCTATCCAGACAGGGGTAGATCTGCTGAAAGACAACATGGCTCTGCAGAGGGTCCGAGAGGCTGCGGAGAAGGCAAAGTGTGAGCTGTCGTCCTCGCTGCAGGTCAGTCCACACCAGTTTGCACAAACTTTTAGTCTAGATTCAAATTTTTAGAACACAAATGGAGTGTTCGTTCACATTTAGAATAATTATTATTTTGTGGTATATTGTAACAGTTGTCTTCAGAGTGAGTTTTCACTGTTCTGCTTTTGGTCAACTACACTTTATTGATCTCAGTTCAATATTTCTGAGCAACAGGACCATCCCAAAACACATATTGGTTTGCCTCCTGGTTACCACCGTTTCCCCAACTGTCAGAATGTAAATAATGAGCACTCTGACATGTTGATGAGAAATACTAATTTTTCCAACAGAGTTCCTCCACAGTGATTTTGCTGTTCTCCACTGAGACGTACATATATTGTATTAGTCATATTTTATTTGTTCAGGACAGTGCATCTTAATGACCATACATGATGTACATGCTGTAAACACAACAGATTGTAGCCATGGGCTAATGTCCATCCGTTGTCCCTCAATTACTCAGAACACACTTTTTCATACACCAGCATACATGGGACTCAGATTACCCTCTTTTCCATTTATTTTTAATGTAATTAGTAGAGTGTCTCTACAAATTTAATACGTTTGTATAATTTAGATATTTCCCGTCTGTGGGGGTGGTATATAATTCATATTTTAACAATGACTACTGCTACATGTACAACAATATATGGTAGCATTGCGATGATGGTTATAATACATACACACCCGTGCACACACACAAACGCGCACACAATCACCCCGCTCTGAAGTTTCTAGACTGTTGTCCCTCTATTTGTCTAATGTCTGTTGCTGTTTTTGTTCTTGTTACTGTTTTATATTTGTTTTAATAAACAAAAAACGAAATTGTTAACGGCAAACTATTTTCAACACCAGCATTCCACTGGGCTTTAGAACTATGTATTTGGGCCTCAAAACTCCCACCTCTTGGACATGATAAATGGATATCTTTGAGTAAAATTTAGATTTCAATAGCCAAAAGTTTGTTCCAATCATCATCCCTAGTTTGCTCTCTTCACAAGTAAAGTGTGTATCTGAATCACAAAACTCTTAACATCTTCAGTTGTTTATTGCGCTTTTACCATCTCTTCTGGGAGCGTATTTGTGATAAAACAAAAATTATATATAATTTTAAAAAATCTGCGTCCAGACTGACATCAACCTGCCTTACCTGACCATGGACGCGTCTGGGCCCAAGCACCTCAACATGAAGCTAACCCGGGCGCAGTTTGAGGGCATTGTGGCCGACCTGATCCGTCGCACCGTGGCTCCTTGTCAGAAGGCCATGCAGGACGCCGAGGTGTCCAAAGGCGAAATCGGAGAAGTGCTGCTAGTCGGAGGCATGTCAAGGATGCCCAAGGTAAATGCAACATTATGAGGACTGTATAGAGCTGTCAATGGGGATGCACAGATGTTGATATCAGTATTTGCTCGACACAAGGTGCTTGTACTCGTACTCTCAAATTACATTTTGATACCAGGAACTGATACCACTAAATGAGTACCAAGTGACCTTATCTGACCATAGAGATAAAACTCAACTGCACACCCTACGCTCAGTTTCAACCAGACTAAATTGTATTGTGTTAAGTAGATGTGTCTTAAATGTTTTCATTGTAGCTCAATGAAGTTGTCGTTACGATATTAATAGACCAATGTTGCTACATGTTATTTGCTGTTCTTTACTTGTTCATGCTTAACAACTTTTAAGAGGAGAAACTTGTCCATGTGGCATCTGTTTAATCCCTCATTTGTCCAAGAGTGTTTGATTGTAGATGAAAGATTCAGTTGTAGTCATCTGGACACTTTTTAAAAAAACATTTTCTTAACGAGGCTTTTTGTCTCTCATGAGAGTCATTCTCAATCTGCGAATCTTGTCTCAGAACTATATATTTATCCTACTCTGAGTAAGCCCTGCCCACTGACCGGAACCTCTTGATCAGGGATGTCAAACTCATTTTGGGCAGAATTTCGACGCTCAGGCTGGGTCGCGGGCCGAACATAACGTAAAACAATAAAAAAAAAAAATAGCTTTATATAGCCTACGCTGTTTTTGAAGCAATTACTAGATCGATTAAAAGAAATTACAAACACGTTTGTTCTCATAAACTGAAATGTAGAAGAAGAAGAAAAACAAGTGTAATTTCATCAACACTGTGCTTCAGTTTATGTGCATTACAACTTCAGAGTTTATCTGCAGAGATAAACATTCAATCTATTGTTAAATATTGTAAAATAGGTATTTGGAACTGAAAAATATTGTATTTGACTTTATAACAAAATAAACTTCAAGATTTAAAAAACCTTTTAAATGTACTAACTAACATTTCCACGTCTGTGTAGTTATCTGTACACCTGAACTGCCACACCACTAAATACAAACGCACGTGGAGCGTTAAAGGAGGTTAAAGGCGCAATGGACGATTTTTCGGCGATTTTAAGAACGCAGGCGGAAGTGCGCATGCGCACTCCCCCGTGCGAACTGATACAACACACACGTGCGTTTGTTTATTAGGGCAACGGAGCGCATCGCATCTCTCATCTCCCGTAGGTTTCTGTCCACTTCAGCTCGAACTGTCTTTCTCCGTCTTCATTTTGCCCCATACACTGAGGGAACTATTATGATAGATCCATGCGCTTAGGCACACTGAAACGTGGGGACGAACAGCACGCGGCTGCAGGTGAGCGATAGGTGCGTTTTATGATTGATACGTGGCAGGACAAATGATTTATCCACGCCACAAGGAAATATGATGAAAAATTTGCTGAAAAAAATCGTCCATTCCACCTTAAGTTATGAGCCAGAGTGTTCCATCAAACCAAATCGTGGGCCAAATATTATGTACAAAATAAAACAATAAAAATATAAGAAATAAATTGCTTTCTTACAGCCTAGTAATAGTTGTGGAGACTGTTGCACAAATGTGCAGCAGGTGAAACACTGCTCATTTCTGATGTGAAATGTTCATATCACAGACATGTTTCTGCTCAAACTCAATACAAGCTCACTATTTTCATAGTTTTAAGTTGATCTTAGTGACAAATGATTCATGTAGTTACTCAAATAAGGTCATTGTGTTTGTGTTCACAGTCACATTAATGTGTCAGTCACATTAGTGTGTCAGTCACATTAGTGTGTTCAGTCAGTCAAATTCATACTTTATTACATTCTGACCTGTGTTTTTACCTGTGGCCTGATCTGTCCTGGTTTGTAGAGGATTTACAATTGATTTGCTAATGCCTAGTCCAGAGTAGGGCTGCAACGATTACTCGAGTAAATAGAGTAATTCGATAACAAAAAGCTTCGATTATTTTTTTTATTGCATCGATGGTTCGATGGTGAATCTGTGGCGCGCAGAGCGCACGGAACGACTTTTGTTTCCCACGACGCTCGTTCCTGAAGCAGCTAAAGCACAACAGAGGATAGATTTGTTGTGTGAAAGAGTACGATGTCCCGGGCTGCAACTCTAACCACCGCAACTAGCTCTGCGTGCCGCCTGCCCACGGTCCCCCGCGCTCCCCCACACATCAACTCTGCTCCCCAGTCACACTGTTACTTTTAAAACATGCCCTCTCCTCTGATGCGAAACAAAGTCCGCGATGACACGGAGCCCAAAGTGACCAGCAAAGCCACAAAATGCTAAATGCAGAGCCACCGCTCAAAACACCAGGCATCAAATTCATTTTTACACATTTCTGAAGTTGTGTGACAGAAACGCAAATTAATTCATAGCTACTGTAACTGGGTTAGGTTAGGGTGACAAGTTGATAAGTCCTTTTATATATTTTCTTTATATACAAACAGAACAGTTTGGACTAGAAGTGAAATGTTGCCGTTTTGGGCACAAACGTATGTGAAATTAAGAATAAAATGTGTGTGTGTGTTTTTTTTTTTTTTTTTTTTTTAAGCAGAAACTCAATTTGTTAATAGTTTTTACTATGAACTTTAACATTTATTTAAAAAAACATTAATATGCTTTTAAATGGTTTACAGAATATACAAAAAAATTACTCGATCTAAGAAAATAATCGCTAGAATCTTTCATTACTAAAATAATCGATAGCTGCAGCCCTAGTCCAGAGTTTCTCAAAGTGTGAGAAGTGTCATTATGCATGACAGATGTGTTTTGAGAAATGGATAAACGCCCAATGCCAACATGGGGTTAATCTCTAAATACGAAATCTCCTCCCCCCACTTTTCAAGTCTTAGTTTTAAGATACATTTTTTATCCTATATCAATATTCAAATGAGACCAGTCTTGTTATGGCGTTTCATTGTTTGACTCATCACAACTAGGTCCAGCAGACTGTACAAGATCTGTTTGGCCGAGCCCCCAGTAAGTCTGTGAACCCTGACGAGGCAGTAGCCATTGGGGCGGCCATCCAAGGAGGTGTGCTGGCTGGGGACGTGACGGACGTACTGCTGTTGGATGTCACACCGCTGTCGCTGGGCATTGAGACTCTGGGAGGCGTCTTCACCAAGCTCATCAACCGCAACACCACCATCCCCACCAAAAAGAGCCAGGTACCATACACATGCATTGGACTGTATACATGCATTCAGCTTGTGAACATCTGAAAACTAGAGCTGCACAACTTTAAATTGCAGTATTTATGATTTTAGATTATTAATTGACACAGGTGTGTTCTGAATAAAAGCCACCCACACAAAATTCACAAAGGAAGTAGAACTTGTCAATATACAGGCCGCACCTGTCGATAAACCGCAGGTGCCCACGTTGTAACGAGATATTTACACATAAATAAACACGCTAATGCTGCGTCTTCTGAACTGGGGTTCTCACGTTCCCACAGTCCGCTGCAGGACTAATTAGACTAATTTCTCAGTGAATATGAGTTGGATTGTAACACACAGAAACATTTTGAAGTTTAACAAACAAAGAACCATTCAAACCAATGGAATTCTGAGGAAAGTAACTGCCATAGTATGTTTGTTGCCGTGCCAAGTTGTTAAGGTGGCAGCACATGTGGTTAAGATGACAGCACATATGCCAGTATTCACATGCAGCTGGCTGCATCCGCTCATCCCCATTTCAAACTTTCCCTACTGTCCCCTCTGTCCTTGATTTTTCTGTGTAAGCTGATATACCTGTGTATCTGGATCATCTGCTCCTGAGCTCGTACTTATCGAATGATATTTACACAGAAATATGGTCCAGAGTAATGATGCACATGTTATCTTTTGACTCTTGAGTCAGGACTGGCTAAGAAAGTTTCATTTACACAATAGTGACACGCCAATTGTCTTTTGAACACGGTCCGCTGCTAAACCTCGGGAGTCTGATTTGTAATAAAACACAAAGCGTTTTTTAAACTGAAAACTAAAACAGAGGCTCACATGTGTAAAATAGAGCTGGGTTTCGATTCAAATTTGAAGAATCGATTCGATTCCGATTTTTACGTTTCAAAATCTTTTTTTTTTTTTTTCGATTTTCTCAGATTCCATCCGATTTCGATCTGATTTCCGATCCGATTTCGATTCGATCCGGTGGTTAAT
This sequence comes from Eucyclogobius newberryi, assembly GCF_026437365.1. Taxonomy (NCBI): domain Eukaryota; kingdom Metazoa; phylum Chordata; class Actinopteri; order Gobiiformes; family Gobiidae; genus Eucyclogobius; species Eucyclogobius newberryi. The sequence continues at coordinate 8,658,536 of NW_027315735.1, forward strand.
GTTATTAAAAATGAAAAATGTATTTGAACAGTTTCCTTCACTTCATGATTGTGTAGAGAAGCAACATATTAAAACAAGTATTATATCAATATTAAACAACAAATCTTACAAGTATTGGTAGTTACTGATGGCTGGAAGACTGATGAAAAGGTTAAGGGTCAATCTACCTTCAAGAAAGATAATTCAGGACAATAAATGGAGGACATCATTGAGGTGACTACATCTGCAACAGTGGATTCCTACTGGGACACTAACCAGTGCATTATTATTATGCTTGAAAATAATTAAGAATTCACCCAAAAGCGGTTGCTACCAAAAGCATTTTTATTTTAAAACTGCTCACACACTGCCAGTACTGAAACTGAAAGTATAAAATGTAAACGTTGAGCATTTTTCAAAAATGTTTTAATTTTTTTTAAATAAAAAAAATAAATAAAGAAATCGATCTTTGGACGTACGAATCGATAATCGGTCATTAATATGCGAATCGATTTTAAATCGGAAAATCGATTTTTTTTTTTTTTTTTTTTTTTTTTCCAACCCAGCTCTAGTGTAAAATCTTTTTTTTTTTGTGCTTTCAGGTGTTCTCTACGGCGGCGGACGGCCAGACCCAGGTGGAGATCAAGGTGTGCCAGGGCGAGAGGGAGATGGCCCAAGACAACAAGGTTCTGGGCCAATTCACCTTGATTGGCATTCCCCCCGCTCCACGAGGAGTTCCCCAGGTCGAGGTCACGTTCGATATAGACGCCAACGGCATTGTGCACGTGTCCGCCAAGGACAAGGGCACAGGCCGCGAGCAGCAGAGTGAGTCTCGTACTTTTATTTTTTTTTAAAGGATTTTATTCTGCAAGATAGGGCAGCATGAAATGGGAATGAGACTGGGGCCTGTTTGAGTTCTTCTTTCCCGTAATATATACAACTATGATTTAAGAATTATTTTTTTTATCTTTTTTTATTTAATTATTGATTATTATTAAATAAAAACATGCAACAAATTGTCGTGAGCCAGATTGGAACTTAACACGCTGCTTGGCAGGCATAAGTGCTATCCACTTGACCACAAGTGGCACCATACCAGAATTCTCGATATCCGAACAGCCATTCACTGTTCTTAGACAAACGTTATTAATCCATAAGGAAAATTACTTGCATAGGGTACTAATATTCAGGTTAGTACATGGACTTAATAAGTAAATGCGAAGTTCCATGCAGATGCTATACAGTGAGGAAAATAAGTACTTGAACACCCTACAATTTGGTTCTCCCACTTAGAAATTATGGAGGGGTCTGGCTTTGTCATTGTAGGTGTATTTTCACTGTGGGTGACTAAAAAATCTATTGTAAAAAACCGAAATCACTAATAATTTGTATGTTTTTGCTGAAAATTAGTACTTGAACCCCTGCCAATCAGCAAGAATTCTGACTCAAAGACCTGTTTGTCTAGTCTGCCCTTAAAAAGTCCGCCTCTACTCTAATTAATCTGAATTGGTAGCACCTGTTGCAGCAATAGCTGCTTAAAGACACATGTCCCCAAATCGGCCAAACTCCAACTACTACCATGGGGAATACCAAAGAGCTGTCAAAAGACACCAGAAACAAAATTGTAGACCTCCACTAGGCTGAAAGTGACTACATCGCAATTGGCAAGCAGCTTGGTAAAAAAAGATTAACTGTTGGAGCAATTGTTAGAAAATGTAAGAGGCTGAAGACTCAATCTCCCTCGAACTGGGGCTCCATGCAAGATTTTACCTCATGGGAGAGCTGGGACCACAGATTCAAAGGTCATCGGCAATGCACTACGCTGCCATGATTTAAAATCATGCATTGCAAGGGTTCCCCTGCTTATGTCAAAACATGTCCAAGCCCGTCTGAAGTTTGCCAATGACCATCTGGATAACCCAGGGTCATGAGAGAAATTCATATGGTGAGACCAAAATGGAACTTTTTGGTATAAATTCCACTCTCCTTGTTTTGAGGAAGAGGCATGAGTACCAAACTAGGGCTGGGTATTGCCAAGACCCTCGCGATACGATACGTATCCCGATATAGGGGTCACGATACGATATATATCCTGATACATGCACAGGGCTCAGATGAAGGATTTTCTCTTGTTGCATAGCAAAACACAAAAATGATTACAATGTTTAAAAGTATTTTTTTAAATAGAATATTTACAAATAAATACTTTTTTCTAAATAAAACAAACTTGCAAATAAAATTAGTTGAACAAATTGATAAACACTAAGTCAGATCGCCTTATTTACAACTTTCTTACACATCATCAAAAGATGACTATTTGCATGAATCTCATTTACATATTAATCGTCTTTACACTCACTCAAGTTACATATCACCACCATCATCAGATGACGATGAGCTGTTTGTATCAGAATTACTTCTCTTACGGCTCTGGATTTTTCCAGACACCACGTCATGGTTTGTCTTGGACATGAGTGAGTTTGACCCCTTTGGTTCTCAGAAGCCTGTTCTAGTCAGAAAACGGGAGAGCGGACGGAGCGACGAGGAGCCGCGTCTCGCTAATCTCACGACAATAACTATCTGTTACACAATAACTATTTGTACCACATAACTATGTGTAACACATAACTGTGTAACACATATGTGAGATTAGCAAGTTTTCAGACGCGACTATCTGCGGGACCTCGTAAAGCCAACACAGCATCCTACATTGTGTCATGCCGTTGTTGACCATCGATTTACGAGTGATCAGTGCTTTTTTTAGGCGCTTTGGTTATACAATTGAACATGAATTTTTGCTGCGATACAAAAAAAATTCTGACGCATGCTTCGCATTTGAGAGAAATTGCGTTGCATTTTGCGATGCCACTCATTCTGAGCCCCCGATACAATTTCCTCATTGCGAAGCGTATCCAGATACATTTTTGAGAAAATGTCTTAAAAATGTATCAAATGTGTAATTTGTTTATCCACAAAGCACTTATTTATAAATCCATTATGCTCCAATAACTTCATACACCCAACCAATTAATCCAAATAGAAATGTAACACGCCATTAAACACCAAAGAAGTAGAAGAAGAAATTGTTGTGCAGTGGACATGCTTGTTTGTAGGTGACCTACAAAAATCCTACCATTCTTTCTCTCATAGTTGAAGTGTACCTATGATGAAAATTAAAGGCCTCATCTTTTTAAATGAGAGAACTTGAACAATTGTTGACTGACAATACTTTTTTTGCCCCACTGCATAACCTTTTCCTTTGCGTTATTCTTTCACTCACAGCAAAATAGAGGTAAAACCTGATTGGAGTCCTTAATTACTTTGGTTTGTAACTTTCTCGCCCCCTAACACAAGGGGGCGAGCCTGACTGCTTGGCTTTCCTACAAACACAGTAACATAATCATCATTAAAGCCGCACGCGACGATAAAGGCCCTCGCCCCCCTTGCGACCGCGGGTTACTTGCCACCGCGAAGAGCAGTGTCTGTGTCTCTGTGTGTCTCTGTCTGTAAACTGGACACTTTGGCCGCCGCGCTCTGAAAGAGTCTTGTTAGATTTTAGCTGTTTTGCTCTGGACGCGTTGAGCTGCTACGCACCGCGCATGCGGGTCAATTTGGATCGGCAATTGAAAACCGGCAATTACAACATGGTCGCCGATTCGACCTAAAACCGGCTTTTTAAATCAGCGGCCGATATATCGGTGCATCTCTACTTTGAACCAGTCATTATAACGGTGCGTCTACTTTATAGCTTTTTACTGGTAAACTGCCACCAGGGAGCAATCTAGCAGAAAGCGCAATCGTTGGACATGCTGTAGAAGAAGACGCCTGTGGAAGCACTGTCCAAGGGATACGTCGCGTTTTCTATATTTTAAGCTTCAAAACGCTGTGTTTTAATGAGGAAGTGACACACACGGAGAACGCACATGTGACATACGGGATCTGCAGTTTAAAACCTGCTGCATTGAAATGAAACTTTCTAGGCCAGACCTGTCTCCATAACTGTAACCACAATCACATGCAATATAAAGCATTTTATTCTTTGCAAAGCAGGAAGTGCTCCATTAACATGCTAGTTGTCGTTAGCTTTACCACGACAGCAAAACTCACTCTGGTCTCAGAGTTGTAAAAAGTGCTTATAATCACATCACAATTAATATCTAGTATGCATTAAATCAGTGAGAAATGCAAGTAGACTGCTGCAATTGTGGTATTGTTTTTTTTAAATGCAGTAAATCGCCTACATCGCATTTAACGTTGTCTTTACATTGCCACTAGTTAGGTATAAACCTGGCAGCCGCATTATGGAGTGCAGTAAACGGCTGCTTCGACATAGCTGAAAATGGGTGGCGGCTGCACGGTGAAGCCTCTGTTGCGGTGGCTGCACCATCACTCTCACAGTGCATTTACCAAAAGACTAATGCATACACCACCATGGGAATGACAACAGGCAAAATTCAATTTTGTCTATGATAAGAGGGATAGATGAATAGATTAGTTTTCCTTTATTGGCTGTTGGTGGCAAACATGGCAAAACTGGTCCAGAACATTCCTCTAAATTGTCACTTTTGTGTGCAGTTGTGATCCAGTCTTCTGGAGGTCTCAGCAAAGACGACATTGAGAACATGATCAAGAACGCTGAGAAGTACGCTGAGGAGGACCGCAGGAGAAAGGTGACTGACACAAAGATCATCACACTTATGCCAGGGCTGTCTAAATGGGCTTTTGTTTTAAATGTAAAACTACATATTGAAACATTTATATCTTGTATTTTTTCTGTAAAGGCTCAACACATACAGTATTAATGAACATTTTGCATATAAATATTATAGCCTACGTGACTTATTTCCATCTTCAGTCCCTTGGCAGGTTGATGTCAAAATATCTAGATTAAAGCTGTACACGTCAATAAAAGCCTTCACCCCCCTTGCGACCGTGGGGTGCAAGCCCCCGTGAAGAGCACACCTATAATCCCCCGCCTACATCACCCCTCCCTCAGACAGTACCAACTTTATACTACTTCATTCAACATTTTCATAACCGCACGGTTGTTATGGTTATGTCCCCATTGTCCCTGGTTTCATCCTGTTCAAAATGCCTGTAAACCAAAACGCATGTAATTTTACGGCAGAGTTTGTCAAGTTGCCACGGTAACATGCTTGCAGCTAGAGGTATGCCGTCATTGGCTTTTTTTTAAGAATGGCAAGACATGAAGATAAGTTCTTAGGTTCGGGAGTAGGACCACACCCCTTTCACATTGCATTCAGCTCATCATTTTGCACAAAACATATATTAGTGCTGGGAAATGGGACATCTCATGCCAGAAAAATGCAAGTTTTGTTAAACAAGCTTACCATGCCCACATTTGGAATTGTATCAAAAATCAAAAGGATTACTATTTGCACATGGTTGTAGTTAATTTGGATTTCAATGCTTTTGACTGAAAATCCAAGATGAGGAAAAAATAAAGTATGAGGTGGAAAAAATTGGGTTACGTCCACAATGGTGGGGTTTGGGGTGGGGTCATAAAATCATTTTTTACTTGTCCTGACATGAGGTACATTTGTACCAATTTCCATAAGTCTAATGTATTTTTAGAGTTTAAGTGGCGCTAGCGATTCATTTTGCGCGCAATTTTTTTTTAGAAACCAAAAACATTAATACAAATTTTAAAAAATTCGTGTTCCTGAATTTTGTGTTTTTCATTCAAGTTCAGGGGGTCAAAATGGAGGTAGTTTGTGGAAGGTGGAAAAAAAAGTGTTTTTCTGCCCCTTTTTTTTCCCCCCCACTAAAATAAAAACTCGAGCTAGAGTCACGTGATTTTGTCATATTGTGCCTGGTCACAAATGAACCCGTTATAAATTTTTTTAGTAGTCTTCGACAAATGGATTGTATTTTATTGATATCATTTATTAAATATTTTGAAGTGGGTGCTAGAGAGCCATTTTATTAGCTAGCCACTACATTTGCATATCATTGCGTTCAGCTTGGAAATCTTAAACGCTCCAGTAAAATTTTCCCCCAATGAAATGTAGATGTTTGTAGATGTTTTTTTTTTTTTTTTTCCTAAGATTGTGATTTTGTTTGAATTTCACGATGACCATGCGTATCAGCTTGAAATTTAAAACATTTTATTGCTCATGAGTCCTTGTGGCCGAAGTTGAAGTGTTTTCAATGAAAACTGTAGGAGGTGATGCCAAAAGTATGACGAGGTGCACTTTTGTTAACTATTAAACTGAGTAACTATAAGTGTACATTTATGTGTATTCATCATGTATTTTTAGATTGTACAACCCAATATAGATACACATTTTAAACCAGTGAGTGATGAGAACAATAAAATATCACAAAATGTGATGACTTTATTAAATCTAGCACTCATTCAGTGAGTAAATTAATGTGATTGTCAAAATACAAGCAAATTTGAGGATTTAATCCGTCCAACAGTTTCTCCTCATGTGGAGGATGAAGCAAGATATATCAAATAAGGCACGCATTAATAAAACAATTTACTACTAAATAAAAATAGAATTAGTATGTACACAAAATTTACAGTTAAATTTACAGATTTAGTGCAGAAAGTGAACAGTGCAGTGAGTGATTAAATTATATTTAAAGTGACCGAAGAAGTGTTCATTAGTCCAACGGCAGAAAACTTCTTGTGGCGGTAGATGGATCGTAGCATCCTGCCTGAGGGGATTGGCTCAATTAGTCCGTATCCAGGGTGAGAGTCCTGGAGATGTACAGGTCCTGCAGAGATGGAAGTCTACAGACAAACACCTTCTCAGCAGAGCGCACAATGCGCTGTAGTCTGTCCCTGACTCTGGCTCCAGCGTACCACACTGTGATGGAGGAGGTGAGGATGGACTCAATGATGGCCGTGTATGGCCGTGCAGGAGTTGGACCTGGTTTAGTTCTGGGTTGGTCCTGGTCTGATAGTGGTCCAGTCCTGCTCTGGCAGCTCCTCCACTGCTGTTTGTAACAGCCTACTCCTGACATTCTCAAAGGTATTGTGCATCATTCGTCTCATATTTGCTTGTCTTTAAATTAAAACATTGCTGACAAGCTCTAAACACGTCTTCTATCCCGTGCGTCGCACCGCAGATCCAGCCCTGTCCATGCGGTTTGGAGTCCAGTGTTCTCTCTGGCCTGAGGTTGAAGGATGGCGGTGGGACGCCATAGGCGTCAAGACGGTGGCCTGCATATCCCCCTCCTCAGTAGTTGCGTTACATTTATATTACTCTCGAATAAATTGGTTTTGGTCACTTTCACCCACAACTACCACAGACGCTCTCGCAAAACAGGTGCCAAATAAACATTTGGGACCAGAATGGAAGTCGTCCATGTCCACTCATACGTTTAAAATGCACCACCCTCTCCTCTGAACAGCACGGAGAACTGCGACCATGTTATAATCTGTTGTGAAACGGACAGTCCACGACAACACAAAGGCCAAAGTGAACGGCACACAAGTCAACGCCGCAAAACAGTAAAATGCAGCCACCGCTAAATGGTTTACAGAATGTACAAAAAAAAAATCTTATTAGTCGAAGAAGGAATACATAGATTACTAAAATAATCGATGGCTGCAGCCCTAATTGTGCCCTTTTCTGCACAAAGCCATGTGTTCTGAATCAGCTACATCAATGTCTTAATGGTACGATATTGCTGGAAAATGGTGGTCTGCTTAATAATGTGGAACATGCTCTTTAAGTAGTTTTTCCTTTTTAATTGGACCTTCTGGCAAACTAAGTGGCACAGGTGTCAGAGTGATTTCACTGACTCACAGAGCCCTGAGACCCAATACCATGATTGAGTTTCACTGGAAAACAAAAAAAATGACCTTTATGACACTTGAATAGAATTTGCCTAAAAAATTTTAACTGTGTAATTGCATTGATAATATCTCCTCAGACTCTGTCTCATCACACACTCAATCTCTCCTCCTCAGATTGTCTAATCACAAAGAATTTCCTTTTAGGGATGAATAAAAGGAATTCTGAAGCAGGTGCTCATTGGTCATCTAGCATTTAACACAAAAATAGTTTTGTGCTTCACTCATTGATTCTGCAGAAATCCACTAGGTTTTTCACTTATATATTTTTATCACTTACACTTTTTATCCTTGTAAGTAGCCATGTTTGTTTTGATAGGAACGGACCATGCCTGTCTCTTATTGGATAATCCACCAGACAGTCAGTCATGCCCACATGAACTTGTGGACAGGACAGTGTAGTATGAAGTGGGGATGAGAGGAAGGACATTGAGCAAATCACATGCTGTCAGCTGCACATACAGAGAAGCCGCAGGATCTTAAAAATGGCACTGTCAAATTCGATATCTTTTTAATACTTTTAAGGCGTTTAAAAAGAGGATGGGACCCATCTCCTGCTGAGCGGATTTTCCCATTAAGAATTACCTTTTATTTTGGGCAGAAAGATGCATAGTAATGGTTAACGATATAAATAGCTGTGTGGTCGGCTCCTTAATAGCGCATGTGCATGTCCTGGGGAGAGACGCCCGCTGATCTTTTCTGGGCATCGAATCGGGTCATTGCTCTGGTTCTTTCTCAAAAGACATGCTTAGTCGCTGGGTCCATCCTGTGCCTTGTTTAAAGGTTAGATGATTTTTGCCGATTTGAGAAATCGGCTACTCAGTTTGTCCCCTTTTTTACTCACCCCCACCTTCCTGTTCTTTCCGAGAGGCAGCGTGCCATCAAACCTTGTGCCCGATTACGCTACAGCTCTGCTGTTACATGTGTATTTGTTTATCACCACGAATAGATCCATGACCGGATCGCATTGAACAGTCTTTCTCTGTCCCCATTTTTTTACTTGGCGGTCCGAAGTGTGAAGCTACACTGAAGGAACTCACTGCTAGCTTCCCTAAACACAAACCGGCATATCAACCACGCATGTGCAGCCATGTTTATATCATGGGAACGGGCCAGAACGAGCCTACAGATGTGCATTAGCACCTAGGTAATGATTGAGTGTGGGAGAACTACTCAGCAGTCCATGCCACGAGGAACTGAGACTAATTTGTCGCCAAAAATCCTCTATTATTCCTTTAATTCTGGGTCTGCAGAGTCCGTGTAGAGGTCACAGGAAATCTCCCTACACCTTTGAAATTGGTAGCTGTGTCTCAGACCACATGACCCTGACCTGTGGAGTGCCCCAAGGGTCAGTCCTGGGTCCCCTTCTGTTCAACCTCTACATGCTGCAGTGAAAATGTGTCCTATCACAATTATGCAGACGACACTCAGATCTATGTTTCACTATCGGCAGGTGACTATGGACCAGTAGATTCACTCTGTCACTGCATCCAACAGATCAGTGTGTGGATGCAAAACAACTTTCTCCAGCTGAACTCAGACAAGACTGATGTAATCGTTTTTGGCCCACAGAAACAAAGAGAAAGTGTTAGCGGTCACCTCCAGAGTCTCGCTCTAAAACCTACAAACCAAATTAGAAATCTGGGGGTAATAATGGACTCAGACTTGAACTTTAATAGCCACGTCAAATCAATAACACCAGCAGCTTTTTACCATCTAAAAAACATTGCCAAAATCAAAAATATAGTGTCAAAACCAGATTTAGAGAGACTTATCCATGCGTTTGTCTCCAGTAGATTAGACTACTGTAACGGCCTGCTCACTGGCCTCTCCAAACGAGCTGTAAAACAGCTGCAGTACATCCAGAACGCTGCTGCTCGGGTCCTGACTAGAACAAGGAAGTATGATCACATTAGTCCTGTTCTCAGGTCTCTGCACTGGCTCCCTGTGGCTATGAGAATAGACTTTAAAGCAGCTCTGCTTGTGTGCAAGTCTCTCCATGGCCTAGCACCAAAGTACATCTTGGATATGTTAGTGCCATATGAACCATCTCGGACTCTGACGACCTCAGGGACCGGCCTCTTGCTGGTGCCCAGAGTCAGGACAAAACATGGGGAATCTGCGTTTCAGTTTTATGCAGCTAAAATCTGGAACAGTCTTCCTGAAGATGTGAGACAGGCTTCTACTCTGACAATGTTCAAATCTAAGCTAAAAACAGTTTTGTTTAGCTGCGCATATGACTGAAAGGATTTTTTCTTTGCACTCTTCTCTTTTGTTTGTGATTTTATTAGTTTAGAAAATCAGTTGGATTGATAATTTTTAATTTAGTTAATTTTATTGTATTTCTGTTTCTGTAATTTCTTTGATTTGAATGCGTTTTTCCTGCTGTGAAGCACTTTGAATTGCCTTGTGTATGAAATGTGCTCTACAAATAAACTTGCCTTGCCTTTATGAATATATATTATATCCCACTCTAATATTAATATTAGTATATAAATGCATTTTATTGCAATGGTGGCATTTAATTTGACTTAAAAGGGATTTTAAAAAGTCTTAAAAGGTGTTAAATTTAATTTGACCGAACCTGGTCCCTTCCCTGATATAAACCAGCATATGTTTTGTCCACTCAGCCACCGAGCGGCACGGTTTGGACAGTTACCTAGCTACTAAGGCCATAGTCTACTGAATGTACATGCCCGGTATATCTTAAATTGAAAGAGAGTGACGTACGAGTAACCGCATCTCCATAAGTGAAAAGGCAGATTAAACTCTCAAAGCTCCAGTTAACTCACTCCCTGTTTTCTCTTTTTTTGCAATTGTGCTGATAAATCTTTATAATCCACCAAACATTTTTTAGTAGACTAGTAATACATTTGGTCAACTACGACACAATCAACAAAATAATTCACTAAACCACTACAAGACTACAGCCCTGTGTAGCCCGAGTAAAATTTCCCTAACCTAAGTCCTAATGTGTGCAGGACCGCGTGGAGGCGGTCAACATGGCTGAGGGAATCGTCCACGACACAGAATCCAAGATGGAGGAGTTCAAGGACCAGCTCCCTGCAGACGAGGTATACTTCTGAACTGTCATGTTTGCCCAATCATTTCACTTCTTCAGGTGTAATACATTTTCTCGTGTACTCCATAGTGCACCAAGCTGAAGGAGATGATCACCAAAGTGCGAGACCTTCTGACCAACAAAGACTCCGAGACGGGAGAGAACATCAAACAGGAGGCGTCCAACCTGCAGCAGGCCTCTCTCAAACTTTTCGAGATGGCCTATAAGAAGGTACACACACACTCACACACTCACACTATATTTTAATTGTTTTTATTAGTGATTTTTTAATGTTTGTAATTTTACTTCCTAGTTGTAAATGATGACATAACACTAGGAAATTACCTAGCAACCTTTATGCTGTTCACTGGGCCTGAACTCGCCTAATGTCAGTCTATTTTTATTTAACAAATGATAATACCATCATTCATCCGGGGCTGGGTCACGGGGGCAGCAGTCTAAGCAAGGACTCCCAGACTTCCCACACTTCAGCCTGTCCTGGGTCTTCCCCAGGGTCTCTTGCGGGTAGGACATGCTCAAAACACCTCAACAGGGAGGCATCCAGGATGCATCCGGAACAGATTCCCGAGCCACCTCAGCTGGCTTCTCTCGATGTGGAGGAGCACCGGCTCCACTCTGAGCTGCAAACCTAGTGGAAACACTGAGTACCTCGTGTCGGCTAGGTTTGCATGCACTCGCACAAAGTCTGGTTAGGGGCCTTCTGGGGACTTTTGAGAAAAAGGTTGTATGACCATATTTAGGCTGTTCCCAGTCCATTTAAATCATTGTCCCACATGACTGTGTGTAAACCAAGCCCCCAGCAGCCAAGCTGGCCGCCCATTCAAGTCAATGGCAGCTGCTCAATAGCGCACGTCGCCAGTTAGCCTTTAACTCTCCGGGCAACGCGGCCCGGAAGTTACGTAGGTTTGCGTCAGGTTTGCGTACCATGTGATCGTACTGACCAATCAGAGAATTACTAGATCGGTGCAGAGCCCAACAACTGGTTTTCGGAAAACTGAAGGATTTTGAACCGGGAAAAATTGAATGACCTGAAAAGGCGTCATTTCAGTAGCTCCATCAGGCTGCGAAATAGACGGGGGCCTAAGCCCTCAAATCGCCTTCCCGGAGTTTGAATTAGGAGGGGGCCCACCGTGCCCCTGTATCGAAATTCCTCGAAAAAAATCAAGATTTAACTAGTAATTTGACCATATTTGGAGCATTTTCATCGCTTAAGTTTCGTTTTGACAGACATGTCACTTCGCAGTATTCTCGCTTCTCATTGGCCGTGATCTAATTTTGATGAAAGCGGGCATCTGATTGGCCGCTGCGTTCGGTCGCGTTCGGGTGTACTCGGAAATGCCCGGTCTAATTTTGCACCAAAAGTGATATCTAGGTTGGCAGGCGTCAATCTCTACTCAGTCCGCAATTCAGTCTTTTTAAAGTTGTTTGCAACAAAAGCTGTATGTCAATGTGGAAGTATCCCAGGGCCCCCCTTCGAGTTGTTTACATCGGGGCAATGTATATATGTTAGTAGTTTATTTTGTAGGCTGTGATTTTATATATTCCACAAGATCTCCTTGTGTCAAATGCTGTATACAGTATTTATTTTGTATCTAAGAAACATTATATTGAATTAAACAGTATTGAAAGATCATGATCTCTGGTTTATAGGAATTCAGTATTTGTGCTCTTCCTTCATATCAAATAAAAGATGAAAGTACTTTAAATTGTTTTACATGCTAATAACGACGTTTAAAACAACAAATGTATCTTGTTCCTATGACGCCGCGATGCTGCGCGCGCTTGTGGGCCCCTGAAATTGCTGGGGGGCCCCTAACTTTTTTAGATAGGGGCCCCCCCTGGGCCCTAACTTTGAAAATCTATTTAATTTATCTAGCAGTGGTATATACCACATTTGATAGACACTTGTGCAAGTGGTTTACTGTTGGTCTGGGTAATTTTCCACAACCTCATCAAGTTTGCTATGAAGGCTATTAGAGCCCCATTGATGTTGTACAACTCCAAGCATTCAGTGATCCGTGTGTGGCATTGGGTCATATGCTTTCTTGTGATCACTCCAGGCTGTACACAGATTGGTGTGTCGGGTCTGATGACAAAGTTAATGAACATATCCTATAAACATGTGTATTTTCATGGCCCAAACTTAGATTGTGTTAGAGTAAATGCACACAATTTAAAAAAAAGTGTGTGTGTGTATTTTATTCTATTTATTTTATATAGTATGAAATCCTCCCATATAATTTCAACTTGAATCAATAAGTTTTTTATAAAAAGGTTTTGTTAATATATATATATATATTTTTTTTTAATGAATTTCTTGATCACCACCCATTTTATTTAGTACAGCATGTAACCCAGTATTTTTGAGGCAACAAAAACTCCTTCAACTAGACAAATGAAAGATGGATGAGATTATATCATACTGTGGAACCTTCTAGGCAAATCAACATTTAAATGAGAAAAGGACCCTCAACTAGAAAATGTATATGGTGCACCTCTAAACATCAAACTTCCTCATTTCACCTGAGGTGCCTTATGTTCTGTGGGCCTATAGCCTACTCTCTGTCACCCATTTGTGGCCCCTCACTCACTGTTTGAGAACTGCCGCTTTAAACCAACTTTAAAATACAGCTTCAATTAGGCCTAGTATTTGAGGGCTATAAATACTAGGCCTATTTGAAGCTGTACTCTGCATTAGCCAACCTGCATGGTGCGTATGGGCAGGGCCCATATGCAAGCACTATCAATGCTATGATTGTCTACGTAGCGTAAGTAAACCGCAGCATTTCATTGACACCTGTCACTCACTGTATTACTTAGAAAAATGGTACATAAAACGCATTATTGGTCTAATTAGAACTTGTTCATATACGGACTGGACTTGACGATAAACCGCAGGTGCCCACATCGTAACATGAGATATTTACTCCTAAATTGGACCGGGATTCTCGCAGCGGACCTCGAGGTCCACTACGGGACTAAGTTCTCAGTTCTATAACTTGGATTGTAATAAAACACACAGCATTTTGAAGTTCAACAAACAAAGAACAAATCACAGCTGTCCCTACACCTACTGTTCCCTCTGTCCTTGATCACTCTGTGAGCTGATTTACCTGTGTCTGCATCTTTGAATCTGGATCATCTGCACCTGAGCTTGTACTTATCGAGTGAGTGTGTGTCTTGTCTCAAAAGTAAATGTATCCTGTGGTTCAATCAGAAATAAACTCGTGTGGACTCGTCGGCCATTCTTGTGGAGGGCCGACCTGTCCACACCGTCTGTCTGCTTCCTACATTGCTCCCAAGTGTGTGTGTGTCTGTCCCAAGTGTCTAGCATTCATTATATAGGTCAGTCAGGTGGTCACATGACCCACTTCAATTGAAACACTTACAATTCTTTACAGGCAGAAAGGAAAATAGAAAGGAAACAAAGAGACAGTTGATGGCATGGGACATCCTGGTCACCCCAGGATATCCAGACATGCAAGTTTCCAGACACCGAGGAGTCTGTCACAAGGCTAAAGGCCAGAATATATTTTTCCATAACACATGTTTTGTTCTCACAAACTGGACCGACCCCAGTTTGTGAGAGCACGGGACTGTGTGTCTGACACTCGGACCTGCAGTGTGGGGGCGCCCCAGGGCACTGTCCTTGCGCCCTTTCTCTTCACCCTTTACACTGCAGACTTCAGACACGACACGGACAGCTGTGTCCTGCAGAAGTTCTCTGATGACTCTGCCATCATCGGACTCATCACGGACGACGATGATGCGGAGTACAGAGGACTGGCGCAGGACTTTGTGGACTGGTGTCAGCGGAACCACCTCCTCATCAACGCGGGGAAGACCAAGGAGATGGTGGTGGATTTCCGCAGACGCCACCCCACTGCCCCCTCACCAGTGAACATCCAGGGACGGGACATTGAGAGAGTGGACTCATACAAGTACCTGGGTGTTCATCTGAACCACAAACTGGACTGGACTCATAACACAGACGTACTGTACAGGAAGAGCTCCTGAAGACCTATGACTCTGTGGTGGCATCAGCCCTCCTGTACGGTGTGGCCTGCTGGAGCAGCAGCATCACAGAGAGGGAGAGGAGGAGGCTGGACAAAGTCATCAAGAAGTCCAGCTCCGTCCTGGGCTGTGCTCTGGACTCTGTGAAGGAGGTGGGGGACAGAAGGGTCCTGGCTAGATTCACATCTATGCTTGACCATGAGTGCCACCCCCTGCAGGACACCCCGTCCGCTCTGGAGAGCAGCTTCAGTGAGAGACTGATCCACCCTCGCTGTGTGAAGGAAAGGTTTCGCAGGTCTTTCCTTCCTGCTGCTGTCAGACTTTATAACAAACACTGTTAGTCCTGAACACTCTCAATACAGTGATCCCTCGTTTATCACGGGGGTTACGTTCCAAGAAGAACCCGCGGGAGTCGAAATCCACGAAGTAGAAACCTTTATTTTTTTTACAGTTATTATTCAATGAAATACTCCATAAAACATTGAAAGCAAGGAACAAAACCTTTTTACAGGCCCAAGCATTTGTTTAACAAATAAAAGTACTGTATAAACGTTTATACTGTACTCTCACCGCTCTCTCCCGGAGCTCACGCGCGCCGCTCTCTCCCACAGCTCACACGCGCGCTCTCACCGGCCTCGCAAACTTCAATTCGGCAAGCGGTTTTATGTTCGTGTACATATTAATCCATAACGTTATTGACACACAGGTAGAGAAGACGCAGAGAGACTGTTAAGCCAATCAGAATGCAGAACACAATGCATGATGAAAATCCTCGAAGCAGCGAGTCTGCGGAAAGTGAACCGCAATATAGCGAGGGATCACTGTACCGACCTAACCATGTGCAATTCCGTCATATGTGCAATTACTGTCGTGATTCATGTGCAATTACTGTGAAATTCATGTGCCATTGTGACGCATATTCATGTGCAAATGGTAGTTATTTATTTATTTATTTTTATCTATTTTTCCCCTCCATCCCTTGTTGGGTAATGGGAGGTTTTGTCTATGGGAGTTTTTGTTTATAGAAGATCTTCTACTGAGAGTGTTTTTCAAACTTCCTATAAGTTATCTGTTCTTTTCTTTTTCTGTATCTACCTCTGTATCTGCCTGCGTTGCACCAATGAAATTTCCCCATGTGGGACAATAAAGGAATATCTTATGTTTTAGTGGTAGGGAAAACCAGAGCACCAGAGGAAACCTGCGCTGACACAGGGAGAACATGCAAACTCCACACAGAAAGGACCTTGCTGTGAAGCGCGAGCGCAAACCACTGCCATACAAATGGAAAAGGACATTTGGAGTCAATCTGGAAATTAATTAATTTGACTTTAATTAATGGGACTGGAATTAATGGGACTTATTTCAATTTAAATGTGCTGTGATTTTTTTTTTTTTTTTTTTTTTTTTTGTTGTTTTGATTTTCACTCTCTGGTCGTGTTGCTGTGTTCTGTATTTTGTTTTCTGTCTTAATACTTCAAAAAAAAGACCCTAAACCTCTTTTTCTGTCCTACAGATGGCAGCTGAGCGCGACAGCAGCAGCGGCTCCAGCTCGACAGAAGGAGAGAAGAAGGAAGGCCAGCAGTAACCTTTGCACCTTGACTGGCTGTTTCCATGACAACAGAACTGTGGGGGCGAAGAGCAGATTTCTCCTAAAGATAATATGAGACTGAGCAAGTCATGCGTGTCTGTGATACTGTGTAAAATAATTTAATTGTTTGTTCATTTTTACATTCTGCCGCTTGTTCATGTCCTTATGTACAATAAATTTTAGTTTTTATTTCCTTCATTAGCTCATTCAAATATTGCTTACTAAGAGTGGGCACTATTATATACACTTGTAATTCTGAGCCAAGAATGGTTTTATGGAGATTCAATACTTTCTATTCATTCTAGATCCTATGCTTTCGCACCCTTTCCTCCTATTGGCCACTCTGTCATGCTCTGAGTGAGTGACAGTTGTTTTTTGCAATGACAGTAAAGTGAAGAAACTTCTTAAACCTATTGCCTTATTGAAAAAAATGAAAGCTTAGGGTTCATGAATAATGATGAAATAAAAAATGCTCCATAAAAATTGTGATACATGTCAATCTTCTGCTACATTTTCGAGTTTGATCCAAGCCAACTTATCCAATGGTGCAACTATTTTTTTCTTATATTTCAAGAACCTTTTCCACTGAAAGACTTGTTTCACTAAACCAATTATTGTAGATTGTTTGGAAGTATTTAATACTTCCAAACAATCTACAATAATTTGAACTTGTTTTAACAGCTGTACCGTATACTGCTTGCGAATACCCTGTTTAGAAGAATAGATGTACAAACTATAGTAGCGCTGTGTAATAAAAGGATTCACAGGACACCGGATGTTCAGGTTGCACACATTTGGGGTTCTTCTTAAACCGTAGATGATGGTGGTATTTTTCATTTTGAGATTATAATTTCGAAATGCTCATGAAAAGTGTTGCTGTTTTTTCTAATAAAATGAGATGTTATATATTGATGTGTTTAAATCCTTAGTATAAAATTGTTCAATTAGCAAAGGTGAAAGAATATTTAGGTTTGATGAATTGGATTTTAATGCGTCAAGGTGTGTGCACATACCAAGCCTCAAAACGTGACAGTCGTTGGACGCTAATGTGCACCTCAAGAGCTTTAACGTGCAAATCAATTGTGATGGACGCTTCTTTGGCTTCAAATCTGTAGCACACACGTTTTGGCCCTCAGAGCAGAGGGTGGCTGGCCACGAGTCCGAAGGTTTACTGGTCCGAAGGTTCACGAGTCCGAAAGTTCAGAAATTTTAAAGGTCCCATAACATGCAAAATCGACTTCAGAGCTTTTAACCTTCTTACATTGCTATTTGTGCTTCATATATGTACCCAGATAGTTTTTTTGATTGATTCCCGCAGTTTTTAGCTTTAGTACAGACTATATCCTTTCCTCGAATCTCCAAACTGACGGGCGTTGGGGCAAGACCGTGTCATAAGGGCAAGCACGCGTCATCAACCGATACCGAAAAACCAGGAAATAAGAGCGCGATGGACATAAGACTTTTATGTATATATACATATAGATCTATAGATATATCTGTTCTGCGCACGCTGTAGAATAAACACCAGATTTATTTAGTCTCAAAGTAGTGTTGATCTGAAGTTCTATTGTTTCTCACTCACTCGCGCGCCGCGCGGAGCAGAGAGCACACACTACGTCACGGGTTGGGCGGGGGAGCTCTTCGCAAGGGTGGGGGTGAATATCAAACCAAGCCTTTTGCATTTCCGGGTTGGTGAGGTCTGGGTGATATTTCTTAACTATTATGTTAAGGGTGTTGCACAACACTTATTATCAATTATACACTTAGGATAGACTATGAAACGTGAAAAAAGCATGTTATGGCACCTTTAAGGTTCACATGTCCAAAGGTTCTTTAGTCCGAAGGTTCACAAGTCCGAAGATGTGTGTCCACGCAGCGGGCTCTACTCGCGGCTCTCCTCAACAAAGCTGTGTGTCTGTGCAGCGGGCTCTCCTCGCCTCCCTTTGCCCCACACACTGCTTTTTGGACTTTTCTAGTGTTGATGCACTTTTTATGATTAAACTCGCGTATTTTCCAGAACCAACTTGTTTCTGTGCATAGCCTGAGCTCCTTATCGTATTATTAATGAATTAATTAACTCAAATAGCCCAGCAGTTTCGGCCGCGCGCCGCGGCTCTGTAGACACTCCCGTCTTGGCCAGCTGAATTTCCTTTTTGACTACCAATCCTACGGTGATCGGATCACGCGTATTTCTATACTTATGATCAAATGAAGGCATAGAGTGGAGGATTCTGATCACACATATTTCTTATGATAAAATGAAGGCATAGAACGGAGGATTCTGTTCACGCATTTTTCTTATGATCAAATGGGGGAATAAAGCGGAGGATTCGAGATGTTCCCTTGTTATTTGTTGCAGTACAACTTGCGGTGCCTCCTGTGAGCAGCTTGTACATTAAACGTGACGAGCCCCAGCGCGTGTCTTCGTGTTTCGTGCACATTTTACAGACTGACTACATCCCGATGCCACCTGCACCTTCACTTTAGCCTATGAGGAACTTTTGGACTAGCGAACCTTCGGACCAGTGAACCTTCGGACTAGTGAACCTTCGGACCAGTGAACCTTCGGACTTGCGAACCTTCGGTCTCGTGGGGGGTAACCGAGCAGAGCGATGTCTATTGCGCTTAGGGTAAAGTCACTTGTTTCCTAATGTAGAAATCTTGAGTTTGAAGCACGCAGCAGAATAAATGTGTTTTTGTTTTATCCCTGGGACCCACCCAAGCTAGAAAACTTCATGTGGCTTGTCTACCCACACACACATTTGATCCGGCTGACCATATGCCCAAGGCCGGCCCAGCGAAAAGGGCCCCGAGGCTTTAAAATAGGCCCCAATCTGGCAACCTGATTTATGCGAAGTGCAAGCGCAGTAGGGCAGTTGCTGCGCAAACGGCGTAGTAGCGCTGCTAGCGCAGCAGCGCCCGCACACAGCGGTAACATAATACAGTAATGCACAAACAGCATTTATTTGTACTGACAAACTGGCAACCAAGGTACCAGACCTGTACTGATTGGTCAACTTCATTGTGCACGAACAGAATGAAAACAAGACAAACACAACAGAACGTGGTCATCATGTCCAAAAGAATATCCTCCAGTGCCAAAAAACGAAAAAAGGAACGACTTGACGATGTAAAGAAACTGCAAACTCAACAACACTCTCCAGGTATTAAACTTATTTTACAAAGAGACGGTTAATGCTGCTGTTTGAAAGTACATTGAAAGTAGAGTCTGTCAGCGCCCCGAGGCTGGCAGCGAGACGAAAGCTCCGGGCCGGACCTGCCATGGGGGCCCTGCCCATACCTGTGTTAGCGAGCCGAGCACCGCGCGTAATATGTTTGAAAGAAGGATATTAAGCATAACATTTACACAAGTCCTGCAGTGTTAGCTGTCGGTGAGGGAGGGAGGTCTACTCCTCAGGTCACTAATAGGCGGACTACGGTCCGGATCCGGAGCCAAGCGTCGTCTGATCCGGAGCAGAACCTCTGACATGAAACTTTGGAGTGAACAGTGTACGGCCCTCAGTCACACAGAACGAGCAGAGCAGCCTCAGTGGGTTAGAGATGAGAGGGTTTTAAGAAATAGTTTGAAATGAAGTGGGAGTTCGCGTCCTTCTCTCTCTCCCTTTCTCCCCTCTAGCTCACTCTCCCCCTCCCTCTCTCTCCCTCTCGCGCCCTCTTTCCCTCTCTCCCCCTCTCGCTCCCTCCTTACCTCTCTCTCGCCCTCCCTCTTTCCCTCTCGCTCCCTCTCTCTCGCCATCTCTCCCCCTCTCACTCCCTCTCTCTTCCTCTCTCGCCATCTCTCCCCCTCTCGCTCCCTCTCTGTTCCTCTTGCTCCCTCTCTCTTCGTCTCTCCCTATCGCTCCCTCTCTCTCCCCCTCTCTCTTCCTCTCTCTCGCCATCTCTCCCCCTCTCGCTCCCTCTCTGTTCCTCTTGCTCCCTCTCTCTTCGTCTCTCCCTATCGCTCCCTCTCTCTCCCCTCTCGCTCCCTCTTTCTCCCCCTCTCTCTTCCTCTCGCTCCCTCTCTCTCGCCATCTCTCCCCCTCTCGCTCCCTCTCTGTTCCTCTTGATCCCTCTCTCTTCGTCTCTTCCTATCGCTCCCTCTCTCTCCCTTCTCGCTCCCTTTTTCGCCCCCTCTCTCCCTCTCTCCCCTTCTAATCAATTTCTACTAGAGCAATAAAACATTTAAATTTGTTTAAAAAGCACCATTAGACTATTTGTTATGAATTATAATAAATTAGTAAATTAAAAAGTGAAAAATAACTAGGCCTTTTCTAATTACGTATATACTAATATAACATATGTATTAAGTTATAAAATAATACTATATACTATAATATCAAAGTGGCAGAAACGCAGTCTTTACATGATGGCTAGGTGTGGATCTTTTCTTCTCGTTCTGTTCATTCTCTGTGTGAAGTGTTAGTGTTAATTGTTGTTAATCAATCAATGATTGTACCATTTGTTGAATTTAATGTAACTTGTTTTGTCACTTTGCCAAGAAGGAACAGTTGGGAGCAGTAAAAGATAAATTAGTAAGGATAACTATTACTTTTACATTTTCAGTTAAGGCCGCAGTTATTTCATTACTTGGTTTACGGATTTTTAATGAAATATATTGAACAGGCGGACGAAATATAAATATAATTTCAGTTTCAAAAGGTTTTTTCTTCCGGGTTTACCCAAAAAGCACCACGGGAGGAGAGAGCGTGTAACAGAAGATTTGGCGTGGTTTGCATCGGTATAACAGACGCTTCTAAGTGTGCACCCATAGTCACGGCAAAACGCGCTGGAGAAAATGCAGTAAACAGGTTTAAAATGTATATTTGCGATATAAAGGCGCGCAGCAGACTGGAAAACGGGCGCGCGCGCTCTCGCCGGGACCGCGCACTGGGACTGAGCGGCACCGTCAGGCCGACTCCCGCAGGTCTTGGACGAAAAATTATTTCACGCGCTCTTATCTTTTGATTTATTACCGCTTTTTATATTTCATTTAATGCGATTTTGTGTTGGCGGCGGTACTTTATAAAAACATTTGATAATAATTTATTTTATTTAAATTGTAGAAATCAATAATCTAAGGAGCCGTAAACCAAGTAATAAAATAACCGCGGCCTGAATAGAGAATGTACATTTTAACTTGTTTGTTTACAATCATATCACTTTGTAGTTCTGGTGATGTTTGGTCAGTTTGTACTTGACCTTCCTTGTGTGATGTTATGATGAGTGCATCCATCCATGTTAAGTGGGGATTGCTTCAATTGTCATATAACAACACATAGTTATTTGTATTAACAAATACATTGTGACCCTCAAGTAGTACATACATAGTGTAGTATGGTATTTAACTTGGTATTAAACAAATAGCTTAATGTTTTAGGTGCATTTAATACCTTTTACTTTATTACCTAACTATTTTTCATAGCCAATATTGTATTGAATAATTAAGTATACGAATGTATTAATGACTGGCTTTTGTCACTTTCTCCTGGCACAATTTCATCTCATCATAATTGTATAGCATTACAACCATACAACCATGAGCTGGACCTCATTAATATGCATCAGAATACATGAAAATGTACCCCCAGACCCCCCTGTTGAATGTGGCTGTAGATCCTTAACACCCACATATACATTTGTAACAACATCTCTGAGAGGTGTGTTAATTGTACAGGGAGTAGAGATGATGTCAATGGAAAGTGGCGTTGTGGGATTTGAGTCCTCAATATTTGAGCTTGTGAGGTGCTGATAATAAACTAACCAAGATGACAAATGGATGCCCTGGTGTTTTGGTACATTATGTTTGCGTGGAAGCAAGTTCCTAGTTTGTAAATTGTTCACTGACAATGGCAATAAAACTGATTCTGATGATGTGGTGGGGGCCCCTAAGGAAAATTTTGTTTAGTGCCCCCTGAAGGCTTGGGCCGGCCCTGTATACGCCCCTAAAACTGGTGAGCATATACTGTGGGTTTGACACTTTCTTATAATTGTCTCCAGCTGTACTATACTGACACAGATCTGGTTAACACATTACAAATCGACTGACGTTCATATGTGGCTCGCTTCGGCTGAAATGCTTATGTCACATATAAACTATATTTTATGGTCGCCTGCCCAATCGGATCGATGCTGAACTGTACAGCCGCTTTTCAGCATTCAACTGCTGGTTATCTAGTTGGTGCTCTCAAAACAATGTAGTTTTTTTGTTGTCAAATGGAGTGTGATTTGGGGAAAGCCCGGGCATTCATCCGACTTCGGAGGGTACATCCTTTTATTTCGGAATTTGACCAATAAAGTGACCACCCAGAGCAGCGGTGTAAGGGCTCTTGCTCCTGTGACATGAGTGGTGGATAAAAGACCAAAGATGAACCCAGGGAATGGGGCCTTGGGACCACAATCAAAGCAACGATTGAACCAAGATAAAAATGCGCTAGGTCTGAACAATAAAGAGAGATGAATTCATTACAAAATACATTTGTTTTATTGAAATATCTCAAGAGTTAAAAAACAGGCCTTGTTAAATCGGTTTAAAATTCAGATATTGGACAAATGTAAATTAAAGGGCGAGCGCCTCATGCCTATGGAACGACACATGGGCGAAACTGTTTCCTACCTGCCGGCAAAGGAGCCGCTGCGTAATCCCGACAGCCCAGGGTCTGTGGCAGAATTTAAAATCAGCTGCGGCCCCAAGACCACGTGTCACACGCTGTCACAAATTAAGTTTTCAGATTCAAGGCAAATAGAGACTGGAAATAATGCTAAAAATTCAAATCTCAGAGATTGGATTTGTGGGAAAATGTATTGAATTGAAAAGGTTTTGAGTTTGGTGCATGTTCTCAGCGTGAACTCTTTTATGTTATGTCACAGTTTTGAATGTAAAGCTAAGGAGGGCTTTTGGAGTGACAGGGCCACTCCTGAAGACCTTCTACGACTCTGTGGTGGCATCAGCCCTCCTGTACGGTGTGGCCTGCTGGAGCAGCAGCATCACAGAGAGGGAGAGGAGGAAGCTGGACAAAGTCATTAAGAAGTCCAGCTCCTTCCTGGGCTGCACTCTGGACTCGGTGCAGGAGGTGGGGGACAGAAGGGTCCTGGCTAAACTCACATCTATGCTGGACCATGAGTCTCCCCCCCTGCAGGACACTCTGTCCGCTCTGGAGAGCAGCTTCAGTGACAGACTGATCCACCCTCGCTGTGTGAAGGAGACATTTCACAGGTCTATCCTTCCTGCTGCTGTCAGACTTTACAACAAACACTGTTAGCCCTGAACATGTGCAATACTGACTTAACCATGTGCAATACTGACTTAATCATATGCAATACCGTCATATTCATGTGCAATTACTGTCATACTCACACGCAATAATGTCATATTCATGTGCATATAACTGATGTAAATAAGAGTGTTTACTTTACCATTATTATTAGTATTATTTTGTCTTATGCTAGCTATTTTTATCTTATTTTATCTTTATTTTATCCCTACATTCCCTATTAAAGGCGGTATGGACGATTTTTCGGCGATTTGAGAACGCAGGCGGAAGTGCGCATGCGCACTCCCCCGTGCGGACTGATACAACACACACGTGCGTTTGTTTATTAGCGCAAACAGAGCGCATCGCTCGTCTCCCGTAGATTTCTGTCCACTTCTGCGTCAGCTCGAACTGTCTTTCTCCGTCTTCATTTTGCCCCGTACACTGAGGGAACTATATTATGATAGATCCATGCGCTTAGGCACGCGGAAACGTGGGGACGAGCCTGACGCGGCTGGAGGTGAGCGATGGGTGCGTTTTATGATTGATACGTGGCAGGACAAATGATTTATCCACGCCATGAGGAAATATGATAAAAAAAATTGCTGAAAAAAATTGTCCATACCACCTTTAAGATATGAGAGGTTCTGTCTATAGAAGTTTTGTTTATAAGAGTTTTTGTTTATAAGAGTTCTTCTATTAAGAGTGTTTTTTAAAACTTCCTATAAGTTATCTGTTATTTTCTTCTGTATCTACTTGCGTTGCAACAACGAAATTTCCCCATGTGTGGACAAATAAAGGCATATCTTATCTTATGTACTGGTTAAAGGAACTATTAATGGAAAGGTTTTTACTTGATTGAATGTGTATGTACCCAGAATATAAAGCTCAAACAAGACTTTTATAGGTATTTACCTATTTATAGTAATGACCGTCATAGCCCTTTGACTGAAATATTCATTAAAGCTTTCAAGGGGAATAATATATAAATTATATAAATGTATTAACAACCTGAGCAGTCACTCTACTGATTACATTAAGGATGAATGGGAAAGAGAGGGTCACCTTGTTCGGAATGATGAGTGGGAAAGTATTTGTACAGCTCAGTGGAAAACCACAAAATCTGTTTTCCGTTTGAAGAGAATTCTGTTGGAAAAATGTGTCCCGTTTCTTTATAAGCCCATGTCAAAGTGCCCATTAGTCACAGGGAAATGCAGACTGTTGTCAGACTGTGGCAGCCACGAGGCAAACCACTATAATGTGTTCTGGGATTGTCCTGTTGTTCAAAAGTATTGGACTGAGATCAACAAAGCTTTACAGACAATTTATGACATCACCATCCAAATGGATTTCAGCACTATGTACAGTTGAAACCAGAAGTTTCAGTACACCATGATAAAAGACACCAACAGATTTTTTCCTCACTGTCAGACGTTGAACAAAAATGAACCTTTCCTGTTTTAGGTCTGTTAGAATTTAAAAAAAAGAAAGGTTTATGCGCTATACCAGAATGATAATGATATAAAGATTTTATTTTACAATATTTTATTAATCTTCCCTCAGTCAGAAGCTCACATACACTAAAATGACTATGCCTTTAAACAAAATGGGAATGCCCAGATGATGATGTAGCAGCCCGGTGTAAACGCTCTCTCTTCTTTCTCGTATGAAATTTCCCCATGTGGGACAATAAAGGAATATCTTATCTTATCTTATCTTATGTTGTTGGAAGATTCTGATTGGTTAATTGACAACATTTGTGGATGTTTTTTAACGCACACCTGAAACACTCTGCTTCTTTGTGTAACAAAATGGGAAAGTCTATAAAGAAAATAGTCAGGATATCAGAAATAGAATTGTGGACTTGCACAAATCTGGTTCATCCTTGGGTGCAATTTCTAAACGCCTGAAGGTAGCATGATCATCAGTTCAAACAATTATACGCAACTATAAACACCATGGGAATGTCCAGCAATCATACCGCTCAGGAAGGAGACGGCTTTTTGGGTCCCAGAGATGAACGTGCTTTGGTCTGACGTGCAAAAGACCTGGTGAAGATGCTGGCTGAAGCTGGTAAAAATGTATCATTATCCACAGTGAAACGGGTCCTGTACCGACATGGGCTGAAAGGCTACTCTGCTAAGAAGAAGCCATTACATAAAAAACGCAAGAGCAGAGGCTCGTCTGGTCTTTTATCTGATTCGGGGGTGTGGCTTAGAGTGGGAGTGACTTTAACTCTTCGTCAACTTATTCTCAATTTGGACAAATTTAACTTACACCATCAAAAATGACATGTAACCATAACCAAATTACTGCAACATCGTCAATGAACACACATCATTAGCAGGTAATGAGGATGTACATTAAGTATGACATGAACACATTTCAAAAACAGTTCTTATGGCAAACTAAACTAAAACATGATTTAGTTATACGTTTAGATCACACAGTGAGCATTCAGTTTAGATGGCAAAAATAGTCATAAAGGACTTATTCCTGAGAAACTTTCTATCCTGTTCTTTATCAGAGGTGTTGATCTAAGGGGAAAGGGCTCTGCTGAAGACAGTGTTGCTAGTCCTTAGGGGATGGGTAACATTCCTGATCTAGCCAACATTTGCTTTGCAGTGTCTTGAATTGTGAAAAGGTACTGTCTTTCAAAGGTCTTTTCGGGACATATGTCCCCTACAA
Organism: Eucyclogobius newberryi; assembly: GCF_026437365.1. NCBI lineage: Eukaryota > Metazoa > Chordata > Actinopteri > Gobiiformes > Gobiidae > Eucyclogobius > Eucyclogobius newberryi. The sequence goes on from NW_027315735.1 coordinate 8,684,968, forward strand.
TGATCACTGTCACGTTTGGAGGAAAAAGGGGGACGTGCTCAGGCTTGAGACCACTATGACAGTGAAACATGGTGGCGGAAGCATCATGTTTTGGGTTGTTTTGCTGCACAAGGGACTGGTGCACTTCACAAAATAGATAGCTTCATGAAAAAAGAACAATATGTGGAAATACTGAAGCAGCGTCTCAAGACATCTGGAAGAAAGTTAAAGCTTGGGCGCCAATGGGTCTTCCAAATGGACAATGGCCCAAAGCACACTGACAAACGACAAACTGGTGACCAAGTGACTTGAGGATCTCAATCCAATCGAAGATGTATGGGCAGAACTGAAAAGGCATGTGTGAGCAAGGTGGCCTCCGAACCTGTCTCAATTACACCAGTTCTGTCAAGAAGAACGGGCCAAAATCCCTGCCAATTATTGTGCGAAGCTTGTGGATGGATATCAAAAACGTTTGACCCAAGTCCTTCAGTTTTAAGCCAAGAGTACCAAATATTAATGATTTGTATATAAACTTCTGACAAAATGAAGAATAAAAAATGTCTTAAAAATGTGTACTTCTCATTAACGTCATTTTACAAAAATAATTTTATTAATCCTAACGGACCTAAAACTGGGAAAGTTTATTACGATTTCATATCTGACATGTCTTTTTATATAGGGTATGTAAACTTCTGGTTTCAACTGTATTTGGGCCTCATACCCCTACCATGAACGCAACCAGCCGCTATCTTTGGAGCATCTAACTAGCTGCGGCGAAGAAGGCTCTTGCTAAAAAAATTTATGACACAAAATGCACTGCCAATCAAAAATTGATAAATTTGACAGACTTTGGACTAAATGGGATGTTTCCTTTGGGTTTTGTGTGCTAGGATTTTCTCTTTTCTTATTTGCTGGATGTCTACTGTTTTTGATTTATGTCTGTCTGTGTAATCCCTCATTTGTCCAGGAGTGTTCCATTGTAGAAAAATATTAAATTGTAGTTATCTGGACTCTGTTTTTTTTTTTTTTTTAAATGTTTCGACTCTTATGTGAGAGTCTCACTCTAAGAAATAAAAACGGTGGGTTAAGATTCAACCTTCCAGTCGTTTGTAATGGCTTTTGAATCCCTGGAGAGCTAGACGCCCAAGGCATTTGGATGCTAATCAGTTACACAGGGAGGAGAGAGAGTGTGTCAGGTACAATAGGAGGCTGATAGCTCATTAAAGGGCTGATAATAAACAAAGAAGCTAGTTTGATAGAAAACAAAAAGGTTTAATTTCTGGTGAAACCATAACACCTTTTATCAAGAGGTCCTGCCCGGTGAGCAGGGCGCACTCAGAGTAGGATAAATATCGGAGTTCCCGGTCTTGATTCGCAGATTGAGAATGACTCTCGGATGAATGCCGAAACGTCCAGATGACTACAACTGAATCTTTTTCTACATTTATGTCTGTGCTCTCTCTGGTCTCGTTTTTTCTGTCACTGTGTATTTTCATGTGTTGTTAAATAAAAAAAAAAAAAAGCAAATATTATTAAAATTAAATTGATTCAAATTCCAATATAAGCGTATATTTACGTCTCCTACCTGTGAATCACAAGGAGCCCAACTCTCCACATAAATCCAGGAATGCTAACAGTGTCAGAGGTTAGAAAATGAAAGCTCGAAGGAGCGCCCTTTTTTAGTCACCACCTGCCGGCAGAAAATGGCAGGCACGTACTGCTAAGTGATTGATTTGTTGACTCAACCATGAATTCTCTGAAGTCTGCTCTTGATGTTGCAGCTCCATTAAAACAGAAAGTCGTTAGGCCAAAACGAGCCTCCCCATGGTACAATGAAAAATGCATAAACAAAGAGTTAAATTCACTGCTGTTGATCAAGCAGAGATAACTTCAGACATTATGTCCTCTAAAACGTCAACTTGTATCCTAGACCCGATTCAAAGCAAGACTCCTCAAAGACATCCTACCCCTAATTTAGATTATATTCTTAATATAATAAATACCTCATTAGAAAGTGGTTATGTTCCACAGCCCTTCAAACATGCAGTCATTAATCCACTGTTGAAAAAGCCTAATCTTGATCCTGACCTATTGGTAAACTACAGATCTATTTCAAATCTTCACTTTGTTTCAAAAATCCTTAAAAGAGTTGTGGTTAAACAGCTTTGTCGCCACCTATGGGACAAAGTAGTGCAGTGTTTGACGCCGCAACATTCTACTGCAGAGCAGTGGCGGCTCGCCCATGGGGGGCGCTGGGCCGCCGCCCCACCTGACCTGACTGCCTGTTTTTATTTAATTTAATTTTTTAAATAATCTCTCATTTTGAAAAAATAACCTGTGTTAATTAGATGCTATTGATGATTTTGCTTTATGGGTTTAGAACTCTCCAGAATTATATTTACATTATCTTTTCAAGTTCCACGTTAAAGTTGAACGTTTATCATGTTTGGTGTAGGAGCCAATGGGCTGTCTTGCCGGGGCGCTTGTTCGATCAGCCCCATTGTGCTGTATTTAAGCCAATGGCTCCCCTGTTGCAAGGCAAAAAAGAATACACATCCGCCAATCATTGTCGAGGAATTTTATGGGTTTGGGGCGCTGAAGACTAGTGCCCCAAAGTACCAAGATGCACCGCTGCAGCTGCTTGTTTACAGGCGTTTTCATTCCAGCAGCGAAGTGTGTAAAATGGCGACATCGGATGAATTTGCCGCAAATTCAGTCAAATCCTTAAATCTGCTTCTGAAGAAGAACTTTTGAGGAAAAGCTCATTGTAAAACAACTCGGACCTGACAAGCCAGAAGTGTACATAACCCAACAAACGAGAGAAAAGGGGAAAACATACACCAGAACCTTTTCCCGAGATTGTGCGTGTGATAGTTGGACTCTGTCTTCATGGCAGGGATCACCCAGAGGTTCACTCACAGCATACATCAGGTAGGCTATCATTTTTTTTGTGGTGATGAAATTGTGATATTTATAGGAAGTTCTAGTATTGTGCTCAGCCATGTGGACTCATGATGTCATTGTTTACAAAGAGTAGGTTGAAGGATAACCGAACAAAACTCTACTCCTGCTTGGCTCACGGGTACAATACTACATGCTGTTTCATTATATTTGGTAGGATGAAGGTCACATTAGTTGTGAATACAATCACCGAGTTTGAAAGGTATTTTCCGTTAATAGCGGAGTGACAGCCGATTAAACAAAGTGGTGCCGGCTAGCAAGCTAGTTTTAATGTGAGCACACTAGTTTTAACGGAGCGCTATGCTATTGCATGGCTGATTCGATTTTTTGTTTGGGATGACACACTGTTGTGTTAAATTAGTAGTTATGTGTGGTTTTAGCAAACACCGCCGCCGTGCTTTTTACGATTACCGTAATTAACAGCCACAGCGCAACAGATTTTCTCGTGCGGGCCACTTTACCGCGGTCGCTCTGGGGGGGGGAATCTACCGCTTTATTACGCGTTATCTAACCCTGGGATGACAAATAGGTTGAGAAGTATGCCTAAAATGCACCAGAATGCAGGAAATCACATCTACGAAATTCTAAATTTTAAATAGCCCCACCTAAAAAAAAATCACCAGCCGCCACTGCTGCAGAGGTTAAAATGTGATGTAGATTTCAGAAGGACAGACCTCAGCTGATTTAAATCCTGTTTATCAGATAGGTACCAGTTTGTCACTGTAAACCAGAGCTCCTCACCTTGTTATAAAGTAACCTACGGCGTGCCGCAGGGTTCCGTACTGTTTACTCTGTTACTGTTTATGCTTCCGTTAGGTAACATTATCAAAAAGCATGGCATTAACTTCCACTGTTTCCACTATTTATCAATGAAACTTGATTAAAAAAAAAAAAAATCAAATAGACAGACTCAGTGCTAGTGTGAAGGATATAAAAATCTGGAAGAAATTTAATTATCTGCTTTTTAACCCTGAAAAAAAAAGGTGCCAATGTGCTGGGCCTTAAACATCTGCAAGACTCTTTATCTGAGCAGATAGTCGCACTGGACAATGTCAGTGTAGCCTCCAGTTCTACTGTAAGGAACCTTGAAATCTTATTTAATAGCTTGTGTTCAAAGCGCATATATATCATCTGCGTAGTATAGCTAAAATCTCAAGAACCATGACCATACACATAATTTTAAATGTAATGACAGAAACTGCCACATATGCACATCATCACAATCAAATCAGTTCCAAAAGAGATAGAAAAAGCATCAAGATCTGAAGATTTGAGTTTTCTCAATCGGAGGTGATCTGACCCGCAAGCCATGTCCTAACGCATGATTGACCCGACAGAGAGAGGCGCCGGACCATCTTTATTAGGGACCCAAGTTAGCTGTGGACAATAACAACAAAGGAAGGGTGACATGACATTTTTCCATTACAGCCATTAAGAACCATTATATGTATGGACGCTAGTGCTGCACTGGCCAGTTAACAGAATAACAAATCAAACAGTAGACCAGATCCTTTTGTGGAGCTAAAGCAAGGCTTGTTCAGGGTGATGAGAATGGCTAGTTGTAACATTTGTATGGGTCCCAGCACATGTAAGTGTTCATGGTAATTATGTGGCATATGAACATGCAAAGGAATCTATTACAGAGATCAAACATAGATAAATAAGTGAAATTAAGTAAAATGGAAGCAAAAGCTATTGTCAAACAAAAAATAAAGCAAGGATGGCTGAAGGACTGGGATGTAGAAAGGAAAGAAGATGTCAAAGAAAGTGCTTGGAATTAGATGGGCACCGGAAAATAGATTATAGATAGATAAATAAGTTCCACACCTTGATTTGTTATATAACACGTTACATAAAATAGGAAAGCACCAATCTGGCAACTGTAATTTTGGGCAGTTAGAATCTATTAATCAAATTCTTTATGGATTGTGCTAAATACAGTCAAGAAATAAATAAATTCTCAAGCCTCAACAGTCTCAACAACCTTAAAATGAAATTCAATCTGGTGGATCTTCTCCAGCAGGATCCAAAAAGTGCTAGCTTCAAAGTACTAGTCTAAGAGCTAGACTAATTCATTTAATTTAATTGTCTCCTTTAATTGTATTATTCATTTTGCTATTCAACGCGTTCCAGTTCATACTCCTTATCAGTTGGTGGCGGTAATGCACCTTTAATCTGTTTGCCAACGGCCAATAAAAAACTAGAAGAAGAAGAAGAATGTTTTCCGGTAGCCAGCTTTTGTTGCGAAAAAAAAAGAAAAGAAAAGCATATTGTAGCGCACACGGGCTATCAATCCGAAAATAGTCATGTCACTAGAGGTAGAATCCGCAGAGTGAGTAGCACACCGTTCGTTAAATCTTGCAGCCACCAGTCCCTCTCCGATTGTGTTGCTTGTGTTATGTCCGAACCATCATATTATATGTATATGTACATGTAGCTTAGCGCATCAAGCTAACTGGCTAGAGCTACTTAGCGCATCCAGCTCGCGCACCAAGCTTAATGACTAAAACTAGCTAGGCTAGCGCTAGCTAGGCACTTTGTTGATGTTCGTTTTAGTACATTAATATCAATGTAATCTATTTTCGCAGCGTGATCCGTCTAATAATGCAGTATCTGAAGGAAAACAATCTTCATCGCAGCCTGGCCACCCTGCAGGAAGAGACCACTGTGTCGCTCAACACTGTGGACAGCATAGAGAGCTTTGTTGCTGATATTAACAGCGGTCACTGGGACACTGTTTTACAAGCCATCCAGTCTCTCAAGCTTCCCGATAAGACTCTCATAGACCTTTACGAACAGGTGACTGACATCTTGTCTATTCTAGACAGGGTTGAACAAAATTGTTGATTTCACCAGCTACAATTGAAGCAGTACGATTTCTCTAAGATGTCCTTTTTGTCTTTCTTTGGGTTTTGTGCAGGTGGTGTTGGAGTTGATTGAGCTAAGAGAGCTAGGTGCTGCTCGTTCTCTATTGAGACAAACTGACCCCATGATCATGTTGAAGCAGACCCAGCCTGAGAGGTATATACACTTGGAGAACCTGCTAGCTCGCTCCTACTTCGATCCAAGAGAGGTGAGCAAGGACAAGACACTTCCACTCAAGCAGCTGCAGTCCAATGTCTAACTCTACAATCTCAGCTATTCCCGAAGCATAGCACAGCATAGTTTAGGAACAGGGTTGGGGGTAACGCGTTAGCTGGTAATGCTTTGGGGTACTCAAATTTACTTTTTTTAGAATAGCAACTAATGTAACGCTTTAGTTTTGTGCACCCATGTAATCTACTACTCTCCAAAGTTATTTTTTCAAACCAGTAACGTGTTGGTTTTGGTTACTTGATCATCTCTCATCTCCTCAGAACAATCCCAGAGCTTGGCATGTTTTGGGCTTGCGCAACTAGTGACTAGGAGACTTACTCATGCCTTAGAGAAATTTAACTTTTAGATGTACGTTTTTGAAAAACTCATTTTTGGTCATAACTACTATTTTGTGCTAAAATAAGCACGTTCTGCTGTTGTGCCTGTGAGCTCTTGCTAATTCAATAATTTTGTTTTAGAAATGTTTTTCATTGCTTGATTACAGGCCTACACATGCTTATTGTATGGCATTGTGTTGTGGTAATCTGTCAACAAAAAGAGAAGAAAAGCTAAATGCATTTACTTTGCTTGTTTATTTGATATTTTAAAGATTATGTTACTGTGCAACGCAAAGGGATTGTCGGCAAATGCTATGGGTTATACTAGTGATATATAAATGTTTGTGATTTTTGGCTTGGTTATCTTCCATTTTATGGTCTAAATTTTTGGGGATTTTGTTTTATATATAGAGCATGGCACCAACACTTTATCTCTGGAACTCTGGAAAAAGCTAGGAAGACAAACTTAAAAGTGACCAGATGAATGCCACTTATGACTCCAACGTTAAACAGCTTCACATTATCTTGATCTATCGGCCACAGCAATTATTATTGTAAGCAAACGTAGACCGTAGAACTGTGAGGGTTGCGCTGTGGCCTCTCTTAGTCCACTGGCACTGAAGTGAATTTGAGTGTTAAAACTTCCCTGAAACTTTCTAAAAGTTTTGTCCCAGATGTCTTTGCTCACAACCACAATCAAGAAAATTTAAGATAGTGACATTAAATCTGATAATTTGACTGTTTATTAGCTCCACTGGTAGCATTGCTCCATTTGCGTGTTGTGTTTTCTGCCCCAGGCGGATGTAACGTCGTCGCGATCGCCAGGCTTTTAGATAGGATTAGATAGGAAAACACCCTGCCCAAATAATTTTGTCTGGGGGTACGGGGCCTTAAAAAATTCCCGCTCGCGAAGGTTATGAAAAGCCAATATGCATATCGCTGCGTTTTTTCCGACGCTTTTACAAAATAAAGCGGCGCTTTTAACGCGTCTGACGTTATGCCGTGCGCCGTAAACGAGCGGCGTAATTTCCGCCAGACAACGCTCTGCGTGCGCGGAGGCCACTCGACCGCACGCCTCTCGTATCATATTTACTTACTATACTCTCGGCCGCTGTCGCCTGCGCCTCGCGGCCGTGCATGATTACACTCCGCCACTTAGGAGCGGCGTATCGCGCCGTATTTTACCTGGTATTTGGCCACGCAAAAAAGTGTGATCTGCTTTTGAAAGGGATCCCTTGGTTCCTTCTTCCGTTTCATTCTGTCAACTTAAGTTGCAGTGTGTCAATTGATTAGCTAGTTTTGGTGATCTTCGTCAATTTCATGAGGTTTCGATTAAATTCTGTCAAAGTGCGCGAAAAAACGTAGAGGTTCAGCAAATGTGGAGCTTCGGCCTTCTTCGGCATTCTCGGAAAATGCCCGTCCACATTTCAAAACACCCCGTCCAAAATCCGGGAAGACGGAAGGCTATCTAAAAGCCTGGCGATCGCTCTTATAGAATAATGTTAATTATTGGTAACGCAAGAGTACTCTAACTGGTTACTTTTATAACAAAGTAGCGCAGTAACACATTCGTTTTCTAGGGCAGTAACGAGCTAATAATTTACTTTTATAATTAGTACTACCACTGTTTAAGAAATACTGAAACAATGGGCATGTCTCAATTATGTTTCCTTGCCTCCTCCTGTTCTTCATTCCGCAAACAAAAGGGGCAACCTACAATGGAGAGTAATGGGCAACATCATACTACTCTTTAAATTCTCCCAAAAATAATTTCCCAAGCAATAGATTAAAACACTTAAAGATGACTAATGTCCATGTTTAAGTCTTTTGGAAACGTCATATGGCTATTTATTTTGATTTGCTGCTAACACTTATTTGCATTCTTTAGTTTAGCGTACTGTCATGAGGTAGGGTCATGCTTTTTGGGTTGTGTGGTGGTGGGTGGAGTTTGTAATGCGCCACATTTTTTAAGACACGCGTGTGTGTTGTCTGTTTGTCCCTGGCTTTTAACTAAGGTAATTTTCGGGCTATAGAGCGCTCCTTAATAAAAGCCACACCAACAAAATGTGCATAGAAAAAATAAATTGTACATGTACGGGCCTCCACCTGTCAATAAGCCACAGGTTGTAACGTGATATATTTGCACATAAAGATGGTACACGGTAGTGAATTCATTGCGGGGCAGCTAATTAAATGCAGAAGCTTATTAAATGCTGACTGCTGTATCGTATGTCCACGCGGCTAAATTCAGTTCCTCATTGGACATATTTCTCAATCAATTTTAGTTGGATTGTAATAAAACTCCCTACTGTCCCCTCTGTCTTTGATAACTCTGAGCTGATTTACCTGTGTCTGGGTCTTCACATCTGGTTCAATCTGCTCCTGAGCTTATACTTGGCGAGTGTTACGTTGTAATATGAGATATTTAAACACAAAGATGGTAGACTGTAGTTGATGCACAGGTTGTCTTTTGACCCATGAGTCAGGTCTAGCCAAGAAAGTAATTTCAATGCGGCAGGTTCTAAGCTGCAGACCAACGTATATTGCATGTCCGCGCTCCACATGTATCTTTGCGTTCAGCCGCGTCTGATTCAGATTCAGTTCCTCATTAGACATTTCTTTGTGAATGAGTCAGATTGTAATAAAACACACATCGTTTTTAAGCTCAAAATACAGAGAACACGATGCGTGTTCCCTGGACAGTGACCCCTGTCCACTGATTTCTACAGTGTCAAATGCTTGCGCTTCCTTTTAGTGTGCCCCCCGGTTGCCTTTAGCCAACAAAAATCTATAAATTAGACGCACTGTTGTATGGGCCGCTGGGTTTAAAGTGTTAATTACCTACCTACCTACTTGAAAAATGTTGGTAGGGTAACAGCAAACATACAATTTGGATTTTTTTTTTAAATGCCTTTTTAAATTAAAATAAAGAAATTACCTACCTACCCTACCCACTTGCAAAGTATTGGTAGGGTTACAGCAAACATACAATTAATTTGGGGCAGCCTAGTCATGAAAATTGGCACAAAATTACAACGTTGCTCAAATTTATGTTGTATAAAGTCACCAAAAATCGAATACAAAACAGCTCTGTGCAACGCTCTTACCTCAAAATACATTAAAGCATCAGATAAACCAATAAATATGTTGTGACCCTGCCCTAAACCACACAAAAGCGTCACCCGTCCTTCTGTCAAAACTTTACAGATGTTTTTTTCGATAACTGACGTGGCACTGACGTGGCACTGACGTGGCACTGACGTGGCACTGACGTGGCACTGACGTGGCACTGACGTGGCACTGACGTGGCACTGACGTGGCACTGACGTGGCTCTAACGTGGCTCTAACGTGGCTCTGAGAATCTTCTGTTGTTTTTAACTGCATAAATCATTGCCAGACTCGCTCCGTGCGTTTCGATAGTCTTATGATCAGAACAGTGTGCTGAGACCAGGAAGTAAACCGAAAATGTATATTAAATTATTGAGTGGTGGCGCCATCTTCTTGCTGCAAGTGGAAACTACACAATTTGCAGTGTTAGAAATGTAACAATGTAATTTTGTTTATGTTTTCTTTTTTAGTTCTATAACATTTAATGGCTAATAACAATAGAAATAATACATGATATTTAACCTTTAATGTAGCAGCAGGGCCGCAGGGTTCAAAGCATGGGAAAAAAGTAGCGGCTTGAAGTCTGAAAAGTACGGTAACATTTTCTAACATTTTTCCACCTGTGCGACCAAACACAAATGTTAGTAGAGCCTTGTATAATTTGTTTAGTAGTACAAGGAGGAGGAGAGTAGGTGCGTTAGTAGTGGAAGTGTGAGGACCTGCTGCTGGGGACAAGGCAGAGAAATGCAAATATAAAATCTTAAGTTTAATGCTCTAAAAGGAAAGGTCTGATGGTGATAGTCATTGCCTAATAAGTAGCATATACGCAACTGCTCCTTATGAGACACAATTCTTTTTTTTTCTTTTTTCTTTTTTCCTTCTTCAGAAAATCAACTCACTTGCCTACATACTACTTGATGCATACTGTAATTTATTTAAATTTCGGTATTATTTATCATTAACAGCAAAAAGCACATGTATTTGCTCTTCTGGGGCCCAACAAAATCTAAATGGTATTGAATCAAGATGAGGCGGTTTCATTCATCCATAGTTTTTGTAAACCAATGTTTTTTAAGTTCTATAACACAAGATGCCTAAGCAAAGGTACAAGAGCAAGTTTTGAGGTTCATAAGATTACTAATGAGGCTGAGCAAAATAATGTCTGTTTGCCGTAACCCGACCGGCTATGAAACTAGCCGACTGAAAAAGAAAATCAGCATTTTGTTGAAAAAACGTCAAAATCTTTTATTTTTCAATTATTTCGCCGACCAGTCTTTCCTGAACCACTGTGTCAAATATTTTTATCACGCTGGTAAACCTGTCTTTCATCTCAAATGACTGATAACACACTGTGCATCACAGGCGCGTCTTCATTTTCAGTCCTCCACATGCGTCTATAATAAAATGGACCGCGCGTAGGAGTCGTTATATTGCCTTTTACAAGTTGGTTTGTCCTTGTTGGCGCCACTGACATGTCCATTGTAATGTGAGCCTCTGTCAGGGTGTGAAATTGTACTTGCGCAAATGCATTCTGGGATTGAAACACGCCCAGCAGCGTCATCACAACAAACATGGCGGCGCCCAAGTCCCCCGCATGTTCCCCCCGCTCGCCTTAGCTACCAAAATAAAGGATAGCGATGTACAAAAGGTCAATTTGAAATGTCTTAAAATCGTGAGATTTAGTCTCCTGATCGGGTTGATAGAGACGTTTTCCGTCATTGACTGTAGAAGCCTGACCCCTGGTGGTCACTCCGTTTCAAAAAATGACAAAATAAGAATTTGCCTACAGTCCGACCCACTTAAAATTTTGACCCGGGTTACAGCAAACAGACAATTTATTTGGGGTAGCCTAATGCAGACTAAGTGTCCTTCAAATCTGCTTTTTTTTTCCTTTTCCCCTTAAAAATATTATTGCTAACTGCATTACCCCCCCCCTAAAATTTCACGTTGATCTGGACTGTCTGTTGGGGAAAGGGTTGTGTGTGTTCGTGAAAATTGTCAATGGTGAATAATGGCATTGCATACTACCTAGGCATATCCAGATGGGAGTAGTAAAGAGAAGAGGAGAGCAGCTATTGCCCAGGCCTTGGCCGGAGAGGTCAGTGTGGTGCCACCTTCACGTCTGCTTGCTCTGCTGGCACAGGTGTGTACGATTTTTCACACAGATTACTGTCCATGTATCATTTTGTTTTCTCATGTACATCTAGTCATTTTCTAAGCAAAACGTCAAAATGCATACAAATGTTTTTTGTGCTGATTGGGTGTGTGTTTTTGTGTGTCCTATGCAAGTCTTTAAAGTGGCAGCAGCATCAAGGTCTTTTGCCTCCTGGGATGACCATTGATTTGTTCAGAGGAAAAGCCGCAGTAAAAGATGTAGAAGATGAACGTTTCCCCACACAGCTCAGTCGACAGATTAAGGTACCGTTCCACTCTACAGAAATAATAAGTTATGTACTTATTTTCAAACAGTTTATATAATATTTTCTTGTAATGACAAAAAAAGAGCGTTTCATGAGGTATCACTCAAACAACCTCTTCAAATGAGACCTTTTTCATCAAACTTATGCATACTGATATTATTCCCATTCTCCAAGGTCTAAATTAACTAAATAAACCCGTTACTTTGATCTGGGACCTTGGCTATGCCTGCCTCAAGAGTCATGTAGTTTTTTCAAAACGCTGAAAAATTCTGGATACTATGTCCTTGTTTTCTTTGTAGCTTCCCAGAAGTTGATGCTATAGTATTGAACGTGGTACCAAATGAAAGCGAATAAAATCTTCTTTCATATGATTTCAAACGCATGAACACCTGTGTAAATTTTAACTAATTTTAATGCACAAACATACATATTAGTAAAGCTGTATAGACTATAGAGTGCATTTTTTAGATAAATGTATGCATCATATGATGTCATCCTTTCCAAGCATAAAAAAATGTATGTTTGTGCATTAAAATTTTGTTAAAATTTACACAGGTGTTCATGTGTTTGACACCATATGCAAGGAAATTAAATTGGCTTTCATTTGGTACCAGTGTTCTTGCTAAGGGGTTTAAGCATGGCTGGCCGCCATGCTTCGGCTGGTTACCGCCATGCCCAATAGATACCGGCAGGTATTAAGTTCACCGTGTGAGCGCCGTAGGCGGCGCGAGCGAAAAGTAGTACAGCGCTCGCACGGTGATCTTAAAGTACTACGGCGCTCGCACTGTGATCTTAAAGTACTACGGCGCACCGTGCGATCAAGTGTCGTAGTACTTTTCGTTTGCGCTGCCTACGCCGCTCGACCGTGCAAGCGAGCGCCGTAGTACTTTTAAAATTAAGTTTTTTTAAGTACTTTTTGCGAGCACCGCTTACGGTGGTTTATCCCATTGCCATCCTTCAACCTCAGCCCAGCAAGAACACTGGGTACCACGTTCAATGCTATAGCATCCACCTCTGGGAAGCTGCAAAGAAATAAAAGACATAAATATCCTGAATTTTGCAGCGTTTTGAAAAAAACTACATGTCCAAGATGAAAGTACCTGGTATATTTAGTTAACTAAAATTGTGTGTTTCCGGCATCCCGACCGACCTGAATTTCAAAATAAAGAAAACCTGACCTTAAACATTTTATTGCATATTTACTGGCCGTACGTTTCGAGAATCTCAAATTGTGAGGGAGATTCCAAAAGCGGCGGGGGAAAAATAATAATCTTTGGGGATCGTAAGATATGAAAATCGCTACACTTTTGATTTTTGGTTTCGTTTTGCCTATGGGCATATCCATGTTTGCAGATGCTCATATTTGGTTAGCGTGCAGACCGGCTGCGTCGGCACTAGATCATACACTCCTAACTCACGGAAGTCAGAATCAGTTAGGAGTGTATGATCTAGTGCCTTAAAGGAGCGGTCATAGTAGAGAGTGAAAGTTTCAGTCAACACATGAATGTAGATTTATAAAAGATAAAACGGGTAGAAATAACTTGTCCTTTTGGGGAATAAACATCACATAGCCCCTTTAACTAGTATGTTAATTACCCTATAATTGGAGGCTAACGGATGTATGCTAAAATCGGGTTACCACTGCAGGTTTTTTTTTTCTGATGAAAATTGAAAATTATTGTTTTTATTTTTAGTTTGGCCAAAAGTCCCACGTAGAGTGCTCGCGATTCTCTCCAGATGGACAGTATCTGGTCACTGGTTCTGTGGATGGCTTTATTGAAGTCTGGAACTTCACCACAGGAAAAATACGAAAGGTAAACTGGGGAAAATCCAAACCTTTTGTGTAGTGTGTAGAAATGTCCATCTATGAAACTTGTGTGTTGTAGGATTTGAAGTATCAAGCACAGGATAACTTCATGATGATGGACGATGCAGTTCTTTGCATGTGTTTCAGCCGAGACACTGAGATGCTGGCATCTGGAGCCCAGGACGGCAAGATCAAGGTTAGAAGAAACTATAAAAAAAAGTTTTGATTCATAGTAGTATTTTATCTAACTTTTGAGATACAAAAATGTGTTAATACAGTTTGGCGCTCTTACAGAGTTATCTGCCTGTGCGAAAAAAGACATTATCTCATGCAGGTTAATCCCATTACCTTAATCACCATATTAAACAGATTTCTTCTGAAACTGTATGCATTCTATTAAATGTTGAATGTCAAATTGAAATTCAGTCATTTTGAGGTCAATAATGAGCTTGGGGATTTTAATAGAGAGGTCCACAGACATTCCTGTGGCAGCATCTAGTTTTGAGTAGTGTTCAGGCTTTGCAGGAATAAATTGGAATTTGTGTTCTACTTCACTGAGTAACAGAAGTTGAATATTGAAAGGCATTTTTGATATTATTTTACGAACTAAAAAGTCTGCTTTTAATCAGACTTAGGCCTTTTTAATGGTGCAACAAAACTGGCTCGCTTTCTTTCGGGGTCGAGTTAACCTTCCCTTTATAAGACAAGAAAACTGATTTTTAGAGACCTTGATATAAAGCTGCTTGTGTGTGGAGGGTCCAGAGGGCCGAGAGGTAACAATGTCAACACATAACCTTCGTGGTGACCTTGCCAGCAAGATTAATTCTCTTGATTTTTGTGAGGGCCCAAGTGGACGTACTTTGTATTTCTTCTAAAATGGGTCAGACCATTTTGTTTTTCAAAAACATATTAATAGAGGCACTTTGAATCTTTCCCGGCCACAAATGTACACTCAAGTGGATTTAACACAATTTAAACGTTTCTACTTCCTCTGCTGTTGTGACGCTTCAACCAATCAGCCAGAGCCTTTCCAGATGAATTAATTTGTAGAACTCAATTCAGAGGACTACATGTATATCAATGTGACGTGAGCCAGGCTATCTTTGTGAGGTTCATATGCCAAAAAATGTCTTACTAGATCACACCATTGCTTGGCAAAAACGAGATGCACATATTTTGTTGGACCATTTTTAGCTTTTGAATGGCAGACTAAATTCCTCAGTTATTTGATCACAGCCCTAGCCAGAAACCCAGCCAGTTGATAAGCCTACAATATAGTACTGCTAATCCTCAGGTCTAATTTAGCACAGGCCTCAGACCATCCCTGCAGCCAGGAGCGGCTGGTCCATTAAGGGCGCTGGGGCGTCGCCCCCCCCGTCAATCTGCCAACTACGTCAATTTCTTTTGTGTCTAAAAACAATATAATTTATTCAAAAATATCTTATATTCTTATTAGTGTAAATGTGTAAAATAACAATATATATCCATATATATATCTATAAATAGATATAGATGGTCTGGTGGTCTGCTGCCTGGCGCAGCCTGCGTCACTTTTCTACGTAGCCGTGGGGCGGTTTGAATAGCGCCCCAGAGCCCCATAGAAAATCAACGGGGATTTTTAGCCAATCAAATCACAATCAAAAGTGACTACGTCACTATGGCTTTCTCCATAGGAAAATAGCGACTGATGGGCGCTCCAGAAAGCACCCTTTTGAACGTAGAAGTTACGCCATGGAGCTACACTTTTTACGCTAGGGACTGAGGCATGTGCGCGCGCCTATGCGGAAGTGCCACACACACAGTGTTTTCCGTGTTTACGTCTTAAAACTGTATCTACAGACGTCTGTTACAAAAGGTACGTCCAAAACGACTCAAAATGAGCTGCTCAACTGTTTGCTGGCTTTATTCGTGTTGAAAGCTGCTGATTTTGTATCAATCCGAGCCGAGACATGTGATCTGTCAAAACTCATGCTACGTTACCATGACAACAAACACGCAGTTTTTTTAGTTTATTACTTGCATAAGGCTAACGCTAAGCATTAAGTATTGCTTAACTTCTAACTTATCATTAACAAAAGTGGAAATAAAATGTGTTTGCTTAATTCATTCAGTTGTAAATGTGTATTTAAAATATGTATCCATACAGTAATTGTTAAATTCTGTTTTGGACATTTAAAAAAAAAAAAAAAAAAAAAAAACGGTCATGTCAAATAGCCCCCCCTATAATTTGTACCACCAGCCGCCACTGCCTGCAGCATATATTACTTCATTCTGAAAACTTCATCCACCTAAATGGGATTTAATCTGGGTCCATCTCATCATTTGCCAACTCTTTTATATGGGCATTCAACTACGTTACAGGGTAAATTACTTTGTCTTGGGAGGAGGGGTAACGGAATATCATTTTTTTTAATATATATTGATTTGAATCTCCTGTTAATAGTTAGTAACAATTGTTAAAAAAATATATATGTTTAGGTGTGGAAAATCCAAAGTGGCCAGTGCCTAAGGCGGTTTGAACGTGCCCACAGTAAAGGTGTCACATGTGTGAGCTTCTGTAAAGACAGCACTCAGCTCCTCAGTGCTTCTTTCGACCAGACTATCAGGTACATCTTTGTGTGTCTCTCTGTCTCTGTCTCTGTCTCTCTGTTCAATAATATTACATTGTAAATTTGTTTGCTTTTTCCAAAACACTCTTATCACTACAAATGTCATTGTCTGCAAACTCGATTGGCTCAGCTGCAGTTTTTTATTGAAATTTGTCCTTTTTTTCTAAATGGAAGCTTGCCACAAAAAGGCTATTTATTTGTATGGTTGTTCCAATACAGACACTAGCATTGGTAAAGGCTCCAATATTGCACATTTTTCAAGTATCTCTGCTGGTCGAGTACTTGGACCAAATCACAGATCCGATACCACACTGTATTTTAATGTCCTTAATGAGGACCCGCAGATGTGAGCAGCGTAGTTCTGGTTTTAGGCTAATGCTACAGCTAACGCCCAGAGCAGCTGAAATAAGATAAGATAAGATATTCCTTTATTGTCCCACATGCGCATGGAGAACACAGAATAGTGCTTCTATAAGTTTCAGAATTTACATGGAACTTGTTTGCCTAGATAAGACCCATGTTGATGGCTGCCATTTTGAGCCAATGGCGGCGCTCATTGTTGCTAATTTAGCCTTTAGCGGCTACCTACATCAGGTTGTTCTAAGTTCACCATGTGCAACGCGTACCACTCTGCTCTATCAGAGCGAGAGCTGTTTGTATGGAGCAGATTGAGCTGACGCTAAAGACCCTTGTTAAAGCTGTAGGTCTATGTCAGCCGAACACGAGCAGTTTTTTACATTGCGCCCTAGGGGAAAATGCTTTCTGGACTGTGGAGGATTTTTTTTTTTTGCTGCAGTACCAATGGACTGGCCATTAGTCTAACTCATAACATCCAGATTTTAAATAAATCCATGATGATAATAATGACGTTTACTGCCACAAGATTGTACACTTTTTACATTTGGCTTGATTTAAAATACGTAAGCGCTGGTGAGTTACACCTTTTGAGAGGCCATAGTACTAAAATGTAGTGCTACAATGACACAAATTTAAAATAAAATGAATAAAAAAATAGTATGGCCAAAATTGTGAATTTAACCACAAAATATCTAATCTCGTGGAAATTGAGTCTTGTCCCACCCATATTCTTCAGTTTTTGATATGGTACACAATTGGCCATGTATAATAACACACCTTGCCATTGTTTGTTGGATTTCTAACTTTCTGTGCGGACTGTGACTTTTTGAATTAGAATCCATGGTTTAAAGTCAGGTAAAACTTTGAAGGAGTTCCGTGGCCACAGCTCTTTCGTGAATGAAGCATCCTTCAGTCCAGATGGACATCATGTTGTCAGTGCGTCGTCTGATGGAACTGTCAAGGTGAGCCCAATGCATGGTTCATGAGGGAGTGTACCCTGTGTGCTGTTCTCATGCTGTATGTGCTTTAGGTATGGAATGTGAAGACCACTGAATGCAGCAACACCTTCAAGCCTTTGGGCACATCGGCTGGCACTGACATCACTGTTAACAATGTGATTCTGCTGCCTAAGAACCCAGAGCACTTTGTGGTGTGCAATCGCTCCAATACAGTGGTCATTATGAACATGCAAGGACAGGTAAGTGTCGCTCTTAACCTAACAGCAGCATAATGTGTCCACCTGTCAGCTCGTAGACTGTATTTGTGACCAATTTTAGCTATACGCCGATTATGCAAATGAACAGTTGTGTGACGTTACTCAAGGAAACTACATCAAAGCCAAAACAAATTATCAAAATACCCTATAGTTTGCTGCAAATTATTAAAACGCAGGGAAGAGGGAGTCAAGGCAGGAGGAGAGGAGAGGGAGTCATGGCAAGAAGCAGCAGGAGGAGAGGGCTTCAAGGTAAGAAGCATCAGGAGGAGGAGAGGGAGTCAAGGCAGGAGGAAAGGAGAGGGAGTCGTGGCAAGAAGCAGCAGCAGGAGGAGGAGAGGGCTTCAAGGCAAGAAGCATCAGGAGGAGGAGAGGGAGTCAAGGCAGGAGGAGGAGAGAGGAGAGGCCGGCATGGCAAGAAGGAGGAGGAGGAGAGGGAGTCGAGGCAAGAAGCAGCAGGAGGAGGAGAGGGAGTCGAGGCAGGGAGAAAGTGCTGGCTAAGCTTAACCGTCCATTTACCGTAGTTGTGGCCAGTATATTTTATTTTCAAAATACTCTAATTAAATAGCAGATTTTCTCTCTCCTTTTTATATTGCGCATTTGTATATAATAAACAATATTAGGCTATTAATGAAAGCCAACATTGTGTTTCTATAGCCTAATTATGGTTCAACAAAAATAAAAACCTGTTTAAAATACATAAACCCTGACCCTAAAATATAGCCGCAAGCGGCAATGATCGGCCCACGCCGCAGCCACGCTGCAAGAGGAGGGGGCGCTAACGCGCCCCAATTGTCCTTTTATTACATCTACTGCTGAATCTGTGACGCCGTCACATCTTCCACCCTTTGTTTTACCATTCAAAAAGCAATTTTATTTTGAATTCTTGGCAAAATGTGCGGCTTTGCCCCACAGAGACCGTGACTCTTTGAATAATTTTTTTTATAACTTTTACCCCTGAAGATGAGTCTCACCAAATTTCAGGTTGATAGGGCTAACTAACGCCCTAGGAGGAGTTCGTGAAAGGATTAAGTATAAGCATGTTCTGGCAATTTCCCCATTGGAATAACA
The DNA here is from genome assembly GCF_026437365.1 of Eucyclogobius newberryi. Taxonomy (NCBI): domain Eukaryota; kingdom Metazoa; phylum Chordata; class Actinopteri; order Gobiiformes; family Gobiidae; genus Eucyclogobius; species Eucyclogobius newberryi. The sequence continues at coordinate 8,703,907 of NW_027315735.1, forward strand.
TGGGAGGTTTCGGTCATTGTTGGCAAAGCCGTAACAATTATGACATGGGTCTCGTTGACTTTTTTTGATGGGGATGCCAAAATTGAGCTGTGTGTAAAATTTCATATAATTTCGCAAAACTAAACATTTAACCTCCATATAAAATCTGTGGGGGGCGCTGTGGCGCCAAATTAATTTATTTCACTTCAAGTAGGTTTAGGGCAAAGAGTTTAACAACTGATTCTAATTTGACGCAATTCGGACTGTATCTGCGCAAACGGCAGAAATTTTAAATTTGGGAGATTTCTGAAATTGTAGCTACAGTTTGCGGCTTCGCCGCACAGAGACCGTGACGGTTATCAATGTAATTTGAATAACTTTTGATGTCCCACTCCTCAGTACCATTTTCAAAAAATTTCAGCTTTTTAGGACCAACGCCCAGGGAGGAGTTTGTAAAAGTACGACGTTTGGAAAAACTCCCGAGTCATGCTTAGCCATTTTTGAACCAATATGGCCGGCATTTTGTTGGGCGGACGGCGTTGCAATATTGATATTTTTTACTTCTCTTGTCACCATCTACCTCTGCGCCAAATTTCATGATTCTACGATCAGATTTTTTTGGGTCATTTCCTATCTCTCAATGCATTTTTGGTACATTTGGGGGCGCTGACGCGCCAATTTTCTTTATTTTAGAAAAGGGAGATAGCCAGAATGTAGAGAGGCACGATTTTTAGAGGTGTGCAAATTTTTTTGACTTTTCGTCAATGTTCACTGGGTGTAAAATAGGGGGGTTGGTCCCGAGAAGAAGAAAGAAGAAGAATATTCCGATGCGAAAACAATGTTTCCCATTTTTCAAATATCATAAACTATACATTTTCGGAAAGCGCTCGCGCTTTCCTACCTCATGGTGTGGGTCCAAGGTCACTGACGGGTACTTTCGTTAATTTTGAGTGGGCTCAGCCCACTTTGTGTTTTTTGGCCCTCTATACAGTTAGAATGTTCAATTTTTGCATTACATGCTTATATGCACGGAACATGCAAGAGATGGGGAACATATTCGTGAGCTACTTAGCGCAAATGAGTGCTTTATATGGGGATATTTGGATCCCAATGTAAAGTGCTCGTTCAGTGCGGACTTTTGCACGGGCTTTGCCCGTTTACACTGGTAATGTTCCATTTTCCTACTACTAATTAGTATGTACGGGGCGTGGAGGAGTGCTTCGCACGGCCTTACAGGACTACTAGGCCTCTCGCCAGCTTGTGGCGCTCGGGCCTAATAATATTTTTAGCAAAAACAATATAGCCGTTTCCACTATAACAACAAATTATACATCGTTTGAAAGCCCTAAGCCTTCCCCATGCCGCCATGGGGTGGAATCATCATTACGAGCGCTTACGCGCTCGTCACTCCCTGTCCCGTCAGGGTGCCCCACCCACTCCCCATAGACTTCCATTGATTTTAGCAGATACAAGCATGGCCCATGCCTGCGGCATGGACTCTCGCTTACAAGACGATGCCAGGAGGGTTTTTGGAGGAATGCAGCGCTTCGCGCTGCTGTTGTCAACAATTGTTGACTATTTCTGTCATAGCAGGAGTAAGTATGCATGATCCATGCCTTCGGCATGGGCTAGTTCACTGTACTTGCCACCCCTGACCTAGCAGGCGTGTGCACGCACACATGTCTACAGCCCAATCATTTTTGGTTGCAACTAATATAGTTGGACATTTATTTTTCTGTTGTGCATGTATATTTCTGAGGACAACCAAATATTCATTAATTAAAATAAGTTGCGTGGTGCAACGTGGGGGGTGGGGTGATTAACAACTTAATCTTATCGTACACTGGACCGTTCCGACATCTGTGCAAACTAGCTGAGAGTTGTTAAGCTTTTTCTTAAATCTGTTATGTGGGTTTGTGTTGCAGATTGTTAGGAGTTTCAGTTCTGGTAAAAGAGAAGGTGGAGACTTTGTGTGCTGCACCCTGTCGCCCAGAGGAGAGTGGATCTACTGTGTGGGAGAAGACTTTGTGCTTTACTGCTTCAGCACGCTCACAGGCAAACTGGAGAGAACACTGACTGTGAGTATCTACGGTCCATTATATTCACACCTGGATCTCTGTCTGATCTCAGTGGCTTGTTTTAGAAATAGTCATGGGTAGGGCTGCAGCTATCGATTATTTTAGTAATTGAGTAATCTATCGATTATTTTCTAATCTACCAATTACTTAATCGAGTTTTTTGTACATTCATAAACTATTTAAAACACATTAAATATTTTTTTTAGATAAATGTTATAGTTTATAGTAATAAACAAGGAGTCTGCTTAAAATGACATTTTATTCTTAATTTCACATAAGTCTCAAACAGGAACATTTCTCTTCAGTCCAAACTATCCCGTTTGTATATAAATAATATATATAAAGGACTAATTAATTTGTCACCAGACTGTTAAGTTACTTAAAATAAGAAAGTAAAATTTATGTTGAGTGAGACCAGTGATCCCTGGTGTTTTGAGCAATTTGCAGTTGTCATTTTGCAGCATTAGTTCCATGCGCTGTTCACTCAACCCTTCGGGGTCGACGCCCGCACCGGTGCGTTTTGAAACATGGTCGGCTTTAGGACCCTGTAGCATGAAAACCAAGCAACGTAGACGGCTGCCGTTGACGTCATACGGAAGTGGAGACCCATAGCTACGTCTGAGTGTTTTTTTTATCTGAATCCACCCGATAAAACCAAAGTTATGATCATTTCAATTCCATTAAAAATGTGTGGAAAAATATACGCTCTTTTCTGCGCACGTTACATTTCTTATAATAACTTTGTTGTGCTAACCCGGATGTTCAGGATGCACACGAGGAATGTAAACATTAGTCACATGACAAATAGTCAAAGAGGAAGAACGAACGAGAGGAATCATGCTGTTTTTGAGTAGTTTTGGAGAGTTTTAGTATTTCAAGTATTTCATCGTCAGTAATATAGTTGTTGTGAAGCAAAATGAGGGGCACACTTCATGTTGATCAAGTTTAGACCTGGTTTAGACCTGCTTTAGTCCTGGTTTAGACCTGATTCAGATTCATCCATTCAACCTTTAAGCCTCTGTGCCCCGTCCGCGAGGGGCCGTAGGGAAACAAATGGGATTTCATTGCAGCTTGCTCAGATTTCTACTGTTGACTAGGGCTGCAACGATTACTCGAGTAAATCGAGTAATTCGATTACAAAAAAGCTATGATTATCATTTCATTGCCTTGATGATTCGTTTAATTTACATATTTAATTAAAACGTATGAATCTGTGGCGCACGGAACAACTTGTGGCACTTTTGTTTCCCACGAAGCTCGTTCCTTAAGCAGCTGAAGCACAACAGAGAGCGGCGTGTTTTAAACTCACGAGTGCAACCGGGAAGAGTTTTGTTGTGTAAAAGAGCACTGTGTCCCGAGATAATATAATAGATCCATGGTCCCGGGCTGCCACTCTAACCACCGCAACTAGCTCTGCGCGCCCCAGCGTCCTTGCCCTGCCACTGCGGACCCCTCGTCCCACACGCGCGGTCCCCCGTGCTCCCAACTCTTCTTCCCAGTCACACTCGTATGTTTAAAACATGCTACACTCTCCACTGCTACGCCTTGAAACAGCAGAAGGACCGCGACCATGTTATAATAATCTGATGTGAAACAGAAAGTCCGCGATGACACGGAGACAACGCCGTAAAGTGACAAAATACAAAATGTAGAGTCACCGCTCAAAACACGAGCATCACTGGTCCCACCCAAAATGTTAACAAACTAATGTCTTATTTTAAGTTATGTGACAGAAACGCAAATTAATTCATAGCTACTGTAACTGTTTACAAAAAGTCTGGTGACAAGTGAATTAGTCCTTTTATATATATTCTTTTTAAATACAAAAGGAACACTTTGGACTGGTGAAGTGAAATGTTGCTGTTTAGGGGACAAACATTCATGTGAAATTAAGAATAAAATGTGTGTGTTTTTTTTTTTTTAAAGGTGCCATGTCATGCCTTTTTTCCCGTTTCATAGTCTATCCTAAGGGTATATTTGATAATAATAAGTGTTGTGCAACACCCATAACATAATAGTTATGAAATATCACCCATACCTTGGATCCCGCTCACAAACTGGAAATGCAAACGGCTTGGTTTGATATTCGCCCCCACCCTAGCGAAGAGTGATCTGGCTCCCCCGCCCAACCCGTGACGTAGTCTCAGCGAGAGCGTGTGTCCCCCTCCCACCCCGTGACGTAGTCTCAGCGTGGAGACAGAGTGTACAGCTCCCGCGCTCCATCGTCTGTGCCAGCACTCAAATGTAACTTTGTTGTAAGTTCCACAACACAAGTCTAGGGCAGCAGGCTCTCCTGTGCAACGTGAAACTAACCGCGGTGGCTCTTCCACCTAACAGACTCTGCGGCACCACTCACCCTCCCTCCCCTTTCCCCCTCGGCACGCAGAAGGAGGAAGGGGAGAGGAGGAAGGGGAGAGGAGGAAGGGGAGAGGAGGAAGGGGAGAGGAGGAAGGGGGGGCGCAGGTCCGTGATTATGACGCGCCCTTCAGGGTAGCCCCCGTCAATTTGCATATTCGAGGAAAGGATATAGTCTGTTCTCTAGCTAAAAACTGTGGGAATCAATCAAAAAAACACTTTGGGCACATATATGAAGCACAAAAAGCACTGTAAGAAGGTTAAAAGCTCTGAAAAGTCGATTTAGCATGATATGGGACCTTTAAGCAGGAACTCAATTTGTTGTTTCCATCCATCCATTTTCTGCCGCTTATCCGGGGCCGGGTCGCGAGGGCAGCAGTCTGAGCAGGGACTCCCAGACTTCCTCCTCCCCAGACACTTCCTCTAACTCCTCCGGGGGATCCCGAGGCGTTCCCAGGCCAGCCGGGAGACATGATCTCTCCAGCTTGTCCTGGGTCTTCCCCGGGGCCTCTTCCCGGTGGGACATGCCTGAAACACTTCCCGAGGGAGGCGCCCAGGAAGCATCCGGAACAGATGCCCGAGCCACCTCAGCTGGCTCCTCCGAGCTCCTCACCTTATCTCTAAGGGAGCGCCCAGCCACACGGCGGAGGAAACTCATTTCGACCGCTTGTATCCGCGATCTTGTTCTTTCGGTCACTACCCAAAGCTCATGACCATAGGTGAGGGTAGGAACGTAGACTGATCGGTAAATAGAGAGCTTTGCCTTTCGGCTCAGCTCCCTCTTTACCACAACGGTCCGATGCAGCGACTGCATCACTGCAGCCGCTGCACCGATCCGCCTGTCGATCTCACGCTCCATCCTTCCCTCACTCGTGAACAAGACCCCAAGATACTTGAACTCCACTTGAGGCAAGGACTCCCCACCCATCTGAAGAGGGCAAGTCACCTTTTTCCGGTCGAGAACCATGGCCTCGGATTTGGAGGTGCTGATTCTCATCCCAGCCGCTTCACACTCTGCTGCAAACCGTCCCAGTGCATGTTGCAGGTCCGGGTTTGATGGAGCCATCAGGACAACATCGTCTGCAAACGGCAGAGATGGAATCCTGTGGTCCCCAAACCGGACAATCTCCGACCCCTGACTGCGCCTAGAAATTCTGTCCATAAAAATTATGAACAGAACCGGTGACAAAGGGCAGCCCTGGCGGAGTCCAACATGCACTGGGAACAGGTCTGACTTACTGCCGGCAATACGAACACAGCTCCTACTCCAGTCATACAGGGACCGGATAGCCCTGAGCAAAGGGCCCCGGACCCCGTACTCTCGGAGCACCCCCCAAAGGACACCCCGAGTGACACGGTCGAAAGCCTTCTCCAGATCCACAAAGCACATGTGGACTGGTTGGGCAAACTCCCATGAACCATCGAGCACCCGATGGAGGGTATAGAGCTGGTCCAGTGTTCCACGACCGGGACGAAAACCACTCTGCTCCTCCTGAATCCGAGGTTCGACTATCAATCGGATTCTCCTCTCCAGTACCTTGGAATAGACCTTACCAGGCTGAGGAGTGTGATCCCTCTGAAGTTGGAACACACCCTCCGGTCCCCCTTCTTGAACAGAGGAACCACCACCCCTGTCTGCCAGTCCAGAGGCACGGTCCCCGACCGCCACGCTATGTTGCAGAGACGTGTCAACCAAGACAGTCCTATAACATCCAGAGACTTTAGATACTCAGGGCGGATCTCATCCACCCCCGGAGCCCTGCCACCGAGGAGTTTGCGAACAACCTCAGTGACTTCAGCTTGGGTGATGGATGAGCCAGCCTCTGAGTCCCCGGTCTGTACTTCCTCTACGGAGGACGTGACTGAGGGATTAAGGAGATCCTCAAAGTATTCCTTCCACTGTCCGACGACATCCCCAGTCGAGGTCAGCAGGCCTCCACCCGCACCGTAAACGGTGTTGGTGAGGCACTGCTTCCCCTTCCTGAGGCGCCGGACGGTTTGCCAGAATTTCTTTGGTGCCGACCGATAGTCCTCCTCCATGGCCTCCCCAAACTCCTCCCAGGCCCGGGTTTTTGCCTCTGCGACAGCACGAGCCGCGGCTCGCCTGGCCTGCCGATACCTGTCGATGACCTACGGAGTCCCACAAGCCAGAGTGGCCTGATAGGCCTCCTTCTTCAGTCTGACGGCATCCCTTACTTCCGGTGTCCACCACCGGGTTCGGGGGTTGCCGCCACGACAGGCACCGGAGACCTAGCGACCACAGCTCCGAGCAGCCGCATCAACAATGGAGGCGGAGATGGTCCACTCGGACTCAATGTCCCCAACCTCCCCCGGGACATGGGAGAAGCTCTCCCGAAGGTGCGAGTTGAATACCCTACTGACAGAGGGCTCCACAAGACGTTCCCAACAGACCCTCACAATGCGCAAGTCTGTCCGGCTTCCTCTTCCGCCAGCGGATCCAACTCGCCACCAGGTGGTGATCAGTTGACAACTCTGCCCCTCTCTTCACCCGAGTGTCCAAGACGGTCCAAGAGCGTCTTGGGGCCGGAGGTCAGATGACACGACAACAAAGTCGATCATTGACCTCCGGCCTAGGGTATCCTGGTACCATCTGCACTGATGAACACCCTTGTGCTTGAACATGGTGTTCGTTATGGACAATCCGTGGCTAGCACAGAAGTCCAATAACTGAACACCGCTCGGGTTCAGATCGGGGAAGCCGTTCTTCCCGATCACCCCTCCCCAGGTGTAACTGTCATTGCCCACGTGGGCGTTGAAGTCCCCCAGTAGAACAACGGAGTCCCCGGTCAGTGCACTGTCCAGTACTCCACCCAAGGACTCCAAGAAAGCCGGGTACTCTGCACTGCAGTTGGGCCCGTAGGCCGCCACAACAGTGAGAGACCTGTCCCCCACCCGAAGGCGGAGGGACGCGACCCTCTCGTTCACTGGGGTGAACTCCAACACGTGGCTGAGGGGCTATAAGCAAGCCCACACCAGCCCGCGGGCAACACCAGAGAAGTAGAGCGTCCAGCCCCTCTCGAGGAGATGGGTTCCAGAGCCCAAACTGTGCGTGGAGGTGAGGCCGACTATATCTAGTCGGTATCGCTCAACCTCCCGCACAAGCTCAGGCTCTTTCCCCCCCAGCGAGGTGACATTCCATGTCCCCAGAGTTAGTCTCTGTGTCTGGAGATCTGGTCGCCGAGGCCCCTGCCGTCGACTGCCGACCAGATCTCGCTGCACCGGCCCCTTATGGATCCTCCTGCAGGTGGTGGGCCCACGGGAGGGCGGCCCCACGTCGCTCTTTCGGGCTGTGCCCGGCCGGGCCCCGTGGGGTAAGACCCGGCCACCAGGCGCTTGCCATCGAGCACCCATCCCAGGCCTGGCTCCAGGATGGGGCCCCGGGCCTTGTTCTTGTTGTCATCATAAGAGGCTTCTGAACCGATCTTTGTCTGACCCATCACCTAGGACCTGTTTGCCTTGGGAGACCCTACCAGGGGCTTGAAGCCCCCGACAACATAGCTCCCGGGATCATTCGGGTGCTCAAACCCCTCCACCACGTTAAGGTGTCTGTTCAAGGAGAGGTTCAATTTGTTATTTGTTTATTACAACGAACTATAAGGTTTATTTTAAAATGATTTAAAGGTTGAATGGACGATTTTTTGGCACAAATCTAAGTCTTATTTCCTCATGGCGTGGACTGCTGATAAGTCAATCATAAAACGCACCTACCGCTCACCTGCAGCTGCGTGTGGCTTGTCCCCACGTTTCCGCGTGCCTAAGAGCATGGATCTATCACAATATAGTTCCCTCAGTGTACGGGCCAAAACGAAGACAGAGAAAGACTGTTCGAGCTGACGCAGAAGTGGACGGAAATCTACGGGAGACGAGAGATGCTATGTGATCCGTCGCACTAATAAACATACGCACGTGTGTGTTGTATCAGTCCGCACGGGGGAGTGCGCATGCGCACTTCCGCCTGCGTTCTCAAATCGCCGAAAAATCGTCCATTAGGCCTTTAACATGCTTTTAAATGGTTTACGGAATGTACAAAAAAAATTCCGATTAATATTCTGCTGTCGTCTTCTCTGCTGCACGTCTCATTTCCATGCATAATTTACATGCGGGAAGTATAAGCGTGAACAGCTCACGGAGGATAAAGTGAATGGCACACGGTGCTAATGCTGTAAAATGTCTGCAGAGTGATAGCTCAACACTGCTCTTTCACACAACAAAACTTTTCCCAGACACACTTGTGAGTTTAAAACGCGCACTCTGTTGAGCTAAAGCGCCACAAGTCGTTTCGTGCGCTCCATGCGCCACAGATTCACGTGTTTTTAATTAAATATGTAAATTAAACGAATCATTGAGGCAATTAAAGAATAATCAAAGCTTTTTCGTAATCAAATTACTCGGGTAATCGTTTCAGCCCATTCAATAAGGCCCATTCAGCAATGGGCCTTATTCATGAAGCATTTTAAAGCCCTTCTTACAAAGGTTTTTGACAATTCACAAACATTCACAAAATGTCTTAACTGAAAATATTCTTTTTGACTCCCTACAGTCAGAAGCACTCATTCACACACACATTCTGCAGTTTTAGTAATTCTAATTCCTACATTATTATTAGTTACAGTTTTCAAATTCGCCTCCAGTGTCTGTGAACACTGCCTTGACACAGTACCTTGACGGGTAGGAACACTATAAACCCTACTTTTCGGACTTTAAGCTGCTACTTTTTTCCCACACTTTGAACCTTGCGGTCATTATAATGGTACGTCTAATTTATAGATTTTTACTGGCAAACAGCCACCAAGGGGCAATCTAGCAGGAAGCGCAAGCATTTGACACACTGTAGAAGAAGACGTCAGTGAAAGCACTGTCCAGGGGACACATCGTGTTTTCTATTGTTAAAGTTTCAAAACGCTGTTTTATTACAATCAGACACATATTCACGGAGAAATTACTTTAATGAGGAAGTGAAACGCAGCGAGTGGTCCCTCGCTGTGATGCTTCACCTTTCACAGCCTCGCAGTTTCTTGGATTTTTTTGTGCTTTTTTATTTTATTGTTTGTGGCACATTTTTTTTCTGCGTCCTGATTGGCTAAGGGACTGAAGACTCCTTCATACAGTGTCTCTTGTACAGTAGCTACAGAATGCGTTCAGCTTGCCATATTTATAGCTGGCAGTGTGATTGAAATGCTGTATTTTTGTAAGTTTTCTCTAAACCTAGCCCACAATGTCAACGGAATGTTCTGCACCACACTTTGCCTGTTTACTTCGCCCGTTTACATTATCATTGTAAACAGGCGAAAAGCACTTTACATGAGGGAAAAGCAATAGTTTGCGCTAAGTAGCTCACTTATGCGTACCCCAACGCATCCTCACAACACGTGGGGAAATGTTAATGCCTGTCTGAGAAAAGTGTAAAAAGTGTGTAGTGGGGGGTTTTACAACCTTAAAACAGTTGTTATTGTAACAGAAATCAAGCTGACTACTTCATGGATTTTGTTTTAGTTCAGGTTATTTTAAGAACATAACTCCCGCGATAAACGAGGGACCACTGTACTCATTACACTTGCATACATGCGCGCACACTTTGTATATTGTGGGTTCTTTGGTGTTTTGACTCTCCCTTGTGGCCTTAGGTTCATGAAAAAGATGTGATTGGCATTGCACACCACCCTCACCAGAACCTCATTGGTACATACAGCGAGGACGGCCTGCTCAAGCTGTGGAAGCCTTAGTGTCATTTTACGCATGTTAAAATGGAACACAATTAAGAAGAAATTCCCATGGCTGCTGTCAACCCACAAGTTTTCATTGTTTATGTTTTTGTTTTTACACTGTTCAAAATGTGCTTATTTTGTACATTTAACCTTTTGAAAAAAATGTTGTTTTTTTTTTGTATTAGGCCTGCATAAAACTAATTAAAATATATTTTAGACCTTTAGTCTGGCCTGGATTATCTGTGTATAAGGGTTGGCGTGTTGGTTGCTATTCATGGGTCGGAACTAAGTGACGAGACACTCGTTGCTACGGCCATCTTGAGGACAAAATAAGCTTGTTACATTCAAGTCAAAGGATTATTCTTCTTTAGCATCCACAAATACCATGTTTGTCGCCAGAAATTGATTACTGCTATCATAAAGAACAAATAGATTTACAGAAATCACTTCAGAGTGCACAGTAAGCACTTTGTTTCAATTTCTTAGTAGCTGCTAACACTAGTTTACACATTAAACTACCTTAATTGTGGGACTAAGCAAAATAAACTTTATTAGCCTGCTTGCTGATCATTTTAACCTAGCCTAATTTCCTACAGTTCACCCGTTATATTTTAGGATCAGACGGTCGCTTACACAGACACAATGTGTGGGCTCTTGAATGCTTTGAGGGCTTGTACAGCTGTGTACAATGTAGCTTGATGTAAATTTCTACAAGTTTTTGCTGCATTTACAGGGTGTCTGACTTGCCAGGCAGTTGATAAGGATCAAAACTTCTATCTTCTTGAAGTATCGCCTTGTCTTTTCATCCTTACACGGTGGAAACTAGGGATGTCCCGATCAGGGTTTTTTTGGCCCCGATCCGATTCCGAGTCATCTGATTTTGAGTATTTGCTGATAGTCCTGATCCGATACTTTCGTAACATTTTTTAAAAAATGCACAAATGCAACATAAACAGGTTGTCCCCAGTTTTTATTTCTTAACACTTTAACAGTGCACCTTTCTTTGAGGTAGCTTGAATAAGAAATAATTGTGCAAAATTTGAATAAAAAAAAAAAATGCAGCTCAACTTAAAATAAACAAGCAGTGTCATAAAGTAAGGTCAGTAATATGCTTTTCAGAACTGCACTATTACTCTTCTGGCTTAAATAATACATTTTATGTTTTTCTTGAGGAGGGGGCAAGTGTTCTGATCCTCGCGGTAGCCACGGTGTCTATCACGCTGCGCTATCAGCCCGCACTCCACTCACCCATGGCTTTCTTTATATTAGCTGCGCTGTCGCACAAAATTACATCAACCCGTTGCTTGTCGATGCCCAAGTTATTGAGCATTTTTCCGTAATCTGTGTGATGCGCTCTGCTGTGACATGCACGGCGCAAAACAAGACTAAAGTTTACTGCCCTTAAGTGTGGGCTTTACGGCAGAAAATGTCGCAATCCATTCATGCGTTATAAATTTTACTCTTAGTTTGATCAGCGCTATACATTTCATATAAGTCTCTCACCTCCGTATATCAGATCAGTGGTCGGGAAGCGAAGTCCGATTTCGATCAAGTCAGAAACCACGTGATCGGATTGGGACATCCCTAGTGGAAACCAATATGTAGAATATTAGTCTCGTTTCACACAGTCGCCAATAGAATGTAGCTCTACATAGTCCACACTGTGGGGTCAGCACTAGATCATACACACACAACTCACGGAAGTGACAAATTCGGTCCCGCTGATACAGCTCAGGCAATAATTTTCTCTCTAAAAAGCTGTTTTTCATTGCATTAGTCTGTTCCACTTTACACGTAGTATAGGGTTAACCCCTAATACCTAACCCCTTACCTAACACTAATTTTTTGTTGTAGTTGGGAGACGAGGGGAAAAAAATTAACAAACTAGACTAAGTTAAGAGTTGAACACAAAAAAAATGTATAGTAGAACCCAAAATCTCCTACACGGCACGCCATTGTTTAAACAACTTAGCCAATAGATCTAGAGTTTTCTGCCGCAAGACAGAAAATAGACCTCGCATGTGATCTGCCTGTCACGAGGGCCGCCATATTGGATTCTGTAACTTCCAAATTCGGACTTCCGTGAGTTATGAGCGTATGATCTAGTGCCGACCCTCAATGTGGGGGGGGGCTTCCATTGTCTTTTTATCCGGCCACGGAGGTTGGGCTTAAAGTGGGAGTTCCCGTATGACACTGGCTTAACTCTCAAACAAAGATGCGCTATTTTTCATGACTATTTAACAGTTGAGATGGACTTCAACATACAGTGACATCCTCCAAATGGTGACAAGTAAGTCTCGTAACTGCAAACCATGTATGTCAGGAGGGTTTCACTGGCCGTGAGATGGACTTGGGATCCCCAACTTTCAGTAT
>NW_027315735.1:8721417-8876417 GCF_026437365.1 Eucyclogobius newberryi
CAATTAAACTCATACTTAGCAAAGAGTAAATGAGATCATTAATAAGATCAGGGTTATTAAAAAAACATTGATCCAATTAGTTTCACCACTTGAGAAACATTGTGCAGCTTTAAGGTTATTGGTGGTAGTTACATGTTTTAAGTGGGCTGGCACAAAGTCACCACATGATTTTTAGGCATACAACGAATTTACAATATTATGTTTTGATGAAAAAATTGTCATCTGTAGTGTACATTTGTCTTTTGTTCACAATCGCGACACAGTTTCAAAGTTAAAGGAATAATAGAGGATTTTTCGCCGATTTGAGAACTCAAGCGACTGTTGGTCCCTTTTTTTTTTTTTTTTTAAATGCGCATGCGCACACTCACCCCCCACACTCTTGTCCTTTCCAAGAGGCCGCTTCATCCCATTAAAGCTTGTGCGTGAGCACTCAACAGCGCCGTTGCTACACATACGTTTGTTTATCAGCGCGACGGATCTCATCGCATCTCGTTTCCGCAGATTTCCGTCTCTTCTGAGCTCGAACACAGTCATTCTCTGTTGTCGTTCTCTGTACAATGAAGGAACTTGCTAAACACACACCGGCATATCAACCACGCATGCGCCGCCAGGGAAACGTGCTGCTATCCTGGGGAACGAGGCTGCAGGTGTGCAGTAGCACGCAAGGAATGATTGACATGTGGGAGAACTACTCGGTTGTCCATGCCACGAGGAAATGACTCATATTGTGCGCTAAAAATCCTCTATTATTCCTTTAAGCTTTACAGTCAATAAATAAGTATTATGAAACTCTGCTGCATTTAAAAGAAGTGTGCTGCACATACACACTATCAGTACTTATTCAACAAACTGACTGCATTTGACACAAATAGCCCTTTGTACACAAACCCATACCAAACTCCCCGTTTTGGCCTGGAATTTGGGTGGCTGACGTCAATTTATCAACATTATAATAGGGGAATAGTAACGGTCTACCCTTGAACCCATTGCCCTAATCTTAATCAGTTTATGTGTTCCTAATCTTAACCCTAACTTTAACCCATTTGAGAAATAAACTACTGTAAAAATATCAAGTAATAAGTAAACATACATCTATGTTGCTAGGGGACTTGTGGCGCATGCTTATTTCCTTGACATGTTTAGAGACTTTGATGAAATACCCCCCAATAGATTTTCAGAAACTCGCATTCCATCTAAATACAATTTGTCTTAAGTATTATTGACAAAAAATAAAAATTTGTTTTCTAGTTTTCATTTTCAAAATCTTAAACAAATGTTTTCATATTCAGTTGATAGTAGAACTTGTGACTTATTTTTCTAATTAAGTTTTAAGTAGATTTTATGAATCCTTTCTAAGGCTTCCTTACTGTTTTAATGGGTTTAATTTATTAAAACTAATAAAACACAATAGTTATTTGATATGGACATAGCAATTACATTAATTAATTAATATGATGAACCAGATGTATTGTTTCTAGTGTAGCAAAATGCTAATTTTTTAACACCTGTCCTTTTGAAACATTGGCCTAAAATCTTCTTTGATTTTTAGTTGATTGTTCCAATGTATACCGTATTTTCCTCATGAAAAGGCCCACCGGATTATAAAGCACACCGTCAATAAATGGTCTATTTTGGATAATTGTTCATATATAAAGCGCACCCGACTGTAAAGCGCAATAAGCGAAACAAAACAGTTGAGCTTTATCAAACGTGTTCAACTCATTCAGATCAACATTGTTCAACATTGACATTGTTCAAACGTTAATGAGCGTATTCATAACAACTCTGACTTGTTCAGCTGCAACACGTAAAAAAAAAAAATACACTCACTTTTTCAGTTCATTCCTCGTCCACAAATCCCTCATTCTTCATCTTCAGTGTCCGAGTTTAACAGTTGGGCTGGATGCCGCCGTGGTCATCCTGCGATCCCCCGATCCATCTCGTCATTATCCGAGTGTCGCCGCTGTAACCTTCTGATGATTCCGGCCTCCGTGAAAGCTCGGACCACAGTTGGGACTGATACTTGAGCCCAGAGTTTAAAGTCTGCGTCGTAAGCATGTCTCTTGCGACAATATAATAGATCTATGGTCTCTTGGGAGGAGCCATCTTGGGGTCCTTAATTCAGGGTCCTTTATTTAGGTGTCAGCGTTGTTCTGGACGTAATGTTGTAATAACGTAGTTTACATTTTGTACCGTAAACGTGCTTCCTCGCGTCCCGAGTTCTTTACACACCGTCTACCACACAAAATCACTTCAAGGTCAGCAAGCACAACCAGAAATAATCCATATATTAAGCGCACCGGATTATAAAGCGCACTGATGATTTTTGAGGAGATTAAAGGCTTTTAAGTGCGCTTTTAGTGCAGAAAGTACGGCATTCAAAGTTGTTTTGTATGTCCATTGTATTGGATTCAAAAAATCATGTGTTTATGTATGTCCTAGGTGGTTGCTCATGGAAAAGAGGCACTGCTCAGTCAATCCAGTTGGAGGAGAATGGTCAAGAAAGTTTCTCAGTTTGGCATCAGAACTGGAATATTTAACTGCTCTAATGATCACAGGTGATCATTTATTTGTACACATACATACCCTGAATTCCAGCACTACTCCAGACTTAAAAGAATAGCATTTAATATGTGTGACGGGTGTTTCTCCAGGTTGTGTTTGAGGCGGGACTGGCACCACTCCACTCTCATCATGTCTGTCCCTCAGACATCGGCATCCAAAGGGAAGGTGATGCTGAAGGAATACCGTGGGCAGTACACAGACACTGAGCACATCTCCCGCTGGGTCACGGGGCAAGTGGCACAGCAGATACATACCCTGCACTGCTCTGAGCAGCTGCTTCAAGAGTGGTACTCGGACCATGCAGTCAAAATGTTCCTGTTTGCTCACCTTCCGCAGCCTCCTGCCTTCTTCTCCTCTCTCTCAGTTAGGTTCACTGGCCGCATCAAGTTCATCTTTGTCAACATTTACCACTTGAAGAACCATAGCAGCCTGGCTGAGATAGGTGTGACCCGCAGTCCTGCCTACGTCCTAAAGATGCCGGAGGGGATGTACTGGTATGGAAAAAGGTAAAGACTCC
The DNA here is from genome assembly GCF_026437365.1 of Eucyclogobius newberryi. NCBI lineage: Eukaryota > Metazoa > Chordata > Actinopteri > Gobiiformes > Gobiidae > Eucyclogobius > Eucyclogobius newberryi. Next base: position 8,724,500 of record NW_027315735.1, read on the forward strand.
ATGATTACTCAGGCAGCTGAAGTTTTCAGACTCAATTTCAATTACCTCAGGACAGCCTCCAAGGACAGTATGGGAACACACACACACACTAGTCAATTTCTTAGACTTTGCCACTTCTCCACATATTAACATGTAGAGATGAGGATGTTTTTAGATTACTAATAAAGACGGACATCCAGTGTACTGGCAAGTGGCATTTTTACTTACCGTACTTTTCGGGCTATACAGCTCTCCTGAATTAAAGCACACTATATTTACGAAGAAAATAGAACTTGTTCATATACGGGCCGCACCTGACAATAAACCGCAGGTGCCCACACTGTAACATGAGACATTTAAACATAAATAAACGCGGTAGTGATGCGTCTCTTCAACCGGGGGTATCGCGGCGCACCTGAGGTCCGATGCGCTGCATAAGGAAATAGGAGTTGGATTGTAATAGAACACACAGCTTTAACAAACACATCTCAGCTGTCCCTACTGTCCACTCTGTCCTTGATTACTCAATTTGAGCTGATTTACATGTGTATGTATCTTCACATCTGGTTCATCTGCTCCTGAGCTCGTACTTATTGAGTGAGTGTTATGTTGTAACATGATATTTACACAGAGCTATTGGTCCATGGTAGTGATGCACATGTTGCCTCGTTTGACTCGTGAGTCAGGTCTGGCCAAGAAAGTTTATTTTCAATGCAGCAGTTTCTAAACTGCAGACCGCGTATATCGCATACAAAGACCCACTCTGTGTGTCTTTGTTTTCCTCCGCGTCTAGATTCACTTGCCCATTAAACTAATTTCTTCATGAATATTAGTCTGATTGTAATAAAACACACAGCGTTTTGAAGCTTAAAATAAAGAAAAACACGATGTATCCATTTGACAGTGCTTCCACTGACGTCTTCTTCTACAGCGTGTCAAACGCTTGCGCTTCCCCCTAGATTGCCCCCTGGTGGCCATTTGCCAGTAAAAATCTATCAATTGGACGCACTGTTATAATGACTGCAGGGTTCAAAGCGTGGGGGAAAAGTAGCAGCTTAAAGTCTGAAAAGTACGATAATTGAATTTAGTCAACTAGACACTCTGAGTAGCTTCTTCAATTCATCTGACAGGGAAGTCCGAATGTAATTTTTCAATTTTGCGAATGTCCAATATAATGTCGGTCTAGTCCTTGATTGTTGTTGCAATTTGTGTCATGCATTTTTTTTGTGAGGGTCTTTTTTTGCTGCCGCCAGGAGGATGCTCCAGTGATAGCCATTGACCTTGTGGGGTCAATGGGATGACACACAGTCCTACCTACATCCTAAAGATGCTGGAGGATGTACAGGTAAAAGGTAAAAACCTCAGGACAGTCCTCAAGGACCGGATGCGCACACTCACAAACTAGTAAATGTATTAGACTTTGCCACATATGTTAACATGTAGAGATCAGGATATTTATAGATTAATAATAAAGATGGACATCCCGTGTACTGGCAGGTGGCATTTTTACTGAATTTGATTCTCTTAACTGGAGAAAAGTGAAGGCAACTCAACAGAGTATCTTCTTCAGTTCATCGGGGAACTGGTGCGTGCCTTATAAGCTGTTTGAAGGGAGGAGCTAACTACACTGAAACTAAAACAATCTAGTTGTTAACCATGAGTGTCTGTTAGTTAGATAGTTGCTGATGATCCTCACCACTTTTCCTTCATCTAGTCCAGGAAGTTCTTCTCGATCGTAGTAGTGTATTATATGTATTGTCTTGTCTTTAGTTGTTTGAGAATGTATGTGAACAGCTTGGACTCAACAACTGCTATATTAGATTTGTGTGAATCTTATCAAACCAGTACTGAACCAGGATTAACTATTGGACTGGTAGCAACTGAGTCTGAAACGGTACTATCCAAGAATTGGGGTGCATTCACACTTGCACATTCACCACAGCAAAATTGCTACTAAACTTGAAACTAAATCTGGGCTTAACTCAACTTAACACCACCAAGTCCACATCATGATTAAAGCAGGCGCAAATTAAGGACCAAACTAGGACTAAACCAGAATTAAACAAGGGTTGTGATCACTTTGCTTGTTTGTAGGAGTCAGATTATTTCTGGATACGTTGAGTAATGATCAAGATACAGCAAATACACTTGTTCTGCTCGAAACTAAACTAATCTTGTCCATCTTTTGAACAGTCTCTGTCTGATATTTGATGACAAATTAGTGATTCTTTGACATTGTTGCGTTTCTATGTGTTGCAGATGAAACATTTCATCAGTGTCCTTGATTTTCTTTGACATGCCTGGCCAAAATATGATGTCTCTTGCTATTTGTTTTTGCATTTGACAAATCTAATACCTAAATGTAGTTCATAAATATTTTGCTACTTGAATCTCATCTGGTAAGAGACAATTGGTTTGAAGTTAGAAAAAAAGAAAGAAAAAGTTCATCTGACAGTTTTTGTCCAGTATGTTTTTATTTTAGATGGGACATGTTTCACTTTATCTGGCCATTCTTTCATGACTGGATTTCTCACTAGGTCATTTTCTTCTGCAGTTGCTTTTTTTAATTGTCAGTATTTCATCAGAGATGGTAGGGTTTGCAGAAGGTATAACTCCAGCGTGTCAGCAATGTACAAATCTTGTAAATGTTTATATGCCTCATCAGCATACTTTGGAGTCTATGTGGAGCTTTGTGTAGTCCTTTGTTTGAACACCTCCCATGGCTTATGATCTGACTCCCAAGTTCACTTGTTTTCCTTGTAAGTGCAATTTGAACTTTTATTTATTTCAGTTTGAGAATATCTCTTGTTTCTGTTGGTGCACTAAATCCATATCCAACGAGTTCGCTTCTACTGACATCTACAGTCATCATAAAACTGGAGCACATGTATGTTATAAGCTTTTCAAAGCTCTGTTGCTGTTGTGCCTCCTATAGATACAAATTTCCCCATGTGTGGACAATAAAGGAATATCTTATCTTATAGCCCTGTAACACGTTCCTCTGGCAGCTTTCAGTATAGGGACACTCACTTCCAAACCAGTTGGGAATTTACTTTCCCAAATACTGCACAATGACAAACAGGGTTGTGCAATGAATACAAATTGAATCGAGATTCTGTTGTCTCTAATTGTCAGTGATCAATTCGTTTGTTTGTTTTTTTGTTATTATTTTTCAAACATTAAAGTATATAAAAAATTAAACAAACAAGACCAGAGCGAGAACAGTGGACATAAATCAAAACCAGTAGACATCCAACTTAAAAATAAAGAAATAAGGCACATATAAATCGCAACAATTGTCCCATTTTGTTCAAATTTAATCAGAATGGTTTGTTTTTCCATTTCGCAAATGCCCAATGTAATGTCGATCCAGTCCAGTTGATTGTTTGTGTCAGCCATTTTTGCTCCATTGTATGCTCCAGAGATGGCCATTGACTGTCCATGGCAGGGGTTTTGAGGCCATAATACATAGTTCTGAAGTCAAGTGGGATGATTATGTCAAACACTGTGTAACACTTTATTGATCTCAGTCCAATATGTTATTGCTACAAATAAGTATTTGAACACCTGAGAAAATCTATTTTAATATTTGGTACAGAAGCCTTTGTTTCCAATTACAGTGGTCAAACGTTTCCTGTAGCCCATGTGTAATCCTTTTTTGTGATGGCCTTTTCCCGGCCGTCAGAAATATGTTCCAAATCCATCTATATGGTCCATGGCAGGAGTTTTGAGGCCCAGGTACATCATTCTGAAATTGAGTGGGATGGTGGTAACAAAAACAGTCTGCAGTGCCTTATATCTGACAGTCCCAAAACACATGATGATGGTTAGCCTCCTGACAACCACCGTTTCTCGAGCACTAGGCCCTCCCTGTTAGTAGTGAGCACTTTGAGATGGTGTTAGATGGGGTTACATTCTTCCAACAGAATTCCCTCCAAATATTAGATTTTGTGGTTCTCCATTGTGAAGTACACACATTTTCCCCCTTTCCCATTTAGTGGATTTGTAACTGGCCTCGGAGAACCCCTTTCTACTATCCAGGAGTTAAACACCTCCACACAATAAGTCACTGACGCCAGGGTAGGTTTACTTTAGACTGTTGAAGTGTGAAACCGTAACAACTTACAGTGTACATGATCATTACATTATGCAAATTATAGTGAGAGCCACGTTTTTTAAATGCTAGTAATCAGAATGCACATCAATTGGCACAGTAGAAATTAGCTGAAAATAGTTGGCTTTCAATTTACATAATCTGATTGATGAGCAACCTTAACTGTTATGACATTTATGGTATTCTCACAGCTTTTCCCCCCTGTTTTTTTATATGATTCATTTAAAATTAACACTGCAAAATAGCCTCCCAACTTGCTATTGAAGCTGCGCAGTTGTAATTATAGTGATTTGGTGCCAGAAATGCTTAGAACAAGTATTTATGGAAACCACGCAGAAGATCCATGTCACGGCTCGAGATTACATCACAGATTGGGAAATTCAGAGTTGAGTGGTTTTCACACGTAGGGGATTCATCAAACTAGCGTGAAAACTAAATACAACTCCAGGTATGTTTTTGATGAGGGAACAATGTTGGTTCATGGCATGATATTTGTATACTACATACTAATAACTCTAAAAGCAGGTCACTGATTGCTGAACACTTAAATCAATCAATAAATTTGAAAATATATATTTTTATTTAGGGAAAGAAAAGTCAGAAAAATGTGTTCTATATTCTTTAAATAAATAAACATAAAAAACAGGCATCATTAAATGGGTTATCAGGCCAAAGTATAAGTGCTTCTTGGTTATTTCTATTGACAAACCAAAAAATAATGTATTTTTCAAATAAAGTCAAAGTACAAGGGTACAAGGAGGGTGATTATGACGAGTGATTGTGAGTAGCCCCCGTCCATTTGTTCATCCGAGGAGAAGGGGAGAGTCTGTACTCTCGCTAAAAACTGCGGGAATCAATCAAAAAAACACTCTGGGCACATATATGAGGTACCAATAGCACTGTAAGAAGGTTAAAAGCTCTGAAAATGTTGCATGATATGGGACCTTTAAGGAAAACTGCCGCCGGCAAAAAACTCCTTGCCTGCAGTGTGAGCCTTCTGGCCTGCATGCCCGTTTGTATCTCCCCTCTTGATTTTCTTTGGAGAGATCATCTATAAACTGCAAACCAAACTCTGAGGTGCTGGTGTTTTTTTTTTAATAGATGTACAATTTACATATCAATATGTCATATCAATACACAAACGCCTCATTGAGTCCTTCTAAAGCAGACGATGTTTGCCTAAATTTGCCTAATCTACAAGGATTTTTTTTTTGTTTTCAGAATTGCCGCTCGAATTGCAGCTCGTAAGAGCTCGTTATGACACCCTGAGATTTATGCTAATTATTTTCAACACATTTTAATCCCACGTGTGTCCTGATGATGTCAGTTTGGTGACTGTCTGATTAAAAACGAGAAGTTTGTTCAAATACAGGGACTAGATCTTTGAAATTTGCATATTTTGATTCAAGGCTCGCCTTCATGTTGATAGGCTGTGGTCCCAAAATACTTTTCTACTCCAGGTTGCATACACAATACATGTACCAAATTTCATTGGCTTATGGCAAACTAAGTTTTCACTTCCCATTTACTTTTTCGAGGCGTGGTCATGCAAATGTGTGTGGAGATAGGGTGTGGTCTACATTGGCTTTTTTGTTCATAATCAGTGTTTGTACCAAATGTATTTGTTATGACAAACTCATTTTTGTTGTCCCATTTTAACTTTGTTTGGGGCGCTGGAGAGCCACATTTGTGATATGCCTAAAAATGGAATTAAAAATACAATAAAGCAATGATTTTAATTTAGAAATATTCATTATTCATATCATATGACAGACACATCAATCATCCAGTTAAAGACAAACTGTTACATAAGAGCAGATGCACACCATATAGAAAACAAACAGGTGGCCTGACATTGTTTTAACTGTGTAATATCGGGTTTGATCCAATATGGCAGACTTCCTGTAGGGTTTAGGGCAGGGTTATAATATTTATTTTTTTACTTGTCCTGACAGCCCCTTTTTTTATTCTATTTGTGTTGATTTTTTTCTGGTCAGAGCTCCCATTGCTGCCAGGTAAATCAATTTCAAGCTTACTGAACTCTAATTTTTGATACCATTTACTTGTATATCCGTCCTTTGTTTACTACTTGATTCTTGAGTTTTACTTCAAAGCATTCTCCTTAAGTTGGGTTTACACTGTGTGATTTTTGTGCCGATTTTGACAGAATTGTTTGTTGCACGACAATTTGAAAACCGTGCCAAACATCTGTTCATGAAAACACAACTGCTAATTGTACAGCCGCAGGGATTTCAGACATGCTTAATATTTGTTGTGAGTCATAGGGACTGATTGCTGCTGAAGCCGAGTAAAAGTGCAGTGAACACAGTAAAATACAGTTGTAGGCGGCAGTAAACACCGCCCTGAGGAGCTGGAGCGGAACCAGAGACACGGAGGTGAAACCTGGCATAACAAGCGCCTTTGACCTGCTTCTTAACAAATCAACGCAGACATGAAAGCCAGAAAATGTTTGTGGCAAAAGTCTGACATACAACCAACAGGCTAATTCTGGCATAGTTAGATTGTATGTTCATTAATATGCACTCTCTTTTAAATAATTAAATCTAAACAAAGCAGTGCTAAAGTTAACAATTACAAAGGTTTGCAAATGGGTTTCTATGATTTTTCTATTATGTGAAGTTAAAATGCTCTATATGAGAAGACACACACGCCTCCTCTGCCCCGTGTCCCTCATACAGTGTGAGCTGCTAAACATGTACGTTCATCATTCCGTACAGTGCACACACTCCCGTTGTGAGGTTGCATGTTTGATGAAAACTTGCTTGTTACAATACATGCATTGAGTGCGCATGCGTAGCAGTTCAGAACACGGCGAGGAAGTAAAGCTCTGATAATTTGGTCAAGTTGAAGTTCTTAACCTCAAAAGTGACTCGAAAGTTCAGCAGATACTTTACTCAAAGGTTGAATGGACGATTTTTTTGGCCCAAATCTAAGTCTTATTTCCTCGAGGCGTGGACTGCCGATTAGTCCTGCCACGTATTAATCATAGAACGCACCTACCGCTCACCTGCAGCCGCGTGCGGCTCGTCCCACATTTCCGCGTGTCTAAGCGCATTGATCTATCTTAATATAGTTCCCTCAGTGTATGGGGCAAAAGTAAGACAGAGAAAGAAAGTTCGAGCTGTCTCAGAAGAAGACGGAAATCTACAGGAGACAAGAGATGCGATGTGATCTGTCGCGCTAATAAACAAACGCACGTGTGTGTTGTATCAGTCCGCACGGGCGCACTTCCCCCTGCGTTTTCAAATCGCCGAAAAATCTTCCATTGCGCCTTCAACATTACATATAGACTTTATAACAAACACTGTTAGCCCTACTGTGCAATTTACTGTCGTGATGCATGTGCAATTACTGTCGCGACACATATTCATGTGCAATTACTGTCGCGATCACATGTAATAATATTTATTTATTTTTATCTATTATTTTTCCCCTCCATCCCTTGTTGGGAAATGGGAGGTTTTGTCTATAGGAGTGTTTGTCTATGGGAGTTTTTGTTTTATAAGAGATCTTCTACTGAGAGTGTTTTTCAAACTTTCTATAAGTTATCTGTTCTTTTCTTCTGTATCTACCTCTGTATCTACCTGCGTTGCATCAATGAAATTTCCCCATGCGGGACAATAAAGGATTATCTTATCTTATCTTATCTTATATGCCGCCCAAAAAGATGAAAAGTCAGTCTAAACCTGACTGAGAAGAGAAGGAAGTCGTGACTCAACATGTGGAAGAGCACAACGCGGCGACAGGTGTGCTAAGAACCAAGGAATTGGCATTTTTGATACGCTCTTTAATCAAAGAGGAGATTAGTGTGGTAGTAACGCAACTTAATACCATCAAGAATGACATGTCTGGTTGCACACAGAAGATCACTGAAGTGGATAAAACTGTACTGATCATGGATGAGCGGATTACAAAGTTGGAGACCGTGTGCGAGGAGCTGCGTAAAGCCAACGTGGAGTTAAAAGAGAAAACAGAACGACTAGAAATGCAGTCGTAAACACAAAGTCCGCATTTTTGGCTTGCTGAAAGACAGTGAAAAGGGCTGATGTGAGACATGGGATCATTTATCCAGCCACGCTGATCATAACATTCAAAGGTGAGACTAAAAAGTTCACTGATGTCTGTGAGGCTGACAAGTATGTCAAGACTGTAATCCAGCCAGAGAAAAGTGACTCCGGATAAGCGTGATGAGACATGCGTGATGAGACATGAACTAAGTGCAAGTGGACGGACCTATATTAAATGAGACAATTAGGCCTATGGAGGCAATAGAACTTACTGTTTTGTTTTTAGGAAGAACCCACATTCTTATTGGAATGGAAAAGAGCAGGCGTGTATCTCAGCAATTTTTGTTTTATTCATTACATGGTGGAGATATTTGTGAGTGTGTGGGGTTGAATGTTATTGTCAGTGTTTGTATGTCACGAAGGCTCAATGTACAATTAAAAGCAAAATTATGATAAAAACCTTTGATCAAATTGATGTTGGATAAAAGAGGGTTTTAAATGGAAATGTATGTAATGAATGAGGAGACCCCAGGAAGAAAAGCAACTGGTTTGCCGGAGCTAATGGGGATCTTGACAAACTAAACTAAACATGGAATGTTCACTTTGGAAATGTAGGTGTAGTGACCAATATTCTGCTGGATTCTAGTTGTCCTTCGAGGTCACATTTTCAGAACACCCTTTGCCCTTGGAATTGCACCTTTAGAAATGTGTTGCGCTATTGGGAGTTACAGGTTACAGGTGAACCTGCTCCTGGGTCCTTGCAATTTTTAAATGAACTTTCTAACATCGGCTTTTTTCTGTTTCAGCCCTGGGGAGTTCTTCTCTGTATCTGCAATGGACACGTTCCTACGCTCAGTTCAGCCTGAAGTCAATGATCTTTTTGTGCTCAGTTTGCTGCTCATCAACCTGTTGGCCTGGATGGACCTCTTCATCACACAGGTCTCCCCCTTTTTTCAACTGTTATTTGTAATCAACATTTTCTTGTATCTTTTGTTCAACTATTTACACTATTCTATCTCAGGGAGCAACTGTCAAGCGCTTTGTGGTTCTAATTCGAACACTTGGAACATACAACTCCATCCTTCTGGTGTCATGGCTTCCAGTTCTGGTATGCACTCTTTATACAACCGCACTTTGTTTGCTTAGAATAGTATATTTACAGTATAATGCCCTGGTAGTATTTACTGCCTCTAAACATATTAAAAGAGCTTTGCGTTGCATTATTAATGGTGGCGGTAAGCGGTTTCTGAAGCCACAGCTGCCTTGTGTTGACTGGCTCACTACTGCTGCCAGCGCGTGACTCTGCTACCTCTGCCAGAGCGCAGTTACACCACGAAGGCATTAGAGCCATAAAATAAGAGAACATTTATTCTTACCACAATGGGGGAAATTCTAGTCTTGCTTGTTACGATCCTAAGGTTGTCACCTGCTGAATGAATGAATGAGCATACATACAGGTGAATGTGCCTTGTTAACACAAAGCAAATTACCTTATTATTACCATGAGCCATGTGCTAATTCAGGAGCCGTTCAGGACGGTGCTACAGTTCCCCACCCACCATGACACTTTTTTTTTTTTTTTCTTCATCCTTTAATGTCGCCTTTGCAAATACAACACAGTAACAACACAGCATCAACAGCAGCAGCCCCCGAAGACAGACAACAACATAACAGACATTAGACCATAGTGGAACAACAGGCTAGAAAGGTCCGAAGTGGAGGAGCAGTTGTGGGTGTGCTTGCATGCATTTGAACAGAATAAAACTGTATTATTATAGTTATTAGTATTACCATCATCACAATGTTATATACCATATATCCTGCAGTCATATTGGCATATATCAGCATATATTATCCATGTATAATCAGGGTTTTAGAGGACCTGAGCTTAGAAAAAGGGACAAAATCACCTGTGGGGGTGAGAATGGAATTTATATATATTTTCCCTACCTAGGTTGCTAGGTGATAAATGCTGATAAACGTGGTGGTGGTGGTGCGTTTTAATATTCTTTCAAGGGGTCTTCACCTAGGGCACACTAATTTGTGATACCACTTTCGGGCATTTTGATCCTTGTTTACTGTTTGGTTTTTGCAATTTACAGGGTTTTGCTACTATTCCAAATAGTTCCTCGCTGGGACAATTCTCGTCCTTCGGCTCAGGCTTAAATTTATAACTGGAGGGAGATTAATCCCAATACACCCATTTCTCTAATCCACATGATTTATACTAGAATAGACAACTTTTTTTATTTGCAATAAAGATACAGTAGATAAAGAATGTCCACTAATGTGGACATAAGTCTACATCTCAGAATAAGGTTTATTTGTCAATGAACAAAATTCACAAACATAGGAACTTGTCCTGATGATTCAGTGCAACACAAACAACAAAACATTGAACAATGAATACAAAACAGTGAATAGCTACGATATATAAAAAATAAGTAAGTCAAGTTAAAACAAGGTTAGAAATGGGCATGATATGTACATGAATACAATATGTAGTGCATTAAGAAGTGAACAGTGCAGTGAGTGCAAGGTGCTTAGGCCGTGTTCATGAGTCCAACGTCAGAGGGAAAGAAACTGTTCTTGTGACGTAGCCTCCTGCCTGAGGGGAGTGGCCTCCTGCCTGAGGGGAGTGGCTCAAATAGTCTGTGTCCAGGGTGAGACGGGTCAGCTGTGATCCGTGTGTGCTATCCACTTGAGCACGAGCCGCACACGTCTGCCAATTGCATACAATGTGATTGGTTAGTTGACCCCAAACTTTGGCTGTCGTGAAGATATTATGCAGCCTATTAACCACAGAGTGTACTGATACCCTTGCATTGTCTGCGTGAAATGCCTTTTTTGCTCAACAAATGCCCTCAATCCTTTTTGGGCCACTTGTTGTACAGTATCATTCCCGGTAGCCGCTGTCTAAGCCCTATGAGCAATAACAGCTGGTTAGCTTACTGGTTAGCAGTGTTGGGTAGTGTTACTTTTAAAAGTAACTCGCTTAGTTACCTCGTTATTGCCCTGGAAAACTAGCGCGTTACTTTTACAACAAAGTAGAACAGTAACGTAACGTGTTAGAATACTCTTGCGTTACCTATACCGTAATTAGCATTATAGTATAACCTATATCATTTGCTGACAATCCCTTTGTGTTGCTGAACACAGTAACATAATCATTAAAATATCAAATAAACAAGCAAAGTTATGTTGACAGATTACCACAATACAATGCCATACAATAAGCAGGTGTAGGCCTGTCCTCAAGCAATGAAAACATCGGAAAAAAACAGAACGCCATTGTTAGCTCTGTAGTTTAAATCAAACTCACCACATCGCTGTTACCTTACATTTATGCCTCAGCTACAAAATAGTGGTTATAATGAACAAGGAGTTTTTCAAAATATGCATCATAAAGTTTATTTCTCTATGGTGTGAGGACAACACCCACTAGTCACTAGTTGCACGATGTGCATGCTCCTGCAGAAACAAGTGTTTGATACTACTACTACTGTTATTACAGTCTGCTTGAGTGTGACTATCAATAAAGAGTATTATATATCTCATCTCAATCACATCTTGTTATATGTACTTAAAATTGTGATAATTATTTTCAGTGATGAAAATGTCACAACAGCAAATCTTATGATCATCAAGAAATTATGATCATCTTTGCTTGAGGATTTACTTAGAAACTAAGTTTTAGATGCATGAAAACCTGTCTTGTCTTAAAAATCATGCCTAATCTTGCTTTAATGATGCCTGTGTCTGTTCTAGGCTCTGCTGCAACTGCCCTACCTGGATTCTTTATACAACTACAGCCTCAAGCTACTGCGCTATGCTGATACCACACAGCTGGTCAGTTTAGTGCGAGCTGACTGGACATTCTACTCATCTCACCCAGCCCTCTTCCTGTCCTCGTACTTGGCCCATGGCCTGCTAGTGGACTATTTTGAGAAGAAGCGCCGCTGCAGCAGGAGGAGCCAGGAGGACACCAGCACAAACCTAGAGTGGTTAGCCAGTCTGTGGGATTGGTACAGCTCTTTCCTGCTCCACCCCATCACCTCCCTGCACCAGTCTGACCTCTCGGAATGGGATGAGGATACCAACTTCTTATTTGAACGCTTGGCTTTTCCGGATCTTTGGCTGCGCCCACTTGTGAACCTTGACTATATTAAAATTCTGCCTGCCTGGAAGTATAAAAGTACTACAATTTCAGTGAATGTAGATGGTACAATTGAAGCTCCAGAGGAGCAGGCTTGTCAGGACATGAGCTCTGACTCTGAGTGTGATGACAGCCCCCAGCTTTGTGATTGGTCCATTTGGCCCCATGACATCCTCCACTGCTCAGAGTGTGTTGTATGTTTAGAAAACTTTGTAAATGGAGAACTGTTAATGGGTCTCCCCTGTGGCCACGCCTTCCACCAAAGTTGCATTGTGGTGTGGCTGGCAGAGGGCCAGCACTGCTGCCCTGTGTGTCGTTGGCCAAGCTACAAAAAGAAAAGACAGACAAAACCCAGCTCCACTGCCTCCTCTCAACCCGCCTGACTATCACTTTTTTATACATGTTGGTAGCTCTAATCAATATTTACATTTAAATGTATATTAAACATTCATCACAAGTTTTAGCTTTATTTAACCAAGTTCCATTGCCATTGAGTCCACAGGTCTACAGTGGACATCTAAACCACTTGTTCAGAACAAAAGCTCAGATAATATTTTACAAACTGTGAACTTATTTTGAATAAACAAAACATTAACTAACTACAAGAAAAGACAAAATGTCAAATGACATAGAATGCACTTGACTTTTTTTACATTTACATCTATGTTCTTCTGAACGTTATTCGGTTTAAGACTTTGTAGTTTGGATCTTTTACATGATTTAAAGAACACGTGCTATGCAAAATTGACTTTTTTTTTTTAGCTTATAACCATGTTCTCGCATTGTTCCCTCATCAAAAACATACCTGGAGTAGCATTTTGCGCCATTCACGCTAGTTTGAATCTCACAGGTTCCTGAGGTTTACTCGATCTGACGCAACTCAGAATCTGCTATTTTTAGCTACAAAAATCTTTGCCAGACTTTCTAATCATGATCAGCGCATCTCAAGCAATGGCCAAGGGACACATTGTGTTGTCTATCGTTTAAGCTTCAAAATACTGTGCGTTATTACAATCACTTATATTCACGGAGAAATTAGTCTTAATAAGGAAGTGAATCTAGACGCGGCAGAATACAAAGACACGCGATATAGTCAGGCAGTTTAGAACCTGCCGTATTGAAATTAAACTTTCTCCTTTTGACTCCCGAGTCAAAAAACAACATGTGCATCATTATCCTGGACCATATTTCTGTGTAAATATCTCATGTTACAACTTCACTCACTCGATTAGTACGAGCTCAGGAGCAGGTGAACCAGATGTGAAGACACAGACACAGGTAAATCAGCTCAAATAGAGTAATCAAGGACAGAGGGGACAGCTTGGAGTTCTTTGTTTGTTAAACTTCAAAATGCTGTGTTTTATTACAATCGAACTCCTATTCACTTAGAAATTAGTCTTACTAGTAACGCAGAGCAATGGCCCTCGGGTGCACTGCGAGACCTCCGGTTCAAAAGACGCATCACTACCACGTTTATCTAAGTGTAAATATCTTATTTATTTATTATTATCTCATGTCACAACGTGGGCACCTGCAGTTTATTGTCAGGTGCGGCCCGTATATGGACAGGTTTGATTTTCTTTGCAAATATCGTTTGCGGCTTTTATTCAAGCGCTGTATAGCCTGAAAATACAGTACTTTAAACTGCGTTATTCCTTTTGCATCCAGTAGATGACACCAAAACTTAGTCCTATGGGAAACTGCAAAGATCTAAATGTAATTTTGTTTGTTATAATATTGTTTGATATAATTTATTTATTTTTTCGTTCTAAAACATGAGAAGCCAAACTTAAAAGGTACCCAAAGAGCACAATTAAAGGCTAATAATACAAATACTGCATAGTATTCACCAGGAGTCAGCCAGTGAGGCTTTGAGAAATAGACAAACTACTATATGGTGACCTCGATTCCAATCGTCTATCAGACCAATGTTATGTTTGGTATGCTTTGATTTGAGAAAATCTAAATTTTCCTGCTCACGTGACATGAGGTAATCCTGGCCCATGCAGAGATCTCCAGTCCAAATCATTCTGTGCCACTGCTGCAGCTGTGTTTTTATTGCCCCCAATTGATTTTCCTGCACAGCTAATTAGGCCTTTGTCCCTCTTCCTACTTATTTAGAGAATCTCCCCCTTTTTAATTGATGCCACATGAATTGTACAAGGGAAATTTTCCTTGAAACAGGCCCGTTTCTTAAATCCTTTTGATTTTACTTTTCACTCTCTTGTTCTGTTTTGTTTAGATAAACCTGTTACTATGAGGAGGACTTGAGTAATTTATTCCTTTTTGTTCACATCTGTGAGAGGGAAAGTATCAAGCTGCTGGACATGTTAACTAAAAAAGCTGTAACAAACTTATTTTCAGTTAAATCCAATCTGCGATGAATCAAGCTGAAGTCTGTACTTCTACAAATTAAAAAAATTACCCTAAAATAAAAATGTGACAGGACTTTTATATTGATTCTCACAATCCTTTTTTACTTTATAAGTCCCTGAAACAATTTTTTGGTCAAATTAGATTCAATTTTCATATGGGTAGTGTCAAAACCCAACAAATGCCCAGTGTCAGACCATCCCTCCTGCAGGTGTGGCAAAAGTACTGAAGTTCACTACTCAAGTAAAGTACAATTACTTGGTAAAAGTCAATGTACAGCTAAAACTCTGTTAAAAATTTACATCATTTAAACATTTAAAAAGTAAAAACATGTAGTTGATGGGACTGTTCAAATTTAATCTATTGAATGATGGTCCTTAAATGGATTAATTACAATTAAGTTAAAAAAGGTATATGTTAATAAGACTTAGTTTAGATTTTCTTGTGTACATTTTAGCTAGTTAACAATTATGAAGGTTACATAAAAGGAAAGCCTGTCAGCACTCTGGCATACAGTGAGGAAAGTATTTAAACACTACTTGCAATTTTGCAAGTTCTCCCACTTCAAAATGATGGAGGGTCTGAAAATTTAATCGTAGGTGCAAAAGGAAATGTGATCCGGAAATCAGTTTGATTTTTTAATAATTTATTTGTATATTATTGCTGCATATCACTATTTGAACACCTGAGAAAATCAGTTTTAATATTTGGTACAGAAGACTTTGTTTACACTTACAGAGGTCAAACGTCCAGTAGTTCTTGACCAGGTTTGCACAAACTGCAGCAGGGGTTTTGGCCCACTCCTCCAAACAGATCTTCTCTAGATCTGTCAGGTTTCAGGAGCAACATGACGCTTCGGCTCCCTCCAAAGACTTTCTATTGGATTTAGGTCTGGAGACTGACCACTCCAGAACCTTGATCTGCTTCTTACGAAGCCTCTTCTTGGTTATCCTGGCTGTGTGCTTCGGTTCATTGTCATGTTGGAAGACCCAGCCACGACCCATCTTGCCCATCTCAATGCTCTGACTGAGGGAAAGAGTTTCACAATTACACGGCCCCATTTGTTCTCCTTAAAGGCGCAATGGACTATTTTTCAGCGATTTGAGAACGCAGGCGGAAGTGCGCATGCGCACTACCCCGTGCGGACTGATACAACACACACGTGCGTTTGTTTATTAGCGCAACGGAGCGCATCTTATCTCTCGTCTCCCGTAGATTTCTGTCCACTTCTGCGTCAGCTCGAACTGTCTTTCTCCGTCTTCAGTTTGCCCCGTACACTGAGGGAACTATATTATGATAGATCCATGCGCTTAGGCATGCGGAAACGTGAAGACGAACCGCACGCGGCTGCAGGTGCGTTTTGATTGATACGTGGCAGGACAAATTTATCCACGCCACGAGGAAATATAAAAAATTTGCCGAAAAACAATCGTCCATTCCACCTTTAATACAGATCAGTCATCATGTCCCCTGTGCAGAAAAGCACCCCCAAAACATGAACTTCCTCCAAAAATGGTGAGTTGAATTTATACCAAAATTTTATATTTTGGTCTCATCTGACCACATGACTTTCTCCCATGACTCCTCTGGATCATCCAGATGGTCATTGTCAAACTTCAGACGAGCCTGGACATGTGCCAACTTAAGCAGAAGAACCTTCTGTGCAATGCATGATTTTAAACCATGACGGTGTTGTGCATTACCTTTTAAACTGTGGTCCCAGTTCTCTTCAGGTCATTGACCAGGCCTCCCGTGTAGTTCCGGGCTGTTTCCTCACCTTTCTTATCGTCATTGATACCCCACGAGGTGAGATCTTGCATGGAGCCCGAGAAATTGACAGTCATCTTTAGCCTCTTCTATTTCAATTGCTCCAATTGTTGATTTTTTCTTTACCAAGCTGTTTGCCAATTGCCCCATAGCCCTTTCCAGCCTTGTGGTGGTCTAACACTTTGTCCCTGGGGTCTTTGGACAGCTCTTTGGTCTTGCCCATGGAGTTGGAGTCTGATTGTGGGGTGGACATGTTATGCAGCTTATGAGCTCAAACAGGAGCTACTACTTTAGATTAATAAGTGGAGTAAGTAGAGGTGGACTTTTTAAAGGCAGACTAAATGGTGTTTGAGAACCAGAATTCTTGCTGATTGGAAGGTGTCATGAAATTAGACATAAACCAATGCCATTCTTTAACACACAGAGAACATAATTCAACTTAGAATATGAAACGATACAGAAACATCACACTTTTGTGTAACATGCATGGGAGAAACGTTTTTTACAACAGTTGGTATTTTTCCTTAGAGATAAAGCATGGGTAATCTTTACCTAACTCCCCTGGGCTGTTACACCCCCTCCCTAGGGTAAACATTCCTCTGCACCATCTTTACGACAGACAAACAAATGCAGTTTTTCACATGCCATTTTTCTCTTAGACAAATGATGCAGATAATGTTCAAATATCGTCATATCACTAATCAAATCAAATCAATTTATTTTTGTAAGGCCCAAAATCACAACAACAGTCGCCTCTGAGGGCCGAATCAACAATGTCTGTGGTGGCGATGGAGTCAGACAATGTCTGGTGGCGATGGCTCTGATTAGGTTTCATTGATAAATACAGCTGAGTGTCATCTGCATAGCAGTGGAAGTTAATGCCATGCTTTCTGATAATGTTGAACCCTGTGGCACACCATAAATTACTTTAGAGCATGGTGAGGAGCTCTGGTTTACCTTAACACATTGGTACCTATCAGATAAATAGGATTTAAACCAGCAGAGGGCTGTTCCTCCAACACCTACATCACATTCTAACCTCTGCAGTAGAATGGTCAATGGTGTCAAACGCTGCGCTGAGGTCCAACAGGACCAGGATTGAGACCAGTCTATCGTCAGCGGCTAATAACAAATCATTTGTGACTTTAACTAGTGCAGTTTCAGTGCTGTGGTGGGCTCTGAACCCTGACAGGAAAACTTCAAATAAGTTATTGTCCTGCAGGTGGCGACAAAGCTGTTTTACTACAACTTTTTCAAGGATTTTAGAGACAAGAGGAAGATTTGAAATAGGTCTGTAGTTTACCAATAGGTCGGGATCTAGGTTAGGCATAAAAGGAATAAATGTACCTAAAACATCAAGCTATTTATTGATTACCAATTTAAATACCATAATGCACTATGTACCACTTGAGGGTCACAATGTAATATATAATACTACTATAATACTAATGTAGTGTATTATACTTTGCGTATGCATCCTCACATGGGGCACCAATATATGTAGTGTATGCATCCTAGTACAAGTACTGTAAGGTTATGAACGTCCTCTCACTTGTGAAAGAGGGGGGCATTCAAGGTTGATAATGATTAAAGAATTGTTCAATAATTCAAATGTGACACACTGCAGTGTGGGTACGTTTGATATCATATTTTAAGAGTAAATTGGTGCACCAGCCGTATATTCGGGATTTAACAACTCTATAATCAAATATCTAAATTTATTTAAATTAATTTGCTCATTGATCTGAAGGTTTGTGAGAACGTAACCGTGACATTGACCCCTTTTCTGGAAGGCCGTGGCTGCAGAGCTGCGGTCAAATAGCCTATCAGTTTCAGGAGCCGCAGCGCTGCCATATAGCCTCATGGCAAACCCTAACCCTGACCCTGACCTTAACCCTAACCCTAAACCCGGCGCGGTTTAACCCAGCGCGGTCAAATAGCCCAGCAGTTTCAGGAGCCGCGGCACAAAAAACCCATGCAATTTCGGCCGCGGCTCTGTAGACACTCCCTTTCTGGAAATGAATGAACACTTAACCAAAAGTGGTATATGAAGATTTATTGACCAAATAAACATATATGAATTTGGAATATGCAAATGAGTCAGTAACAGATGGAAACACTAGACATGATTGTTCTAGATCTTTCTAGGTGTGTGTTAACTTAGAGTTTAAGCTTGCTTGGCACCATGGCGCTGTTGGATAGCTTCTCACCACACACCAAGCATAACGGTGTTGGTGTCGTCACATTCCCGGTGAAAGTAAATCTGAACGAAAGGTAGCTTTCGTTGTATTGCCTCAAACCCAACGTCCTGTCCTTTTTCTTCTCGTCCACCACTCATCTGGGTCAGAATTTTGCCCGGGACTTCTTCAAAACTTCTCCATCGCTGTCACATGCATGGATGTCACCGCTTGTCTTGTGCAGCTCCAATTCTATTGTCTTTCACAGGCAATTAGCCGTCTGCTGCCACCCAGTGACATAGAAGAGTATTACTCTGACGCTCACTTTATTACAACACAGACACTCGACAATGGCTTATTTGATAATTTTCTGCGGCTCACCTGACGATCTCTCACGGTACAGTAGTGTGCAGTGGCACAGTTTGAAAATCACGGTCCTACACTAGTAACTCGGTGTTGTTAATAGAGCAATCACCACTTAACATGGATAGATGCACTTATAACGTCACACAAGGAAGATAAAGTACAAACTGACCAAATCAGAACTACAAAGTAGGCGGCGATTTGAGAACTCAGGCGGAAGTGCACATGCACATTGCCCCCGTGCGGACTGATACACACGTGCGTTTGTTTATTAGCGCGACAGATCGCTTCGCATCTCTCGTCTCCCGTAGATTTCCGTCTCTTCAGAAACAGCTCGAACAGTCTTTCTCTGTCTTAATTTTGTCCCGTACACTGAGGGAACTATATTATGATAGATCCATGCGCCTAGACACGCGGAAACGTGCTGCTCTCATGGGAACGAGCCGACGAGGCTGCAGGTGA
The DNA here is from genome assembly GCF_026437365.1 of Eucyclogobius newberryi. Lineage (NCBI taxonomy): Eukaryota > Metazoa > Chordata > Actinopteri > Gobiiformes > Gobiidae > Eucyclogobius > Eucyclogobius newberryi. The sequence goes on from NW_027315735.1 coordinate 8,743,919, forward strand.
GCGGTAGGTGTGTTCTGTGTTCAATACCTGGAGAGTGTTGTTGAGATTGCAGTTTCTTTTCATTGTCAAGTCTTTACTGCATCAGTATCGGAGGTATGTATTCAGCACTACTAGTAGGAACACTACTACGCTGTTTGCGCAGCAACAGCGCTACTACGCTAGTGGCGCACGCTGTGCTTGCACTTCGCATAAGTCTGGTTGCCAGATTAGGGGCCCTGTAATGTAGCTGACCATTACATAGGCTTGGGAAGAGTACAAGTACAAGGAAACAAGTAGGTTTTTTAAAATGATTTATTTAGAGGGTTGTTGTTTAAGTTGACCTGCAACAGAAGAAGGAATGTGTCTGACCGTGGCTAAACCAGTTACATGTCTACCCGGACACTGAGTTATTCACAGATTCTGAAAGTGTGAATTCAAAGCTTTCCAATGATGTCTCACTCATGTAGCTCTGATAATATGAGTAAGTTGTGGTCATTTGAACGTATACAACTCTCAAACCTATTCACTGAGAAAACGGGGTTCAAAGTTTCTCACCGCAGTGAGCCCAGAGTCACAGGGGGGCTCATTTGCATCTCATTGAAATAAGCCCTCCCCCCTTTCACACTGACACCACCTCCCCCTACAGCTGTCACTGAAGACTCAAGGAGTGTTATTGATGGTAACTGGACTTGAATCAGAATTAGAAGTTACTATATTAAAATGGAAATACTTGGATTACAAAAGGCCCTGAATAGAATCAAAGAATCAGAATCAATAGGGTTCATTGCATTTGTCGATAAACAATTCACAGGTGATTCAGTGCAACACAAACAAAAGATAAGATGGCCTTTAATGTTACAACGCAGTGGATACAGGGGGAAAGGACAGATAACTTGTAGGAAGTTTAAAAAACACTCGTAATAGAAGAACTCTTATAAAAAGATGCCAGGGCCAGGTATACGAACTGCAACGGGTCCATGGCTTTGAATATATGAGATATGAAATAATAGATATGATATGTACACCACTAGAGTCCAATTACATCAGAGATCACATCCTCATCCTCTTCTTCGTCTGTGCACTCTTCTGTGCTGTGACTCTCGGCGCTGGGCATGTGATGTCTTTTGCCTTGTTAGCACAGAAAGGCCTGATTTTTTCATGCAGATAGGTCTGCCTGTCAAAGTTCAGTCCAGGTGGGACCAGGACATGGAGATTGTCAACCGGAGGCAGAACAGCTTAATTGCGTAGTAGCTGAAATTCCACTGGTTCTGCTTCACAGTGACTTTTCGCAAGCGCCACACCTGGTCTCTTGGCATCAAAGCTGTAAACAAATAACAGGACATTTAAGAAATGGCTAAATATGTCACACAACTCATCAACTATTTTATTTTTTTTTAACACAATGTGAGAGTTTCAATATAAATACCTGAAGTGCTGATAACTCTTGATCTTTGGAAGCCGTCTGAAGAAGGGACTCAGATGCTTCTGCCAGTCGAAGTTCTTGACAAACACTTTGCCATCCGCCGTTCCAACAAGCTGTGGGATATTGAGGTGAGACTCAAGAGAGCTGTTTTCCACTACCTGATGACAAGGGCGACAATGTAAAAAAAATGAGAACAGAAGAAACATATCTTAAGCAGAGAGCAGCACTGAAGTTTTGCCAGGCTAATGTTTACACATTGCAGTAGTCAAATAATATAAACTACCCTCATTGATGTCTTCCAAAGTGTCAACCCTGGTCTTCATGTATGCTTTCTTGATGAGTCCAAAGCTGCAATCAGGGGAGAATTTGGTGTGGCCAGCAATGAGGAAGTGGATGTCTATTGTGTAGTGAAGCTTGGCCCCAGCTTCAGAGGGTTGGATGGAAAGTGTATCTGTAGTAGACAGAGAGAAAAAGGAGATTAGATTAATACAAATGACATTTGATTAAGACGTATATGTCTCTATAATTGCTATTCTGCATTTGCACTATTATTAGTACCTGCTGTGCAAAGTCAAAGCTGTAATGCATCCTGATGTCTTTGCTTGCTGGCGGTGAGGGTCCAAAGACAGCACATTAGATTCTGTTGTAGAGATCTGTACGTGGCCTGCAGCTTCTGATGTGTGGGAGAAGCTGTTTCCACAGTGATCTGAAGCTTGATTTACAAACTGCAGGCTCACCTGAAAAACAGATGTTGCTTATGGTTAATTATACTCTAATCATTAAAACATGAAAATCACCAAAATAATGTTTTACACTTACCAAGCTCCTTAGCAGACTTCACGTAGAGACCTTAGTCTCATGGGTTGGGAGCAACTTCACATGCCAGTCCCTATGGCCAGGATGTCGACCAGGTAGCATTATGGAATGGACTTCTGCACAGTTTTTGATAAACTCCACAACGGTGTGAATCACTTCATGGCTGATGAACCTGCGTGAATGTGGCTGTGCGCGCTTCTTCCTCAACCGTGGTGTTGCTCCATTTTCGTCATAGTGTTTGATTATGTCAGTCAGGGTGTCTTTGCCAATTCTGAAAAGGGGGAAAAAAGGATTAGGGTTAACAGTAATATGGGAATAACGCGCTTCACAGATAACAGTTCACATTGTGACGTTAACGGTGTATTTAAGATGCAAAACGCGGAGATATTGGGACATCTGCCCTCGGCTAGCAGGGCTAGCTAGCTCACTTGAGATAACACGGCTCGTAAAAGCAAAACACTTGCAGAACAGCACACCAAAACATGAACATGCAATAGAGTTTAAAACCGGCGCACATTAAAGTGATTAAAAGCGGGTGTTTTAGTCGCAAAGCTTACCTAGTTCAGCCGTCCTGTCGTCTCTCCCAACACCGTGCACAGAGAGACACACAGGAAGCTGATAATGGCCAGGCAAGTGCGTGATTGGTTCGAGTGACGCACTGCGTGGGTGACGTGCGACATACGTAAGCCACAAGACCAGAAGTGGTATCGGGAGTTGTAGTTTTTTTTTCTATTTCTAGTTTTTTTTATTTTCTAAAACTAACGCAAAACACCATAAAACACACAACGCACAACCCACAACCCACGGGTCAAGAAATACTACATAAGTATATAATTTGTACAGACAAAACGCCGAAAAATAACCCGATAACATAGCAAAGTTTAGCTTACAACTTGGCTTCGAATAGCTGCGTTCAGCTCCAGGCTGTGGCGCTAACAGCCGGTTTAGCACCATAAAACACACACAAAGCACGACCCACACAACCCACGGGTCAAGAAATACTACATAAGTATATCATTTGTACAGACAAAACGCCGAAAAATAACCCGATAACATGGTGATAACAGCAAGTAGTCGCATTAAGCCCGTATTGCAGAGTGCACTGAAGCAACATGTTAGCTTAGCATTAGCGCCACCGGAGCAGACAAGATTCTAAAGTGATCACGAGACCGCCTTAAAACACAGCATTAAAGCAATAATTTAGTAGTAAAGTAAAAGTGTACCTGAGTAAACAGTTCCGTTGCAATGTAGTCCAGGAAATGTAAGCTCTGAAGACTGTGCTCTGCAGATGGTCTGGAGTAATGAGAGGAAAACACGGAGAGCATGCAGCTGCCATGCGGATCACAGTTGATTGGTGGAAAATGTAAACAATATGTTGGCTAGAAAAAGGTGACGCTCCCCAGGAGAGCAGGAAAAAGACTCGAAAACTCCACATTTTTAACAGCTTAATGTATACGTTTAAGACAACCAATAGTGTTATCTGAAGCACACAGGGGCTTATTCATAACTTCAACTAGCACATTCTGCAAAAAAAACGAAAATGAAAAAAAAAAAATTTTTTGGGGTTTATCTCAGTTTCACAGAGGCCGACATGTACCGGCATTAAGGCTGCGACGCCGCATATGTAACTGTTTAGTATAACAAAATGGAATGTTACCTTACCTTTTGTGTCAGCCATTTTAGGTGCGCCGGCCAAAAGAGTCCCCAGGGAGCCGGAGCTCCTTAAGAAGGTTCCGGGGCAGAACATTGGGGGAAAATAGGAGGGGTGTGATTATTTTAAAATATATGTACATAAGTTGAAATTGTGCACAGTAAATTAAATAAAGAATATATTTTTTTAGTAAATTGAAGTATGTATATTGACACTGTTTTTCTACAGTTAGCTTTTATCTGTGCTGTTTTAGAAAGATTGTAACTTACCTGGTCCATTCAACCCAGTGGCCTATAAAAGGTGCCTGGTGGCAGTTTCTGGGTTGTTGGTGCTGTGTGAACATGTTGCTGTGTTTTAAACTCTTTTTTTTGTTTGTAAATCACTGTAAATAAAATGCACGTGGATCTGCACCATCTAAAATCGTCTCAGCTCTGCTCTGTCCTCGTCATTGCCACTGAGGTTGCTATCCGGGCGTAACAATTGGTGTCAGAAGCTGGGGCCCAGGCAGCAGAGTAACTGAAGATGAGTACAAGAAGAAGCATGCAGATTGTTCAACACGATGATCCAGATGTGGCGACAAGTGAAGCTGCTGACCAGGGGACTGAAGCAACTTGCAACCCTGGGGACAAGTTGGAAGAGTTGACTGCGCAAGTAAGGTCACTTGCACAGTCCCAGGCAGCCAGACATCAGCATCTGGAAAGAGACGCAGCACAACAAGAACCAAAATGGAAAAACTTACAGCACCAAATGAGAGAAATGCAGTCTTTGGTGACTCATGTCAGCCAAAGACGAGACCAGGAGCAGGAAATTGCTCCCTCTACAGATGAGACCGTTGATGAAAATGAAGGCCCCAGTCACTGTGAGCAGAACCGATTTTTACAGAGATGGTAATCCACAGAGAGCCAAAGCTGTTGCCTCTATCTCCAGACGATGACATCGAACATTTTCTCACCACCTTTGAGAGAATGGCCCAAGTCTGCAGATGGCCAAGAGATGAGTAGGCTCTCCGCCTAGTGGCTCTTCTCACAGGCAAGGCTCGCAGTGCATATGTACAAATGGACATTACTGATGTTGAAAATTTTTGTAAAGTGAAAGCTGCAATATAGACAAAATGAAATCACATCAGAGACTTATCGTAAAAGATTCCGATCCACAGAGATCCTCCAGGATGTAACCCCAAAGGAACCGTATGTGCGACTGAAGGACCTGTTCTTAAAATGGGTTAAACCTGAAAAATTTACAAAGCAGGAGATTGCAGAGACATTAATTTTGGAGCAGTTCCTGCAAATGGTTCATCCAGAGCTCCACGTTTGAATGCGCAAACGGGACCCAAAGACTGCAGAACAAGCAGCAGAGCTGTCAGAGGTCTTCCAAGCAGCAAGGAAGGGATTCAACACCACCTATGGCCACAACTCTAACCAGGCGCAGAGAAGCAAAGACCGAGAATATGGACACAGAGATCATGCCCAAAGTAAGTCCAATAGGGGTGAAAGGGGTTTTGGTCAGAACAGGGCTTTGTCAAGACCTAGGCACTTTACATCTAGCAATATTCAAAGGTCACACCCTGATAACTATGCACATAGGTCCGATAGAGAAGTCGGGTGTTACGTGTGTAATGGGCTAGGCCATACCCAGTATTCTTGCCCTCTAGCCAATGAATCAAAGCCGTCTCTTTACTGTGCAGTGCCTAGACCTGTTTTGCCCAGCCATTTTGTAATAACCCAGAAAGCACATACCTCACCAGTACTGATACATGGTCACCATACTACAGCTCTGTTAGATACGGGTGGGTTTCAGTCTGTGGTTTTGTCCAGTCTGGTGTCAATGGAGAAATGGGGTGAGGATAAAACTAGCATTAGCTGCATTCATGGAGATGAACACCAGTATCTTACAGCAGAAGTCTACTTGACAGTTGGAGGTCAAACTTTTCTGATGCCAGTGGCTTTAGCTCCAAACCTGCCGTTTGATGTGATTCTTGGTAATGATGATCCAATCTTGCCAGACTTGGTGCAAGAATCAGAATCTGTCCGAGAACCTAAAAGTACCAGGAAATTTACCAGAAAAAGCAAAGTCATCTAAAACCTTTAATATGGTTACTACAAGGGCTCAGAGTGCAAAAGAGTCCTTACAAGAATTACCATTCTGGGGGGAAGACTTGTGGAGTGGAGCCTGTGGGTGGAAAACCTGTTAAATCCAAGGCACAAAAAAAGGCGTGAAAAGTTCAAAGTAACTGCTAGCAAACTCACAGAAATTCCAGTCAAACCGTCTCATCACATAGAGCTGGAACTTCCACCTGATGTAGCCACTCTGCAAAAAGAGGATGCAACCCTAAAGCCTTGGTTTCAAAAAGTTTCAGAAATTGAAGGGGTGAAACAGGGCAGCCCAGGGTGTGTAGAGGAGGCAACATACATCATTAAAGGGGGCATTTTATATCAATGCAAAGGCAATGTGCAAGCCTTAGCAGTACCAAAACCAGTCAAAATTATGGAGCTCGGACATTCAGTGCCATGGGCGGGACACATGGCGTTCCAAAAAACCTTATGCAGAATTGCAAGCAGATTTGTTTGGCCGGGCATATACAATGACCTCTCAAAATTCTGTAATTCATGTGAAATATGTCAACTTGCTTCATCCCGCAAAGCCCCTAGAGCTATATTGCAGCCTTTACCTATCATTGAAACTATTTGAAAGAATAGGAATGGACATTGTTGGGCCATTAGAACGCAGCAGTACAGGGAACAAGTTCATTTTAGTAAACTGTGATTATGCAACTCTGTATCTGGAGGCTTTCCCTTTAAAAACAATTAAAGCCAGAAATGTTGCTAATTGTTTGTTACAGCACTTTTCCAGGGTGGGAATACCAAGAGGTTTTGACGGACTGTGGGACAAACTTTGTCTAAGTTATTACAGCAGGTTTATAAGCTCCTTGGGATTAAGGGTATTAGGACCACCCCATACCACCCCCAGACGGACGGGCTGGTTGAGCGATACAACCAAACATTAAAAAATATGCTGCGCAAGTTTGTTTCTCATACAGGAGCGGACTGGGACCAATGGCTGCTGTATCTGCTGTTTGCATATCGTGAAGTGCCACAGGCTTCGAGTTGCTCTATGGACATCAAGTAAGGGGGCCACTGGACCTCAAGGTCCACTGGGAGAACCCAACCCCCTCAGAAGAGAACGTGGTGGTTTACGTGATAAAAATGAGGCAACGTCTGGAAGAGATGTCTGCATTGGCGCAAGAGACTATGAAGACTTCTCAACAAAATCAAAAGACCTGGTATGACCGCTAGAGAAAGAAGCTTTGAAGCTGGCCAGAAGGTGCTACTTCTACTCCCCACCTCCGACGCCATTTGGAGAGGAGTAAACTCCTCTCCAAATGGCATGGTCCCTATGAAATCAGCTGAAGAGTGGGTAAGGTCACTTATGAACTGTTTATGCCTGATAGAACCAAAAAGCACCAAACATTTCATGTGAACTTGTTAAAAAGAGTTTCAGTCTCGCCAGGAATCTGTCCCTCAGCTGCTGATTTGTGCAGTGCAGGATGAAGAAATACCAGAGAAGTTTATGCCTGGATGTCTGGTTGAATCAGCAGGCCTAGAGATGTCACATTTGTCTGTCTCCCAGCAGGAACAAGTGACTCCTCTCATTGACCCAGAACTGCTCAAAGACTCTCCTGGTTACACAGACCTAGTCCAGCACAACATCCGGTTGAAGAGAGAGGCTCCATGTCAAAAGAGCTACAGAATTCCAGAGCGGTTGGTGCAAACATTGAAAAAGGAAATAAAGTTGATGTTGGAACTAGGCATAATTGAAGTTTCAAACCGTGAATGGTGCAGTCCAGTGGTTCTGGTGCCCAAAAAGGACGGCTCACTAAGAGTTTGCATTGTTGCATTGATTTTCGCTACGTAAATTCTGTTTCATTGTGTGATCTTTACCCAATGCCTAGAATTGACGAGCTGGTGGAGCGAGTGGGGCAAGCAAAGTACATTTCCACCTTAGACCTGAGCAAAGGCTATTGGCAAGTTGCATTGGCTCCAGAAGTCAAAGAACTGACTGGATTTAAAACTCCATTTGGTATGTACCAATTTCGAGTTATGCCATTTGGACTGCAGGGTGCACCAGCTACGTTTCAAAGACTAATAGACTATGTTCTGACAGATGTTTCAGAGTTTTCAGCGGCATACTTGGATGACGTTATCTACAGCCAAACCTGGGAAGAACACATGGCTCACCTGGAACAAGTCCTGCTATGCATAAAATCCGCTGGCTTAACTATCAACCCTAGGAAATGCTGTCTGGCTCAGAGAGAGGTGGAGTACCTAGGTTTTGTCATTGGACATGGCAAACTCAGGCCCCAGGTGGGAAAAATGGAAGCTATCTATTCCTTCCCCATTCCAGCTCCTAAGAAGAAGGTGAAAAGTTTCCTAGGTCTTGTAGGCTGGTACAGGAAATTATTTCCTATTTTGCAGACCGCTCAGTTGTTCTAAACGACCTCACCAAATCTGCAGCGCCAAGAAAGGTAAAATGGACTGACCAATGTGAGTGTGCTTTTAGGGACCTCAAGGAAGCCCTGAACAAACACACCGTTCTGCAAACTCCAGATTTTGACAAATCCTTTATCTTACAAACTGATGCTTCAGAAGTAGGCCTAGGTGGAGTTCTGTTGCAGGAGGTGGATGGAGCGAGACGACCAGTTGTGTTTCTGAGCAGGAAGCTGTTGGACAGAGACCAGATATTCGACCGTGGAAAAGGAGTGCTTGGCCATGAAGTGGGCGATTGAGTCGCTGAGATACTACCTGTTGGGCTGCCATTTCAGCTTGGAAACGGATCATCGTGCTCTCCAGTGGCTCCACAAAATGAAGGACTTGAATACGAGAATTGCTGGTTGGTACCTGGCTTTGCAACCATTTCTGTTTACTACAAGCCTGGCAAGTCAAACATAGTTGCTGACTCCTGTCCAGAGTTTTCGAAGAGTAGATGTACTTTATCCGTATAAGAGGGGGGAAGAAATGTAATGTAGCTGACCATTACATAGGCTTGGGAAGAGTACAAGGAAACAAGTAGGTGTTTTAAAATGATTTATTTAGAGGGTTGTTGTGTAACAGAGGGAATATATAACTGTTTAGTATAACAAAATGGAATGTTACCTTTTTGTGTCAGCCATTTTAGGTGCGCCGGCCAAAATAGTCCCCAGGGAGCCGGAGCTCCTTAAGAAGGTTCCGGGGCAGAACATTGTGCGAAAATAGGAGGGGTGTTTTAGGGAAGTGATTATTTTAAACTATATGTACATAAGTTGAAATTGTGCACAGTAAATTAAATAAAGAATATATTTTTGTAGTAAATTGAAGTGAACATTGACACTGTTTTTCTACGGTTAGCTTTGATTTTTATAAGAGATCTTCTACTGGGAGTGTTTTTCAAACTTCCTATAAGTTATTTGTTCTTTTCTTCTGTATCTATCTCTGTATCTACCTGCGTTGCATCAATGGAATTTCCCCATGTGGGACAATAAAGGATTATCTTATCTTATCTTATCTTATCTTATCTTATCTTATCTGTGCTGTTTTAGAAAGATTGTAACTTACCTGGTCCTCTGAGTAGGAGGGTCCATTTAACCCAGCGGCCTATAAAAGGTGCCTGGTGGCAGTTTCTGGGTTGTTGGTGCTGTGTGAACATGTTGCTGTGTTTTAAACCCTTTTTTTGTTTGTAAATCACTGTAAATAAAATGCACGTGGATCTGCACCATCTAAAATCGTCTCAGCTCTGCTCTGTCCTCGTCATTGCCGCTGAGGTTGCTATCCGGGCGTAACAGGCCCTTTTAATGCCTTGGGGCGCTAAGCATCTGCTTAGTTCGCTTATAGGCTGGCCCTCCATATGTCTAATGTCTGTTATCAAATCAAATCAATTTATTTTTGTAAGGCCCAAAATCACAACAACAGTTGCCTCTGAGGGCCACAGGGAGAAATGAATCAACAATGTCTGTGGTGGCGAGGGACGATGTCCCAGGGTCCTCTGTCCTTAGACTCTCCTTCTCGGCCAGGAAAAACTACAAAAAAAAACCTCTTTGGGAAAAAAAACGTAGAAACCTGGAGGAGTTCCAGTGAAGGAGAGATCCGACTCTCACAGACGGACAGACGGACACAAGGAGACTGGAGCTGGACCCACTCTTCAGGCAGAAGAGGGACCGTCTGAGTCGAGCTGGACCCACTCTTCAGGCAGATGAGGGACCGTCTGAGTCGAGCTGGACCCACTCTTCAGGCAGATGAGGGACCGTCTGAGTCGAGCTGGACCCACTCTTCAGGCAGAAGAGGGACCGTCGGAGGCGAGCTGGACCCACTCTTCAGGCAGACGAGGGACCGTCAGAGGCGAGCTGGACCCACTCTTCAGGCAGATGAGGGACCGACTGAGGCGAACTGGAGCCACTCTTCAGGCAGATGAGGGACCGTCCACACAGGGCAGGGACCACTTCACCAGGGGAGGGGCATCTGGGTCCACAGGTCCTCAGGAGTGAGAGAAAGAAAAGAAGGCGGTGAACAGTTTGCAAGTGGAATCAAAAAATAAATATTGTTTGATAGCATAAGTAGTCAGAAGAAGAAGAGGATAGTGCTCAAGCTGTCATACTTCCCCCAGCATAGTTACTCCTAGGGCAGCGTAGCTGAAGCTGTGGGTTTATATTTCTGTTCCTAACTACTCTGACCATAAGCGATTTCGAAGAGGAACGTTTTAAGCCTGGACTTAAATGAAGAGACTGTGTCAGCATATTTAACATGGGTCGGGAGCTGATTCCATAACACAGGAGCTTGGTAGCTAAACGCTCTCCCTCCTACAGTACTTTTAGAGACTCTTGGCACCACCAGAAGGCCAGCATTCTGAGAGCGAAGAGCTCTGTTTGGATGATATGGTTCTATAGCATCTTTGAGGTAGGATGGGGCCATGTCATTTATGGCTTTGTAGGTCAAGAGTAGAATTTTGAATTTGATTCTAGACTCGACGGGGAGCCAGTGAAGAGACTTCAGCACTGGTGTAATGTGCTCTCTTCTTTTTGTTCCTGTTAGTAATCTTGCTGCTGCATTTTGAACCAGTTGAAAGCTTTTTATGGAGCTTTTAGGACACGCTGCAAGCAGGGAGTTACAGTAGTCTAATCTAGTCGTTACAAATGCATGGATAAGTTTTTCAGCATCACTTTTAGGCAGGATTCTTCTGATTTTGGCGATGTTGCGCAAATGGAAATAGGCTGTTTTACAAGCTTGATTTATATGAGCTTTAAATGAGAGCTCCTGGTCAAGTTATAACGTCAGGCCAGTCCTTGATCGTCAGGGGGATTTGTGTCATCCATTTCCTTGTGATGGCTTTTTTTCCTGCTTCCAAAATTATTCTCCAACAATATGTATTTCTTGTGTCCATGGCAGGGGTCCTGAGGCCCAAGTACTGTACTATTCGGACTTTAAGCCCCTACTTTTTCCCACGCTTTGAACAATGGTGCATCTAGTTTAAAGATTTTACTGGCTAACGGCCATCGGGGGGTAGGAACGACAGGGGACGACGTCAGTGGAAGCACTGTCCAAGGGATACATCGTATTTATATTTTAAGCTTTGAAAAGCTGTGTGTTTTATTACAATCAGACTCATATTCACAGAAATCAGTCTAATTAGTCCTGCGGCGCAGCAGTAGCGAGCCCCCCGGTTCCAAAGACAACTGCCGTGTCATTAAATTGTGTACTTTATTTCTGTGTAAATATCTCATGTTACAATGTGGGGACCTGCGGTTTATTGTCAGGTGCGGCCCAAACAAGTTCTATTTTCTTCGTATAGCCCAAAAAGTACGGTACATAGTTCTGAAATCAAATACAGTCTGTAGCTCTCAGTCTTTTAATTTTCGTCTAATATTTTTGAGCAACAGGACAGGCCCAAAACACGTGGTAGAGGTTTGCCTCCTGGCGGCCACAACAGTCATTATTTCTCTGTGTAATGGGAAATTTAACATAAAGGTTTCCAACAGAATTCTCTTCAAACATGTGATTTTGTAGTTTTCCACTGAGACGTACATATACTTTCCCACTCTTCATCATCCAGAACAAAGTGACCCTTTCTTTCCCATTTAACCTTAATGTAATCAGTAGAGTGGCTGTCCATATTAATACATTTGTATAATTTGGATATGAATCTCCTCGTGTTCAGATTTATATGCCTCAATAAATATTTCTTGATTAAAATAACTCCTTATTTGTAAATGCCTAAAAAAGTCGTGTTTCTCTAAGCCAAAGGATTTGTTCAACTCATCAAAGCTCTTAAAATTATTCTCCTTTACAATCTGATGAAAAACCTTTTCACCTTTCGTTGTCCATACAGTCTGTGCTGTTTGTTGTGAAATTTTGAACGTAAGCCAACCAATTTAAGATTTTAACATCTTTGATTAGTTTATGTTTTGATTAGCTCCTTCACCCATGGGTTCTCCATGTTCCCCAAATGACTTAACTATCTGTCAACAAGGCCTGTACAGGAACCCTTTGCACAACACCAATCTCAATATTTTTCCATTGACCTTCATATTCTGGACCACACCAGCACAGCACAGCTCTGATCTGAGCTGAAACAAAGTTATTTTTCAATCAAAGCAAACCTCAGCCTCATTTTTCTTCAAACAGCCAGTTGGGGATGGAAACTGGGAGAGTCTGGAACAGGTAGAGAAACCTGGGCATAACATTCCTTTTTATAATTTCAGTCCTTTGACTTAGACTTAAGATAACCTTTATTTTTTTCCACAATGGGGAATTTCCAGTGTTGCAACACAGATTAGGCACAGACACAGATTAGGCACAGAAGACGAATTTAGAAAAACAGATAACTTAGAAAAAAAAACTCTTATACTCTTAATAGAAATAAAAATAACACTCTTATTTACAGCTGTTATGGACAGAAAATATTGCACCAGGATGATTGACATTATGCCACAGTATTGCTCATGAATATGTCAGTATTGCACATGAGTATGAAGCTGAATGACACATGTTCAGGGCTAACAGTGATTGTTGTAGAGTCTGACAGCAGCAGAAGGAAAGACCTGCGAAACGTCTCCTTCACACAGCGAGGGTGGATCAGTCTGTCACTGAAGCTGCTCTCCTGAGCGGACAGAGTGTCCTGCAGGGGGCGACACTCATGGTTCAGCATAGATGTGATTTTAGCCAGGACCCTTCTGTCCCCCACCTAAAGCACCGAGTCCAGAGCATAGCCCAGGATGTGCATGTAAACAAACAAACAAGCAAAGTGCGTATTAAATGAAAGTGCAACAGTGTCATAAAGTAAGGCCAGTAATGTGTTTTTCAGAACTGCACTCTTAATTCTCTTCTGGCTTAAATAATAAAATGTATGTTTTTCTTGATGAAATCCGTCGAGTCGAGAGTAAGCCAGGGGCAAGTGTTTGAAGTGACCTACAATCTTCCTCGCGGTAGCCAGGGTGTCTATCACGGTGCGTTCGGAAAGCAAGTGTACGCAAAGTTGTCCAAAATGCGCGACACAGGCCACATTCCGCCCCCCCCATCTCACCCATAGCTTTCTTCATATTAGCTGCGTTGTCGCGCAAAATTACATCGACCCGTTGTTTACCGATTCCCCAGTTATTGAACATTTTTTCCTTAATTTGTTTGATGTGTTCTGCTGTGTGCGATCAGCGAAATTCCTTTGGCATGCAGGATCGCACAGCGTAAACAAAACTAGAGTTTTAGTAAAATGTCGTGATCCATTCATGCGTTATACGGAGGTGAGAGACTTCTACTGGGGTATTCATGTCTAATAATAAGCTTGAAATGTATAGCGCTGATCAAACTAATAAAAGTAAAATTTATATCCGATAACTGATTGGGATGCAATATCCGATTTCGATCAAGTCTGAAACGATGTGATCAGGCCCTATTTCCGATCACGTGATCGGATCGGGACATCCCTATATAAGTTGCACCCCGGCCAAAACTATGAAAAAAGGTGCGACTTATAATCCAGAAAATACGGTAAGTCTTTTGGTTCATCTCTTGTAAACTGTTCAAGATAATAAATCCTGTCACTGTCATCATCAGTTTTGCTACTGATTGTGTGCTCAATTGCTCTTAGAAAAGGTTTGAACTCTTAAGGATCACCACTGAAAATAGGCACATCTCTCTGAGGTAAGTTTGTGAGTCTTTGTTGTTTTACCAAAATTTCCGTAATGTCATTTTGTTTAGTAGTAGCATTACTTCACACAAGTTAACTGTATTGTCCATTTTTACTTGTTGAGTGGGGATTTCCTGTTTAAATATTTTAGGTCTATTTAAGCTGTGAGCATTCGGCTGTTCGTTATTAGACACAACAGAGGGAACTCTGATCTTCTGTTAACCCCTAGGTGAGTTAAGAAAGTATTCCGCATAATGTTGCTACCAAGTCGAATTTCTAGCTATATTTCTAGCTTAGGCAAATGGCCAAAGTGTTCACGTTGGCTGGTTACACTTTTATTTTCACTTTCTTCATACTCGCATTCCTCCAACACCTTTATCTTTGCGGTAGAAGCAGCAATCTGAGTTTCCATTTCTAGCTTCTTGGCCTTTAACTTCAGCTCATCAAACTCCAAAGCTTGTTTTTCTTTGAGCTTCTCTGCTTGAGCAACAAGAGCAGCTCGTTCTGCCTGTTTCTTACGATGTACAGCAGATGTTGACGATGTAGCTGAACCGCAACGGCTGGCCCTGGTCCCGGACATGCAGTATCCCGGTCGCCCAGTTCCTTGGTCCACTGGTCATCGATGCGCTGTCATCTGGATCCACATCGTCCTGTCTCTATTGTCTTGAAGAAATAGTCCAGTTTTCAGCTTCCATGGTGAAACTGTTGTACTGGTCATTTTCGTTTGACTGATCAAAGTCATTCATAAGTTTTGAAAACTCACTTAAATGTTTATCAACTGTGTCAGGATCTTCACTATTTTTTATCATAGTACTTATCTTGTTCATTTTTGTTGTCAATTGAGCAAGCTTTGCTCTTCTTGCGTTAATTTGTCTGTGCAGTGCGTCTTCTAACTCTTTTTCTGTCTACTTTGACGCCCTCTTGTGGACATCCTTGACACTGCACTCATTTTCTTTTGCTCTGGTTTCTTGCGTCTTGTCGTCCTCCATTGTGGCTCAGTTTAGCCCGTAATGTTCATTGGGAATCAACAGCAGTTCAAATAAAGTAGTCTATGACACAAAGTGTGCTTTGCTTTCTTCTTGAGTGCCATCTAACAAAGACTACAACATTCCTGTTGTCTCATATTTCTCTTTGTCGCAAGTTACCAGTTCATAGTTTTCTTTCTTGTTATCTTGCCACGATGTTGGACTCCTACACGGCTCGTGCTCTAGTTGAGCCAGGTCATTTTACTTAATGTAGAGGCTAATCCTAGTTCTTTGCTTTTCTGGTTTTAACCTCTTCGGTAAATGATGACTGCATGAGCCTGTTTTACGCGTAGGACCACGGATGTCGTCGCGCACGGTAAAACGACCGTGTTGCTCCAGCCATCTCTCTTTAGTCACACAGTTTAGAACAGAACAAAACTTCTTCACCTCTATTACATGAGCATAACAGCCAGGTAACAGTAGTGCGCCCCCAATATCCAAAACATGCACACATATTAAAACTCCTTTTAAATAAAACACAAATCAGTTGTTATTAATTATTAAAATTAATAATGTAAAATATCAACCACATAAAATGGCACTTACAAATGCAACTTGTAACACTTCTGATGCTATTGGGTTGATTGTATTGATCGTACCGTTGATAACTTTCAAATGTTTTTAATCTGGTCGTAAACAACAAACATACACAAGAACCATAAGAACACCAAACAGATGAAAGGATAAAGAATAAAACAAAAGGGTTCATGCTAGAAACAGGCATTGAACCCAAAACCTGATCAAGAAAATGATCGTAAAAAGGAGGAAAGTCCCATCCTAAAGAAGGGAAAAAACTCCTCAGGCACTCCTTACACCAACCCTCGGAGGGAACTGGATATATAACCTCCTTAGCTCACCACATCCCCCTGCTGCACTCTGCATTTATTTTCCAATTATTGTCCGCAGATCATCCATAATGTCTAAAATACGCTGCTCAACTTCATCCATGCGTGCAGTTGAGTTTACATACGTAGTGCAAACAGTGCAGTGAGTGATTAAATTATAGTTAAAGTGACAGTGTTTTAGAAGTGTTCATGAGTGCGACGGCAGAGGCAAAGAAACTGTTCTTGTGGCGGGAGGTTCTGGTCCGGATGGACCGTACCCTTCTGCCTGAGGGGATTGGCTCAAATAGTCCATGTCCAGGGTGAAAAAGGTTGGCTGTGATCCGACCTGCACGTCCCAGAGCCCTGGACGTACAGGTCCTGCAGCAGAGCGCACAATGCACTGTAGTCTCTGTTTTTCCCTGGCTGTGGCTCCAGCGTACCACACGGTGATGGAGGAAAGCCAAGCTCCGCTGGCAGCTTGGCTTTCCTCAGCTGCTGCAGGAAGGACATCCTCTGCTGGGCCTTCTTGATGAGAGAGCTGATGGAGGGCTCCCACTTGAAGTCCTGGGTGACTGTGGTGCTGAGAAAGTGAAAGGAGTCCACGGTGGTGATGGGGGAGTCTGTGATGGTGAGGGGGGGCTGTGACTTTCCTGAAGTCCACGATCATCTCCACTATCTTCTGGGCGTTGAACTCCAGGTTATTATCGCTGTACCAGGACACCAGCCGGTCCACCTTTCTCCTGTAGACAGATTCATTCCCCTTGATCAGATTTACGGAGTCATGGCTAGAGGTGCAGCAGTTTGTGTACAGGGAGAAGAGCAGGGGAGAAAGTACACAGCCCTGTGGAACGCCTGTGCTGATAGTCCGAGTGTCTGAGACATTTCCTGGAGCAGAGCAGGGAGGATGGTGTTGAATGCAGAGCTGAAGTCCACAAACAGGATCCTGGCATAGGTTCCCGGGGAGACGAGATGCTGCGAGATGAAGTGTGGAGTGCCAGGTTGATGGCGTCGTCCCCAGACCTGTTCGCTCTGTAGGCAAACTGCAGGGGTCCAGCAGGGGCGAGGTGAAAGACTTGAGGTGGGGCTCAAATGACTTCATGACTACAGACGTCAGTGCCACAGGTCTGTAGTCATTGAGTCCAGTGATCTGGGGCTTCTTGGGGACAGGGACAATGATAGACGACTTGAAGCAGACAGGGACATGGCATGACTCCAGGGAGGTGTTAAAAATGCCAGTGATTTATTTCGGACATCATGAGCAATAACTGATTTGTCATATTCTCTCCCCCTTCCGATGTAAAGAAGTCGTGAGAATCTTTATCTGGCCTGGTGGGACCCCGTTTCACCGGCGGGGAGGGACTGCGGGCATCCGTGTCAGGTTTGCTTGCCATGTTAGCCTCATTAGCCATGTTAACTTGTGATGCGGGCTGTTTTCCAATGGGGCCGTGGACTGTCAGCTTTGTTTGTTTTGGTCCCGTAGTGTTACCACACTTGTGTCGTCCGTGTTTGCGCATCTCTTGTTCTTCCTTTTTGGGATTTGGTGAGTCAAACGATCATTTTAAAGCCAAGTTTTGCAGCAGCAGTGTGGGTGTGTCAGCTCAAAGTGCCACCATAACCTTATTTTTCACATTATTGTTCTCTGTAAGCAGCGTGATCACCTCGGCCCTCATTGTCTGCAGATTATCTGCATTGTCTGAAATACGCTGCTCAGTTTCATCCATGCTTGATCATGCTGCATTTTATTTCACACATCATGAGCGCCAAAATCTCCTCTCCTTCCGATGGGTGGAAGCCGTGAGAATCTTTATCTGGGCCGACGGGTTAGGGCTTAAAATTTGGTAAAAATTATCTTGAGGAGTGTTTTTATTTTAAGTACTATGGTCTTTATGCAGCAAAGCCGCAAGCTTTTCCCAAAATATTGATCATTTCAGTGAAGTAAAGGAGAGGAGAAGGTGCGAAAGCGCTACAGATTTGGCAGTAGGTGTAATAAAAGGATGAAGATTGGGGTTTCACGCCCTCTTGTGTTGCAGGGATGCCGCGTGGCATAGCACAGGCAAAAGCTATTTTTAATAATTTTATTGTACTGTATTTATACAGCCCTTTTGCACTGTCAGGTTTTGCAATAGTAAGCAGTGGGCCATGTCTTGCCTCTGAAGACACAACAACTTTCCCTTGCACTGTGGAACCTGGTGTTCCAGCAGTCTCCCACCCAAGCACTAACCAGGCTCTAACCTGCTTAGCTCCCCAGAGCTGACAAGGTCGGGCATTGGCAAGCAGGTATGACCATTCATCTCAAAGCTTCTGCTGTCTCTGTCGTAGTAACAGTCCGCAACCATGACTTTTGATAATAATGTAGTTTAATTAGATTAAGTTTCAGGTTTATAGTTAATCAAAAATACACAGATAACTTTAAAGATGTATACTAACATACTAGTAATATGCTAAATTACAAACAAACACTTTAAAATCTCAGTGTTGTGAGTGTGTGAGTGTGTGTGTATGTGTGTGTGTGTGCCTTGCCTTCTCTCTCTCTCTCTCTCTCTCTCTCCCCTCCTCTCGCTCTCTCCCTCCCCTTCCTCTCTTTCTCATTCCCTCCCTCTCTCTTTCTTTCTGATGGTCTCTCCTTCTCTCTCATATCACACACACGCACGCACAGTTGAAAGAAGACGAACGCCCGAGAGAAGCCAGTTGGGCACCTCTTTGCACCGCTCCTTCTCCTGTTTTGCAGAGCGCATATTTGTCGAGGCTCGAGCCTGGAGCGGAACCTCGAGAAATAAGGTCAGACTTCTGCTACACAATACCGACCGATGCCGGTGACGGGAGTGCTTTTCCTCACTCCCTACAGGTAGTTTACGTTTTTTGTGTTGTGTTTTTCGTGTTCACAGCTGTTTTATTCTGGCACGTCTTCACAGTTGTGAAGACTTACTGGAGCCAATTGTAATTTATAAACCTCGCGCATTATGCACAAGAAAACAACTGAAACGGCCTTTATATAGCCTGTGTGTATCTATCCACATGTGTGTCCGTAGAACTGATGATTCCGCAGCATGAGTGAAGTTTAGTCAGGAGGTTGCTATGCAGACAGACTGGAGCCAAGGCAAAGCTGCAGCCGACTTAAAGCGACAGGCTGTCCCAGCCGGGAGAAGCCAACTGAGCAGAGTTTTTATACAAGGTCTTAGAAAATGATGCAAAGAGGACTGAGAAGGTGTTGGTCAACTCAAATAAAAGCGCAGCTACATTGCTAAGAATGTAACCTACAACGTTTTAAAGTTAAAAAGTGTGTATGACAAAACATGATTAATTTAACGCTTAAAATTTGTTCCCTGGGAGTGTTTTATACACAATTTGTATTGAACGGCCATGAAATTCATATTTTTCAAATATTTTTGTATTTTTCTTACGTTGATTATCAGTGGGAATTTTGATTTTGGGCTTTTTTTTTGTCAATTTAAAAAAAAAAAAGTTACACTTAATTATTTTGTACAAATTTTATATTTAAACTTTTGAACGGCCATGATATTCATATTTTAAAGATATTTTTTTCTCTCTTGAAGGGGTTCTTTTCAAAATGACATTGATTGAAGTTACCAAAAAAGATTGGCATTGTCATTTTAAATAAATGACAAATATATATATATATATATATATATATATATATATATATATATATATATATATATATATATATATATATATATATACATTAAGTATGACAAGTGGTTTGTAATGTGTTCATGGAGACACTGAGTGTAAATAAAAGTTCCCGTGTCGGATCGGAACTTTTGTTTAAAATAATTTAAAAACACACATCCGTGGTAATGCAATCAAATCACCACAGATAAAGCATTTGCGATAAATATACCTTCACATACATAAATTTAACAAGGCACAAAGATTACCGGTATCTGTTTAACACTGAATTAATCCAGTCCACATAGTGTCTGAGCTAAAGGCAATTATAGTAGGAGATTCAGTCATTGATTAATTTGCCAAAATTAAATAAATAAATACACAATTAAATAATGAATTAAATATATCATTAAGTAATTACAATTCAAAGTAAACAATTAATTAAATGTTCAATCGATTAATTAACTGCTTCAATCTTTATTTTAATACAATATTAAATAATTGAGAGTGCCAATAAATAGTTTAATTAAATCATTAAAGAGATATATCTAATTAATATATATGTTAATACATAATCAAATCATATATCAACATGATTTCATTTTCAGTTTCATTGTCGATGATTTAATTAATCTGTCAGACTCACTCATCAAACTCAACGAGCGGGACTTGCACTGCTCTGGTCGAATCCATTTCTCTCGAGGGGTCAGAGGTCACTGTGGACTTTACTTTGATGTTGCTCAGATTAGCAGGAAATCTGTGGAAATGACCCTAAAAGAGGCCGAGCCTGTGGAGAGTTTGGTTTCTGCTTTGAGACCAAGTGCTCATAGACAGAGCGGTGATCACAGTCCGAGGCAGCGAGACAGAACCCCATGGGGTCCGCCCTCACCAGCTACTATCTGCAGCTCACTCCAGAGAGCGGTTTGGTGCTTCATTCCCCGCTCGAACTGAACTTGCTGGCGACTGATGTTGGGCAACATACGGGCACTTTGCAAGTTGTTGTCCATGTGTGGATATTTAATAACAGAGCTTATGACTCCCACAATGGACTAAACTAGGACTATGGGAATGAAGTACCAAACCTGTTTCCAGGGAGACCGACAGATAAAAAAAAGTGCTGTGCTAGGAACAGCAAGGATACTGTGCAGAACCTCTGGACCTGAGAAGGGGTACTGGTACAAGCATTGTGTTGATAGAGACTTGGAGCTGTACTCAGTAATTGATTATTTTAAATGTAACTTCTTACATGGCTAGAATTATACTCAATAATAAGTGTATGATTAAAAATCTACTATAAAAAGTTTCAATTACTTGAGTATTTGTATTTTCCACCTCTAGAAATAACTAACATAGTTCTATTTCTTCCAGAAGTGCTACAGATTTCCACCAGAGTCTCTGAAATCTATATAATATGAAGAACCCGCATGAGCTCAGCGGCCCCATGAGCGAGTGTGCCTTAGCTGCCTCAGACACTCACAAGAAGTTTAAAAGGAAGGCACGTGAGCCGAGAAGACTCTTTCATAGCTCCAACGAAGAAGAAGACGGCAGCCCCAATCAGGCCCAAGGAGCATTACCCAGCTCTGCCTTCACTCATGTGGAGATCCCACACTGGCCAACAGCCATTTCCCAGCCTCTGTGCAGCAGGCTCCGGGTGGGGCCCCGGCACTCTCTCAGCAGCAGCCACCCGGAGCTGTGCCTTCAGCCGCTGAGCCAGGCACCTTTCAGGCCTCAGTATGAGGAGGAAGTGGAGCACAACTCTCCATCACCTAAGGTCTGGGTTTCATAGTAACTTGTTATACTCTTGCCTTACTGCAATGTAGTCTTCTTATTATTGCAAGAATAGATTTTGAGTTTTCACTTTGTGTGCTAAATGGGACAAAATGTATGTTGTTGCTGTGCCAGGAGTGTCAGAGACTAGGACCTGGTTCAGACGCAGACAGCCATGGTCCAGAGGTGAAAGCCATCCAGCAGACCAGAAGGCTGCTGGCCAATGCTCGGGAGCGTACCCGTGTGCACACCATCAGCGCTGCTTTTGAGGCCCTCCGGAAACAGGTGCGACTTCATACTAAAACATTCACTTTTGAATACTAAATTGATGCGTCTACTATCTAAAACCACTAGTGGACGCGTGAGCATTTAATCTTAATCTTTTTCATATTTCTAAGAGTGCTATTTCTATTCATTAAATTATGTTATGTATAATAATGTGAAACGACACTATTGGACAGGGTAATTGTTTGTTGTAATTAGTCAGTGTAATCCCTCATTCGTCCAGGAGTGATCCATTGGAGAAAAAGCTTCAGTTGTAGTCATCTGGACACTGTTTTAAAGTTATTCTCAATCTGCGGATCTAAGTCTGAGAACTCGGATCCTACTCTGAGTAAGCCCTGCCCACTGGGCGGCACCTCCTGTTAATAGCTTGTCCCTTTTTGAGCGCCGTGCTTAAAGCTACAAACCACTTCTGTGAGGACAGTGAGGTAAAGATTCTGAGCAGGAGAAGAGATGGTTTGAAAGAGGAGTTGAAGAGGCCATTTTTGTTCAAAAAGAGAATCCCTCTTTAAACAGAAATGCAGGCTTAAGGTTCAATCTTCTGGAAGCGTACTGCAGCATTTTGAAGCATCAGCCCTGGCCATTCTGATGTTAATCTCGTAATCAGTGATGAGGGAGTTGTAGCCAGGTAACAATAGGATAAAAAAAAATCCCATTACAGAGTTGTTAGGGTAAACAAAGAATATTAGTTTCAGGTGAAACTCAGAGTAGGATGAGTATCCGAGTTCTGACACTAGATTCGCAGATTGAGAATGACTCTTGGGTGAGAGACTATAACTATATGACTATAACTTTAGTTTTAGTTTAGTTCTGTTTTTTCTACAAAGTTTGTTGTAATTTGTATTATGTAATCCTTTATTGAAAACAAATGTGTTCATAATGAATTTGTGGTTTTAGAAAAAATCCATTGAATTGATGTCGATACTGGCCAAATTTAGCCAATTCTGCCAAGATAGTAGATGGCAGCACTGAGCCTCTAAACACCCATTCTGTCAAAAGTATAAATGACCACTTTAAATGATTGACTTTATAAGAAGTGACGAGTGGTTTATTCATTTTGGAAACAGTATGTTCCCTGTCTTACCAAAGTATCAAAACCTTCACTGATTCAGTATCAATACTGATTCACTAGCAAAGGACCACGCCACAACAATGAAATACAAAAGAATGTTTATTGATAATAGTCATGATGGGTCGATGAGAGATCGATGAGATCGATGAGATCGATGAGATGAGAGATCGATGAGATGAGAGAGAACGATGAGATGAGAGAGATCGATGAGATGAGAGAGATCGATGAGAGATGGCTGGGTAGAAACTCAGGATGGAGGCTGTCTCGTGTAATCAGCCCAGCCGATTCAGAACCCCCCCTCCATGGATGGTTATGTGTTAAGGTGACGATGATAGAGACATGGGGTGGGAGGGTGGGGTTGAGAGACCAGAGACCGCAAGAGATGCTGGGATTGGCCTGTGCATATATAGGCCTTCTGGGTAATAAGAGGCGTGGTTAAAGAGTGGAGGTGTGGTTGCTGGGGAAGTAAGAGGTTGAGGCGTGGTCCTGCTCCCGAACCCAAGTTAGCGATTACATCTCCAACTACACTTAATTCAATAATCTCACTGAGAACCATTCAGTATCAATACTTTCCCTGAGAATCATTTAACATCTACACATTCACAGTCATTCATTAATAATGCCAGAAAGTGTCCATGGAAGCTTATGTTTCTTATTTTATGATGCATCAAAAAAGAGTCAGAGTAAAATCACAATAAATCATAATTTTCATCAGTATCGGGATATATTGTGAAATATCATGAATTGTGTATCGTATTGCCAGATTAGAGACACTGCACACACCTATAATCTACATCTAAATCTGGTGTCTGGTGTCATTTTTGGCAAATTGTTCCACCCCACTGGTGATTGCTTGGGCCATTTGCAGCCTGAGTTGACTAATTTGAGAATTTCCTTCCCTATGTGTTTTTGGACAGCCCCACACCATAATGTTTAATCGCAAAACTCCACTTAAGAGATGATGCTGTTAGGTTGATGTGTTTTCTAACAAAAAGTTCTATTTTGGTCTCCCAGTATTTCACAATCTTGTCAAAATGTTGTTAAGCAAAGTGGAGTCTCACCAGAAGGGTTCCTTAGCGCTTGAAAAGGATCCTCTGGTAATGCTTTTTCTCTTGTGCATCGGAAATCTTGAAAGAAGTCCCTGGCATGTTCATTTCAATTGTGAAATTATTTGCCATTCACTTATAATTTACAGCAAAAATAGGCCCATTCTGTAGCCCAGTGGTTCCCAAAGTGGGTGTCCCGGGTTGGTTTCATGGTTTGGGTCTTGCCCTGAAAGGTTTGAGAACCCTTGTTTGTTTGAACCCACTGTATGTTGTATAATGCAGATAGATTTTATTTGCAGCTAGGTTTTACACTTCTATTTCCCCCCTCCATTTCTTCATAATGTTCAATACATTGGTCGTTTTACATTATTACACATGCGTAACTTAATTTGTGTACATCCAGTTTCTGCATGTATGGATCGCTTAGTTGTTACTGATATTTGTTCAAATTGAATGATTAACAATGTAATCACAGACAAAAAAAAATGCCAACATACCCAAAATAAATTGTTGCTACTGGTATATAATACTATATAAAGTACTAGAGTAATATTTAAAGCTGTATGCTCTGTTGATAGGTACCATGTTACTCTTATGGCCAGAAGCTGTCCAAGCTGGCCATTCTTCGCATCGCCTGTAACTACATCTTGTCCTTGTCTCAGCTGGCCGAGCTGGACTACAGCTCACAGCAGAACAAGCTCAGCTTCTCCCACTGTGTTGAGCAGTGCACCCGCACCCTTCAGGCCGAGGGCCGTAGCAAGAAGAAAAAGGTCCAGTAAAGTTCTTCATCTCAGTATTAAAAAATATTTTAAGTAATGGAGGTGGAAATGCCACATTTTTTATTTTAAACCCTTAATTCTCATAAAAGTTGATACGCTTGCTTGAGGAGGATTTTGATTATGGGCATAACAGTTAAAGCAAATTTTGAAGCCATCAGCTAAATAACAGAAAGTGCATCTCTCGCCAAGCCAAACCAAGCAGACTGTGCACCGTGCGCCCTCTGCAGGATTAGCAGAGTCTCGACACAGAACAGACAGGTGGCTCCCATAACCAGAGTAACCAACAATGTTGTGTTGGAATGCTTAAATTAAAACAAATCTGAAATTGCATTTGTATTTTCCTTTTCTTATGCAAATTTAGACAATATGCGCATTTTGTGAGAGTGGAAACGTAGTTAGTGTCAGATTTTTATTTTTTTTAAATAAAATTGCCACCTGCATTTTTAAGCTAAATTATATATCGTTGTAATTTGTTATGTGATAGTGCTATGAGTAGTTATCAAAAAGAATGTGGAGAGATCGTGTTATAATCCGTTACAAAGTTATAGGCCATCTTAATCATAGTTCTAATCCTTATGGTATTTTACATTGTAAGAATATGAAGGCAGTACAGGGAGCAGCAGCTCAGGGCTGTTTCCTTGTTCAGCACAGAGTGTGTGTGTCCCAGACACCAGATGTTTGGAGCTGAGGGGAAGTGAAGCTGGCGCCATGAAGGGCAGAGGGCAGTGAGAAGGCACGCAAGCTCTAACCGCACATAAACACTCACATATCATGCGCACACACACACACACACACACACACACACTTGGGACATTCCCAGTACAGCTCAGCCTTAGAGCATCTGTTTGAGCACTTTTAAATGAGGACGAAAAGAGCAGTGATTGTGACAATGCCGCCGCTCCCATTACACAGATAACACGCAGTGCGTAGGGCATCAAGTGCTTCAAGTGGCACCAACCTGACCGGGCAGCTGAATGCCACAACAGGCTATTTGTGCAGCAGCTGCATGATTCCTTTTGCAAATAAACTGGGAGGCTTGAATAGGCCTACTCTGTCTTTAGTTCTGTATCAAAACTAACTAGGACTCGGATCCCTCTCCTCTCTCTCTCTCTCTCTCTCTCTATCTCTCTCGATCTATCTCTCTCGATCTATCTATCTATACTGGAGGAAGTTTATGACTTTTCATATAGGACTTAACATTTCTTTTCTACAAAGGCATATTAGGACCACTTATAGAAGGAGGTTTGGCACTTTTTGGTTTAAACATGCACAATGAAAAAGTAGCACTTTTTGGAGTAATAATACAAACATTTATGAGATTTTAAGCATACAAATTTGTCAGAAAAAACATGCAAATGGTCAAAAACTTCAGATTTGCTGTGTATGTGGACTGGAGGAAGTTGGATGGTTTTGAAGGCAATTTCAGGAGGAATAATCACTTACAGCTGCAAAATATCACTGGGGGGGAAAGAGCCTGAGCTTGTGTCAAGCGGTACCGACTAGATATAGTCGACCTCACCTCCACGGATAGTTTGTGCTCTGGAACCCATCTCCTTGAGAGGGGCTGGATGCTCCACTTCACTGACGTTGCCCGTTGGGAGAGGCGGCGGGCTGGTGTGGGCTTGTAGCCCCACAGCTCAGCTGCCACGAGTTGGAGATCACCCCCCGCTCTCTACTGGTAGAACAATCAGATCCACTGACCCACAGGGAGGTGGTGCGATCACAGCAGCCTCAGGTGAATACTGCCATTGTGTCCTTAGCCAAGACACTGCTTACATCTGGTGTGTTTGTGTGAATGGGTGACTCGTTCCTTTATGTAAAGCGCTTTGAGTGCCTTGACGGCAGAAAAGCTATATAAATGTGACCATTGAACGAGAGGGTCACATCCCTACGCCTTCGAGTTGGGGACAGGTCTCTCACTGTTGTGTCGGCCTACAGCAGTACAGTGTACCCAGCCTTCTTGAAGTCCCTGGGAGGGGTACTGGACATTGCACCAACCGGGGACTCTACTCTACTGTCTTCTACTGGGGGACTTCAACACACATGTGGGCAACGACAATGACACCTGGAGACGGGTGATCGGGAAGAATGGCCTCCCCAATTTGAACCCAGAGTCGTATTCAGTTATTGGACTTCTGTGCTAGCCACAGATTGTCCATAAAACACCATGTTCAAGCCCAAGGGTGTCCATCAGTGCACGTAGCAGTGTTGAGATCAATGATCAACTTTGTTGTCGTGTCATCTGACCTCCAGCCGCGTGTCTTGGACACTAAGGTGAAGAGAGGGGCAGAGCTGTCAACCAATCACCACCTGGTGGTGAGTTGGATCCGCTGATGGAGGAGGAAGCCGGACAGAATTGGCAGGCCCAAGCTTATTGTGAGGGTTTGTTAGGAATGTCTTGCCGAGCACTCTGTCTGTAGGCTCTTCAACTCACTCTCTCCCGGATCCTGGGGTGGCTTAGAACATTGAGTCCGAGTTGACCATGTTCTCGATCTCCATTGTCAATGCAGCTGCTCGGAGCTGTGGTTACAAGGTCTCAGAGGCCTGCCACGCCAGCACCCCCGAACCAGGTGGTGGACACTGGAAGTGAGGGATGCCGTCAGGCTGAAGAAGGAGACCTATCAGGGGATGGGACGAGTTTGGGGAGGCCATGGATGATGACTATTGGCCGGCCCCAAAGAAATTCTGGCAAACCGTCTGGTACCTCAAAAGTGGGAAGCAGAGACTGAGGACTCAGAGGCTGACTCGTCCATCACCCAAGCTTAAGTCACTGAGGTGGTTGGAAAACTCCTCGGTGGCAGGGCTCCAGGGGTGGATGAGATCCGCCCTGAGTACCTTAAGTCTCTGGATGTTGTAGGACTGACTTGGCTGACACGTCTCAGCAACATCGCGTGGCGGTCAGGAACAGGGCCTCTGGACTGGAAGACCGGGGTGGTGGTCCCTCTGTTAAAGAAAGGTGTGTTCCAACTACAGAATGTGTTCCAACAACAGAGGGATCACACTCTCAGCCTCCCCAGTAAGGTCTATTCCAGGGTACTAGAGAGGAAAATCCGACCGATAGTCGAACCTCGAATTCAGGAAGAGCGTTATGGTTTTTGTCCTGACTTTTGCCTTGGATCCAAACTAACTATGATTTTTTTGTACTTTCAAAACAACAGAGTTTACCAGAGTGCAGTACATAACCCTAATAATAACACAACAATTAAAATAGACACAGGAATGTAAAAAGTAAATCATTACAAATACACTGTAAAAGTAAAATAAAAGAAAGAAAAGAGTTTTAAGTGACTTGGCCTGCCTAAGGTGCATATTCTATAGTTTTGGACCACCGACATAGACAGAACGGCATCCTCTAAATTTCCTCCTTGTTTTTGGGACCAAGGAATGATCTGCGGACCTGAGTGAGCGCGCAGTGGCATAGGGCTGAATCAGGTCAGATAGATAATGAGAAGCGAGGCTATGGAGGCATTTAATAACAAAAAAGGGACTTCTGGTTTTGGTGACAGGCTGTGTGCGCGTGCTCACTCCGCTGCTGAATTAACTAGCGTTAAAAATATCGTTTGACAATATCGTTTGACCCCCAGAAAATACTAACAAGAAATTAGTGGACAAGGAAAACACAAGCGTGGTAAAACTAAGGGACCAAGACAAACAAAGCTGCCGACCCACGCCCTATTAAAAAACAACCTGCCTCGCAAGCAAATGAGGTTAACACGGCTAGCGGGTCCGATGCGGTGCTCTTCACCAGCGGAGGAACCGGTTTCCGCCAGCCCAGGTAAAGAATCTCATCGTGCCATCCTGCCGGAGGGAGGAGAAAAGGTGACACTGAACTGATTAGCGCTCATGATGTGTGAAATAAAATGCAGCGTGAAATGGCGTCAGTGAAAGCTGAAATTAGAGCAGCAATTGTACTGGCCCAAATTGACCAGTTTGAAAGCGATATAAGAGAGCTGAAAGAAGAAGAATAATACAGATGAGCTATAGACACTGAGGGCCGAGATGGATGTGATGAGGGGCCCAGCTGATGATGCTGCAGACAGAGAAGAGGAGTCCTGTAGACCCAACCTCAGAATTGTGGGCTTCCAGAAGGAGAGGAAGGAGAAGATACTGAAAGTTATCTGGAGAAGATCATCCTAGAGCTCCATGGAGGCTCTGGAATTGGGGTCCCCCCATCACAATAGAAAGAGCACATCGCCTGGGCAAACCAATACCAGCAACTGATAAACCAAGAGGCCTGATAATGAGATTTATTAACAATCGTGTAAATGAAAGTGTCATGAAGGCTGCAAAAGTTAAAGGAGACCTCCAATACAAATGCAAGCGCGTCTTCTTTGGCCATAATATTCCATACGAGGTTTGTCAACAACAAGCAAAGATCCACCACATCTGTGAGAAATTCAGGAAGAGAAAATTGAGCATTTTCTTTCCCGGCGACTCTTCTAGTGACTTTCGAAAGTAAAGTACGCGTGCTCAGAACACCATGAGAGGGTTTGCCTCTCAGGAAGGCAAACCCAGACCACCTTTATCTTTTGATAGTTGTAGAGTTTTGTACCGGATACGTGGGTTTTTCCCCTTGCCATATGAAATTGCTTTATTCCACTCATCAAACAGCCGGTTGGGGATGGAAACTGCGAGAGCCTGGAATAGGTAGAGAAATCTGGGCAAAGCATTCATTTTTATAGTTTCAATCCTTTGACTTAGACTTAAGAATGGGCTAAAGTGCCTTTTTTATATTAGTAATTAATTAGTAAAATATTAGTAACTTTTGTCCATAATTTTTGATAGATCTTTATGTACGACCACACCCAAATATCTTAGTGATTCCGTTCTTTCTAAAGGGCAAATCAGGTCCCCAATAAGATAGTTCACCCTGGAGAGACTCAGACACAAAAGCAGAAAAGATGTTTTAGCGAACTTTATTGCAAAGTTTATTTGGCGCTCAGACCCCGGTGGAAGGCGTAGCGATCATGGGCACTCCATGATTTGATTGAATTAGATACCTTCCCCCCGGAGCCTGGAGACTGGTGGTGGTAGATGTGGAGAGAATAATAGATGCAGAGGAGGAGCAGGGGAGGTGGTGGGTCGCAGATACGGTTTGAAGCGACTGAGCCATCAGCCTGAGCGCTTAAATGCTGCCGCCTGTGCGTTGATTGGAGCGGGGAGGAGTGACTGAGAGCGTTGATTGGGGATGAGGAGCAGGTGTAGGGGCCATGACGCGGACGTCACCCGTCCTTTTACCAATCCTTCTTGGCCGGGAAAAACTGCATAACCTCTTTGGGATAAGCGCAGAAACCTGGAAGAGTCCATGGTGAAGTGAGGGATCTGACTCTCACAGACGGACAGGCGGACGCCCGCTTGAGTGCGATGATGGCGCTGGGGAGAGGGGTCCTTCCATGGAGGCCGACGCAGATTTAGGTTAGGTCTTCCAGGTGAACTTACGCAGGCTTCATTTAGCGTTTTTGTTTTTTTTATATTTAGTTTGTGTCCAAACATTGAACCAATTTTTTAAAGAAAAAAAAATCTCTTGAAGTCGTTGTAAATTTGTTAAAGTTTGAATAGAGGCTTTTTTGCCGGTTTGAGAAATTAGGGACTATTGGTCCTTTTTTTTTTTTTAAATGCGCATGCGCACACTCACCCCCACTCTCCTGTTCTTTCTGAGAGGCCGCCTACCATCAAACCTTCCGCTGCTAAACGTGCGTTTGTTTATTGGGAGTGTCTGCAGAGCCGCGGCGCGCGGCCGAAACTGCCATGTTATTTTTGTGCCGGCCGTGCGCCGCGGCTCCTGAACCTGCGCCGCTATTTGACCGCGTTTTAGCGCCGTTTTAGGCCGCGCCGGGTTAAGGTTAGGGTTAGGGTTAAGGTTAAGGTTAGGGTTAGGGTTAGGGTTAGCCATGAGGCTATAACGGGCTATAAGGGAAATGCCGCGGTCCCTGAAACTGCGCGGCCATTTGACCGCGCCGCGGCTCTCAAGCCACGGCCTTGTTTATTAGCGTGACCAATTGCATTGCATCACATCTCATGTCCCCGCAGAGCCAGCTTGAACACAGTCTTTCTCTGTCGTCCCATTTTTGTATTTCACGGTCCGAAGCCGGGAGCTACACTGAAGGAACACGCTGCTAGCTTTGCTAAACACACACTGGCATATCAACCACGCATGCGCAGCCGGGGAAACGTGCAGATATCCTGGGAACAAACCAGAACGATCCTACTGGTGTGCACTAGTATGCAGGGAATAATTGACATGTAGGAGAACTACTCAGTAGTCCAAGCCACAAGGAAATGAGACTCTGATTTGTCGCCAAAAATCCTCTATTATTCCTTTAAGCACTAGTGTTTTTTTGTACCTCCCAGGTACAGGTTGTATCTCCCAGGAGATGTATTGCTCTTCAGTCTCTTGACTCCATCTTGTATTTCCAACACTGTTATTTCAGCTTTTATTTTTCTTGCCAGGTTTATTATTATTATTATTATTCTTGCATGGTCATTTTGCCACAACTTGGGCACCCCCTGAACATTGATGAAAGTCACACATGGGGACATAGACGCGATCGGCCTGAACTCGAATAAAATGGAGGTTGCGAGAACGCCCGTCGCAACAGTGCCGACTGGTTAAAAAAACAAAACATGAAACGCTTAATCTTTGGCCTAGGCACATGAAACTTGGGACAGTGAAAGAGCTACCTTTGACGAGTAAAACACACCTGGCAGCATCGCTCTATGATAAACAGAAAGTCAGCCATGTTGAATCAAAGTGGCACCGCCACGTTTGACTTTTTTTTCTTCAAAATCGTACTTGTCCTAGGTTTTTTGTCCGATCGAGCTCAAAACAACACTTTTTGCATCAATACATATTCAAAAATGTTTTGATATTCCTTACGGTCTCTGCGTAACACGCCCTCAAAAAAGGCTACAGTTCCTGTTTTTTCAAGGACAAGTCAATGGAACCTTTAAACCTTTAAAATTGCATTACCCTGTTGTTTCTGATGTTGTGAAATGTTGTTTCTGCTTGTTGTTTTTTGAGTTTCCAGGCTAAAAATGTTGAAGTTTTTGGCCCACTTTTGTAAAACTTTTGTTTGGTAAAGAGCATATACTTAACTATTTCTTGTGAGGTCCGGTTATTAATTTCACTTATTCTTTTAATCTCCTGAGGATTCCCCTTCTTAGCATGATTTATCTCCAGCAATTTTAGATTTTCCTGTGGATCATTTAGCTTTTCTCTCTATGTTTCTTTCTTGCCGAGGTAATGGCGATATTTTTTCCTCTCAAAACTGCTTTGGCAGCATTCCAGAAGATGGGCGGGGAGGTTTCACCATTCTCGTTCTCCACCAGATAAGTCTTAATGTCATTTGACATTTTTTCCTTAACATAGGGTCATTATGCAGGCTGACATTGAACCGCCACAGTGTGTTTTTTCATCTTTCCTCCAAGTCCACAGTAATGTAGATAGGAGAATGGTCACTTAAATGTATTGTGCCTATCTGTCTCAGTGATTTTAGATCTGTCTTCATTGAAAATAAAGAAATAATCTATTCTGGAGTAGATTGTATGGGAATTAGAAAAGTGGGTATATTGACTACACTGCGGTTCATCTCCCTCCAGATGTCAATCAGTCCTACAGTCTTCATTGATTTACGGAATAACTTATTTATTGTTCCTCCAGTGCCCCTTGACTTTGACACAGCTAGTGTAGGTTGAATGTGAAAATTCGAACCGCTGCCAAAGATTAGGGTTTCCTCAGAGTGGTTTGTAATTGGGTCCACATTATTTGTATAAAAGGAGACATCACTTCCTGGTGAAGCATACACATTCAATAAAATAAAACCTTTCTTTTAATAGTTCCCTTGACCAATACATATCTGCCATTTTTGTCCTTGCATTCAAAACTTTGTTCAAGGGCCATTCGGTTTGAATAATATATTAGTATTGTAATATTGCAACTCCTCTCTTGTGTTTGATGAATAGTAAGATTTTGTGTAACAAAATGTCACTTAAATGTGACATTTTCTTATTATTTTGTCAATTTTTTTTGTTCATTTGATTGAGTTCTGTATGCCATTAACTTTAAAAGATGCTACTCATAACCGTAGTCTGGTTGACCACCAACCATTGATTTTGCCACTGTTAATTTTTTTATGTTATAAAACTCTGAGGTCTAACACCACATATAAACACAGGAACCACAGATCCACGAAAGAGACAAAAATACAACATAGAAAACAAAAGGGTTCATGCCGAAAACATGCGTCGAACCCAAAACCCGATCGCAGAGAGGAGAGAAGACTACTCCCGATGAAGGGCCCCCAAAAGTCTCCCCAGCTGTTCCTGGCTCCAATCCCCACAAAAAACTCCTCCGCCGCCCCCGACATGTATTTCTCCTTTTTCCCACAAATCCAACTTCCACATTTGGTACTCTAATTAGTGGATGTAACTAGAATCAGAGTTTATGTACTGAGCTGACAGCCAACATGGATCATGTCAAAGACTCTAAAGGGCACTTTAGTTGCCTAAGTTTGTCCATCTATCCATCCATCCATCTTCTTCCGCTTATCCGGGGACGGGTCATGGGGGCAGCAGTCTAAGCACGGACTCTCAGACTTCCCTCTCCCCAGACACTTCCTCCAACTCCTCCAGGGTATTTTCTACCACCATGGGTATTTCTCATCTAACCACAACACACATTTATAATACGAGAAATTGGAGAGACTCTCTGTGTAGTCTAGTGTGTAGGATTACTGGAAGCATTGTCCCAACACTCACTCCACTTTTTAGGTTGATTAATTCACTTCAAATCATTAATCATTCAAATAATGTGTATCATTTGTTGGTGTGTTACAGATGGAGAGGATGCTGGAGAATGTTTGACATTTTTGGACTCTATTTACTCCCAGCTTGACTTTCTTTGTTGGAAATTCTTACCATTCTGAGGACTCTCCCAACTTAAATCGCACTTGACATCACATGGACAGAATTGAGAGCTGATGCTGCTGAAGGACAATAAAGCATTGTTCACAAGTGCCAAATTAAGACGGAATTGTGTGCCTTTTTCTAAGAACTGCATGTCGTCTTCTGTTTTTTTGTTTTTTTGTCTTGTGCCCTTTTAAAGACCAGAAACTGCACCACAATATGGCTTTGGACTGCATTTCAAACTGCATGGTTCATATTACAACTTTTTTTATATATATAAATCTAATGCTACTTATTGTGTAATGGCATTTCATGAGAGCTATTCAATGTCAGAGGATGAAAATGCTGCAGTTGATTATATTTGAATTTAGGCTATACACGGTTGGGGAGCTAAATGACAATCTGCTGCCTCATACTCCATTGTATGTTCAACACTTGATCCGCAAACTGTTTATTAAATACTTTTTTTCCATCAATGACACAATGGTTTCACAACTCCTCTCTTTTGAGCACGGCTGCAGACCCTGAATAATCCAGCTGATGGTAATTTGACAATTGGACATCTTTAGGTTTTAAGCCTGATAAATCAAGACCTCAGTATAGAATGTACAGTCAGGTCACTTGGTCCTCTGTGTCTCAAGACAGAGCCATGCGATCAGATTTGTTTATTTCAGCTTATTTGTTTCTCATCTCTGATTAATCCTCAGTATTTGCATGTCCACAATGTTGTTTTCATTTCTTTACATGCAAAACACAACCCTTTGCCAAAAGCCAAAAGCATTGAAGACTTTTCAAGTCTGCAATTATGGGTCTTTCTTTGTGACAATGCCACCTGCCTCTATGGTAAATCTGGTTGTTAATGTAAACACATGTTATACTACCCACATTTTTCCAGTTTTTACCATCAGAGGCAAGTCTCACACATCAAACACAGAATGTATTTTATAGTGAAAGAACTGTAAGATGAAGGGAAAAGTGGTGCAGATGTATTGTTTTAAAAGTTGTCTTTCCTTGTTATATTGCTACACATTGCTACAAGTTCAAATAAATAGCACTACTGAAATTAACAGTTAAAGTAGTTATCTGGACTCTGTTTTTAGGAAAAAACTAAACGTTTTGACCCTCATCCAAGGGTCATTCTCAATCTGCGAATCAAGACCGGGAACTCCGATATTTATCCTACTCTGAGTAGGCACTGCCCATCGGGCGGGACCTCCTGATACAGGGTGTTTTGGGTTTCACCAGAAACTAAACCTCTTTGTTTTCTATCAAACTAGCCCCTTTGTTTCCTATCAGTCCTTTAATGGGCTATCAGCCTAGGGTTAGGGTTAGGGTTCCTATTGTACCTTGCTCACGCTCTCTCCTCCCTAAGTAACTGATTAGCATCCGAATGCCCTGGGCATCTACCTGGGGATTTAAAATTCCATTATTAACAGCCAGAAGTTTGAATCTTAAGCCACCATTTCTATTTAAGGATGTTTTTTATTTTTTTTTAACAAAAGATTGACTCTTTAACCATCTTTTCTCCCTGCAGTGGTTTGTGGCTTTAAGATGAAGATGCACGGCACTCTAGGGTCCTGAATTAGTGTAGCATTACGAGTGGTAGCGCTGTCTTTGTACCCACAGTATTTGCTTCACATAGAGAACAACCCCACCCTTTTTATAAAACAAGGGACAAGGAACCCTCAAATTCATTATTTAACCCCACTCCATACAGGTCACACAGGTTTGTTAGGAGTTTAAAGCATTGGACAATAGACCAATATACAAAAGTTTACTTTTAATAAAGCTTCATAATTGATATAAGTTAGTTCAATAAATTTAAAGAAACAATTTCTTCACATGTTACATTATTTCAGATGGTTTACAGTTTTAACAATGCACTCGCATCCAGAGTTGTCACCATTTCACTGTAAAGTGACAATTATTAGTCCCAGATCAGTTTTATCGAATAAAACTCGTAGATGGAAGAAGGGTTGGCCCGCCTGCTGTTACCGTAATGCCTGAAGAGTGAGTGGAGACTCCACCGAGGCCGGCTTCCCGGAAGGACCCCAAACTGGACAAACAACTCGATATAAGCTCTAGTTTAAAATACAGGACTGACTGCTGTATTAAGATTGCTTACCGCAGATGAAAGGCATGTTTGACCCCTGAGTTAAGGACCAGAGAGATGACACCCCAAGCCCAGAACACTCCCGCAACACCATATTTCATAAATTACATGTTTTGTTTCAACTCACCGAAAAGTGAGTTAAACTACTTTGAGGCCACCACGCCTTACGCTGAAGGTAACAGTTTCCTACTGTCCGACAGTCGGCTGCCCAGTCTGCAAGCGGCCAACTTTGCTTGATGTCCGAGGTGAGAGGTCGGGCAATGTAACAGACACTTCCTTTATAGGGCTCCCTCACCTCAGTCACTACAGGTGGACAGTAGACCATCCTGCTACATTTGCATGTCTTCTGTGCCGATAAAGCCTCTTGTGCAGTGGCTGTATAGTCTCTC
This sequence comes from Eucyclogobius newberryi, assembly GCF_026437365.1. Taxonomy (NCBI): domain Eukaryota; kingdom Metazoa; phylum Chordata; class Actinopteri; order Gobiiformes; family Gobiidae; genus Eucyclogobius; species Eucyclogobius newberryi. The sequence continues at coordinate 8,779,765 of NW_027315735.1, forward strand.
ATATGTACCGCTAGAGAGTTCTTCGACTTGATTCACAGATTGAGAATGACCCTCGGATGAGGGTCGAAACGTTTTGTTTTTTCCTAAAAACGGAGTCCAGATGACTACAACTGAATCTTTTTCTACAATGGAACACTCCTGGACGAATGAGGGATTACACCGGCAGTTAAAGTAGTAAAGTAACAGGACTGAGGGGTGGTACCAGGAATGAACCACGTCTACATTTGTGATGATTGAGAATGTTTTAATGCCAATATTATTTCTCACAGCAAAAGTCTGTCCAATAAAAAAGTCACCACAGAAAAAAAGGCACTAATGTTTTGTTTACCCTTTAGATTTGAATACTGCACGCATTTGCGGTGGCGTTATTTCAATAAACTGCTGCAACATGCAAGCATCTTTAAAGGTGCCATAACATGCTTTTTTTCACGTTTCGTAGCCTATCCTAAGTGTATAATTGATAATAATAAGGGTTGTGCAACACCCTTAACATAATTAATATCACCCAGACCTTGGACCCCCTCACCAACCCGGAAATGCAGACGGCTTGGTTTGATATTTGCCCCCACCCTTGCGAAGAGCGATCTGGCTCCCCCGCCCAACCCGTGACGTAGTCTCAGAGCGCGTGTGTGCCCCGCCTACCCGTGACGTAGTCCCACAGCTGTCTGCTCCGCGATGCGCCGCTCCTGCCGCGCGAGTTATGGCCCGTTCAGACCGGTGCGGCAAAAGCGTCCAGTTTACATTCAAAGTCTATGTAAACACGCGTCAAGCACCTCCTGCGTTTTTGCGGCGCGGCTTCCGCTTATTTGCGGCGCGATTCGCCGAGGAGCGCGGCGAGGCGGGCGCGCTTTTGCGTTTTCCGCTCGAGACGCTTTGACGGGCGTATAAGCATCAATGCATCAAAACGGTTCGCCGCAAATAAGTTCAGAATTTTGAGCTTTTCTGCGGCGCGGCGGTGCAGCAGCCAATCAGAGATGACATTCCAGTGACGTACGTACACATTTCACCCCGAGAAGAACCGGCACCACAACAATGGCAGACGATATAGATATATATATTATATATATATATATAATATATATCTATATATAGATATATATAGATATATCTATATATCTATATATAGATATATATATATATATATATAGATATATATATATAGATATATATATCTATATATATATCTATATATAGATATATATATCTATATATATATATATCTATATATAGATATATATATCTATATATATATATATATATATATATATATCTATATATAGATATATATATATATATATATATATAGATATATATATATATATATATATAATCTATATATATATATATATATATATATATATCTATATATAGATATATATATATATATATATTATATATATAGTTATTTACTGTTCTATTTTTCCACAAAATAAATTATTTTATATTATAAAATGTGTGTCCTGTTTACATGCATCTTTTTCATATATATAATACTGGGGAGTCTGTGGGAAATTCAGTGGCTATTTAAAGATGTACTTATTTAATTTACCACAATTCAAGATCATAAACAAAAACAAGATGAGATAATCCTTTATTAGTCCACACAGTGGGGAAATTTCAGTGTTACAACGCACAAGTAGGTACAGAAGTAAAGAGAACAGAGAACTTAAGAGCTGAGAAGCTTCTCACTGTTTTATTCATTTAACTTTATCTCATTCTGTGTAAACAACCACACATTTGGGCTCAATCTTGAGTGAGCATGTGGTCTTTGCTATAAATATGAAAATCCCTTTATCAAAAACACTTCTGTGTTGTGGACGTCCAGTCCTCTGTGTTGTGGACGTCCAGTCCTCTGTGTTGTGGACGTCCAGTCCTCTGTGTTGTGGACGTCCAGTCCTCTGTGTTGTGGACGTCCAGTCCTCTGTGTTGTGGACGTCCAGTCCACTGTTGTGGACGTCCAGTCCTTCTGTTGTGGACGTCCAGTCCTCTGTTGTGGACGTTCAGTCCTCTGTTGTGGACGTCCAGTCCTTCTGTTGTGGACGTTCAGTCCTCTGTTGTGGACGTTCAGTCCTCTGTTGTGGACGTCCAGTCCTCTGTTGTGGACGTCCAGTCCTCTGTTGTGGACGTTCAGTCCTCTGTTGTGGACGTCCAGTCCTCTGTTGTGGACGTCCAGTCCTCTGTGTTGTGGACGTCCAGTCCACTGTTGTGGACGTCCAGTCCTTCTGTTGTGGACGTTCAGTCCTCTGTTGTGGACGTCCAGTCCTCTGTTGTGGACGTCCAGTCCTCTGTGTTGTGGACGTCCAGTCCACTGTTGTGGACGTCCAGTCCTTCTGTTGTGGACGTCCAGTCCTCTGTTGTGGACGTTCAGTCCTCTGTTGTGGACGTCCAGTCCTCTGTTGTGGACGTCCAGTCCTCTGTTGTGGACGTTCAGTCCTCTGTTGTGGACGTTCAGTCCTCTGTTGTGGACCTGAAGCTGCTGGTGATTGTCCTGTAGAAATCCCCAGTGGCAAGAGATCTGAATAATAAAACAAACAAATAACTATATAGCCTAAATTTTGTTTACTTGTACTTTCATTAAATATACCACAATCGAATTTTAAATGGTGCACTAGAACAACATATTAACGCTATGAAAACTATGTTTTTTTTACTACAAAAAATATAAATTTTTACTATCTATGTACTTTTCATTGGTTTTATACACAACCACAAGCAGATACACAGCAGATACACAGCACATACACAGCACATACACAGCACATACACAGCAGATACACAGCACATACACAGCACATACACAGCAGATACACAGCAGATACACAACACATACACAGCACACACACAGCACACACACAGCACATACACAGCACACACACAGCACATACACAGCACATACACAGCGCATACACAGCGCACACACACAGCACATACACAGCACATACACAGCAGATACACAGCAGATACACAGCACATACACAGCACATACACAGCAGATACACAGCAGATACACAGCACATACACAGCACATACACAGCAGATACACAGCAGATACACAGCGCACACACACAGCACATACACAGCACATACACAGTACATACACAGCAGATACACAGCAGATACACAGCACATACACAGCACATACACAGCAGATACACAGCAGATACACAGCACATACACAGCAGATACACAGCAGATACACAGCACATACACAGCACATACACAGCAGATACACAGCAGATACACAGCAGATACACAACACATACACAGCACACACACAGCACACACACAGCACATACACAGCACATACACAGCACACACACAGCACATACACAGCACATACACAGCACATACACAGCACACACACAGCACACACACAGCACATACACAGCACATACACAGCGCACACACAGCACACACACAGCACATACACAGCACACACACAGCACACACACAGCACATACACAGCACATACACAGCACATACACAACACACACACAGCACACACACAGCACATACACAGCACACACACAGCACACACACAGCACATACACAGCACACACACAGCACACACACAGCACATACACAGCACACACACAGCACATACACAGCACACACACAGCACATACACAGCACACACACAGCACATACACAGCACACACACAGCACATACACAGCACACACACAGCACACACACAGCACACACACAGCACATACACAGCACATACACAGCACATACACAACACACACACAGCACACACACAGCACATACACAGCACACACACAGCACACACACAGCACACACACAGCACATACACAGCACACACACAGCACATACACAGCACACACACAGCACACACACAGCACACACACAGTACATACACAGCACACACACAGCACATACACAGCACACACACAGCACATACACAGCACATACACTTTATTATTGTGCTCAGACATGAATATTTCTGTACTGACCTGATGGACAGGCGTCTGTAGTTGTTGTCCTGGTACATATCCGTGCACCAATGCGGGAAAACAAGTCATCAAACAGGACCCGGGACAAACGAAACTACAGCTGAGAGCGATGTTTATCCAGTCTTGAAGTAAATTATGTTATTGACTCAACTGGGATCACTGGTGGTTCCAGACACGCCGCCGAGCGTCTCTGTTTTTGGGCTTTGAAGAGCAAATACGCAAAAGGCACTTTCTCAACTTTGATCCGCCATTAGAGAAGCCAGACTGACAATACCTCCACTGCGCATGCGCACGCGGCAAACGCGCCTCTGCTTACTATATTTCGTCTCTGCTCCGCTGCGTCGAGAACGCGGCGTATTTGCGTTTTTCTTCATGCGTACTTGCGTCCAACTTCGCCATAACGCGCGAATAGGCGTTTGCGGTTTGAACGGGCCATTAGTGAGAAACGATAGAACTTCAGATCAACACTACTTTGAGCCGAAATAAATCTGGTGTTTATTCTACAGCGTGCGCAGAACAGATATATCTTCTAAGTCTTATGTCCATCGCGCTCTTATTTCCTGGTTTTTCGGTATCGGATAGAACTTCTCTCCGTTTATTATTTTATCGGAGGCGAGAGGGGAGGGGGGGTGAGGGGGGATAATGACGCGTGCTTGCCCTTATGACGCGGTCTTGCTCCACCGCCCGTCAGTTTGGAGATTCAAGGAAAGGAGATAGTCTGTAATATAGCTAAACACTGCGGGAATCAATCAAAAAAACACTCTGGGTACATATATGAAGCACAAATAGCAATGTAAGAAGGTTAAAAGCTCTGAAAAGTCAATTTTGCATATTATGGGACCTTTAAGATGAGCGCCTTGTTATCTGTTTCTGCTGTTATCTCATCCCTGTGTGGCAAGATGGGCTGTGGAGGCCTGTGCTGAGAGTACACTTACTTACTTGCCGCTCCGTGGTGCTGAGCTGGCAGATTACTTAAGCGCCTCCTCCTCATCCGCCTCTTGTTTTGCCCACATGCTCTTCTGGGCCTTGGTTGTTGGCCTCTCTGTCCTCCATTCCCAGGTAATGACTATCCACTTTGATTCATCTAATTTCCAAATTCATTAATTAAATTATTCCTGTAGTGCCGCTGCTGTGCCACAGCTTTACCTATAACCCATTCCGGGGCTCGGTTGAATCTCCTGACAGGTTATGAACGCCCAATATTCCTCAGTCATTCAATTCCAACGCTCCTAAATCCCGGTTTGCCCTAGTTACTATCCAGTTTACCAGGTAGACTTTCCTCTTTGAGCTGCAAAACCCAGGTGTCCAACACTGTACCATGTACGGTAGGTGGGGGTGTCCAGCAAAGAGCTGTGTGTGGTAGCCACAGAGAGCTCGGTTTCACCCCCTGAAAATGGAGTGTGTCTGTGGGATTTTTTTCCAGGCTGTCCGGACAAGGTCAAGAACCAGAAGGCGCTGAACACAGAATACGCCACGCTCTGCACAGAGATGACCCATGCAGTCCCGGTGCCAGGCCTTAGAGGTTTGAGTCCTCTATAATTAATATTTCAGTGGGAGAGTACTTGTCTTCTCATCCAAAGGTCGGCGGATCGAATCCCACTCCTGACATTAACATCCTGGTAGAGCGGTCAGATCCACTGACCACAATCATGGTGTGATCGCAGCTGCCTCAGGTGAATACTGCTGTTGTGTCCTTGGGCAAGACACTTACCCTGTCTCGCCCCAGTGTCTGTGCACACTGTGTGAATGGGTGACTGATTCCTTAATTGTGACATGGGATGGCCTTGAGCGGTTGGAGTCAAGTGAGACAAGGCGTTGATGTGGTCCACATTTTAAATTTTCAATCAAAAATTAAAGTGCAACGTAAATGTGCAAAGGTATGGAGCAAAGAACTGTGTCTTCTCCAACAGCAGAACAAGAAATGATGGTCCAGGCGCCTTTTATCTTGTCCACACAATTGACAGGGATGTTATTATTTCATTAGCTCCTAAAAATGTACTAAAACCTCCATAAAAAAAAAAAAAACCCATGCACATTTAACTATACATAAAACCCTAAAACCAACACCTAGCAATGATTAAAAAAAAAAAAAAACTTAAACCCCTGTGTCAACCCTATCATGCTTCCCTACACCTCCTCTGCCTTGGTCCAGCCAGGAACCCTTATAAGGGAGCTTCTTTCTAGAGGGAACCCTTTGAATTTAGTTATTGTGTCTTTAAAAAAAATAATTATTCCATCCATCCATCCATCCATTTTCTTCCGGGGCCAGGTCGCGGGGGCAGCAGTCTAAGCAGGAACTCCTAGACTTCCTTCTGCCCAGACACTTCCTCCAACTCCTCCGGGGGGATCCCGAGGCGTTCCCAGGCCAGCAGAGAGACATAGTCCCTTCAGCGTGTCCTGGGTCTTCCCCGGGGTCTCTTCCCGGTGGGACATGCCCAAAACACCTCCCCAGGGAGGCGCCCAGGAGGCATTCGGAACAGATGCCCGAGCCACCTCAGCTGGCTACTCTCGACGTGGAGGAGCAGCGGCTCTACTCCGAGCTCCCCCCGTGTGGCCGAGCTCCTCACCCTATCTCTAAGGGAGCGCCCAGCCACCCGGCGGAGGAAACTCATTTCGACCACTTGCATCCGTGATCTTGTCCTTTCGGTCATTACCCAAAGCTCATGACCATAGGTGAGGGTAGGAACGTAGACCGACCGGTAAATCGAGAGCTTTGCCTTTCGACTCAGCTCCTTGTTTACCACAACAGTCCGATACAGCGACTGTATCACTGCAGCTGCTGCACCGATCCGCCTATCAATCTCACGCTCCATCCTTTCCTCACTCGTGAACAATACCCCAAGATACTTGAACTCCTCCACCTGGAGAGGGCAAGGCACCTTTTTCCGGGTTGAGAACCATGGCCTCGGATTTGGAGGTGCTGATTCTCATCCAAGCCGCTTCACACTCGGCTGCAAACCGTCCCAGTACATGCTGCAGGTCCGAGTTTGATGGAGCCATCAGAACAACATTGTCTGCAAACAGCAGAGATGAGATCCTGTGGTCCCCAAACCGGACACCCTCCGACCCTTGACTGCACCATTCTGTCCATAAAAACAATGAACAAAACCGGTGACAAAGGGCAGCCCTGGCGGAGTCCAACATGCACTGGGAACAGGTCTGACTTACTGCCGGCAATGCGAACACAGCTCCTGCTCCGGTCATACAGGGACCGGACAGCCCTGAGCCAAGGGCCCCGGACCCCGTACTCCCGGAGCACCCCCCAAAGGACACCCCGAGTGACACGGTCGAAAGCCTTCTCCAGATCCACAAAGCACATGTGGACTGGTTGGGCAAACTCCCATGAACCCTCGAGCACCCGATGGAGAGTATATAGCTGGTCCAGAGTTCCACGACCAGGACAAAAACCACTCTGCTCCTCCTGAATCCGAGGTTCGACTATGGGTCGGATTCTCCTCTCCAGTACCTTGGAATAGACCTTACCAGGGAGGCTGGGGAGTGTGATCCCTCTGTAGTTGGTACACACCCTTTGGTCCCCCTTCTTTAACAGAGGGACCACCACCCCGGTCTTCCAGTCCAGAGGCCCTGTTCCTGACCGGCACGCGATGTTGCTGAGACGTGTCAGCCAAGACAGTCCTACAACATCCAGAGACTTTAGGCACTCAGGGCGGATCTCATCCACTCCCGGAGCCCTGCCACCGAGGAGTTTGCGAACAACCTCAGTGACTTCAGCTTGGGTGATGGACGAGCCAGCCTCTGAGTCCCCGGTCTCTGCTTCATCTTCAGAAGACGTGACGGTGGGATTAAGGAGGTCCTCAAAGTATTCCTTCCACCGTCCGATAACATCCCCAGGCGAGGTCAGGAGGTCTCCAGCCGCACTGTAAACGGTGTTGGTGAAGCATTGCTTCCTCCTCCTGAGGCGCCGGACGGTTTGCCAGAATTTCTTTGGTGCCGACCGATAGTCCTCCTCCATGGCCTCCCCGAACTCCTCCCAGGCCCGGGTTTTTGCCTCTGCGACAGCACGAGCTGCGGCCCACTTGGCCTGCCGATACCTGTCAATGACCTCAGGAGACCTACAAGCCTTCTTCAGTCTGACGGCTTCTGACTTTATATTAAACTTAGTGCTAGCCTGGGATAAAATAGTTATAGCTGGAGACTTTAATATCCACGTGAACGTGAGTGATGACGCTCTCAGTAATGCCTTCAGCGCCTTGTTAGACAGCATTGGTTTCACTCAAAATGTAAATAAACCGACTCACACCCATAAGAACACTCTGGATCTTGCCCTAACGTATCGAATAGAGATTGTCTTCCCTCAAAACCCTATATTGTCAGATAATTTCCTTATTACCTTTCAGTTTATTCTTAAAGATCATCCAGCCCCACAGAATAAAGTTATAATGAAAAGGACAATATCTGAAAAATCTATCTCAAAATTCAAAGAAATAATAGAGCCCATATTCAGTGACATGTCATGTGATCCTGCTGAGAACAGTTTTAGTCCCAGTATAAGTGATCAATTTGTCGACTTGACCATGAATTCTCTGAAGTCTGCTCTTGATGTTGCAGCGCAGTTAAAACAGAAGGTCATTAGGCCAATGCGCGCCTCCCCATGGTAGAACGAAGAACTGCGTTCACATAAACAAAGAGTTAGAAAGCTAGAGGGATTATTTCGCCGCACCCACACAGAAGAACCCCTAAAAGCATGGAAAAGTTGCCTGCTGTCCTATAAGCAGGCTCTGCGTAAGGCCCAAACCAGATATTATTCAAATCTAATAGAAGTCAACAAAAGTAACACTAAATTTATTTTCAGCACTGTAGCTAGGCTAACAAACTTTCACAGTGCAGTAGAGCCCTCAATCACAGCTTCTCTCAGCTCTGATGATTTCCTCCTATTTTTTAACAATAAAATAAAAACAATCAGAGATAAATTAGATGAAATTACCCCCGCTATTAGCCCTGAACTAGCCCAAGCTGTAAATCTAACGTCCCATATAAATCCACCTGTAAATTTAGAAAGGTTCACAGCTGTTGATCAAGCAGAGATAACTTCAGCCATTATGTCCTCTAAAAGCTCAACTTATGTCCTAGACCCCATTCCAAGCAGACTCCTCAAAGACATTCTCCCCCTAATTATAGACTCTATTCTTAAAGGTTGAATGGACGATTTTTTTGACCAAAATCTGAGTCTTATTTCCTCGTGGCGTGGACTGCCAATTAGTCCTGCCACGTATCAATCATAAATCGCACCTACCGCTCACCTGCAGCCGCGTGCGGTTCGTCCCCACGAGCGGCACGGTTCCACGTGTCTAAGCGCATGGATCTATCATAATATAGTTCCCTCAGTCTACGGGACAAAATGAAGACGGAGAAAGACTGTTCGAGCTGACTCAGAAGAAGACGGAAATCTATGGGAGACGAGAGATGCGATGCGATCCGTCGCGCTAATAAACAAACGCACATGTGTGTTGTACCAGTCCGCACGGGGGAGTGCGCATGCGCACTTCCGCCTGAGTTCTCAAATTGCCGAAAAATCGTCCATTGCGCCTTTAATATAATAAATACTTCACTCCAAAGTGGCTATGTTCCACAGTCCTTCAAACATGCAGTCATTAAACCTCTTCTGAAAAAGCCTAATCTAGATCCCGACCTATTGGTAAACTACAGACCTATTTCAAATCTTCCCTTAGTCTCTAAAATCCTTGAAAAAGTTGTAGTAAAACAGCTTTGTCGCCACCTGCAGGACAATTATTATTTATTGTTATTATTACTTATTTGAAGTTTTCCAGTCAGGGTTCAGAGCCTACCACAGCACTGAAACTGCACGAGTTAAAGTCACAAACGATTTGTTATTAGCTGCTGCTGATGGTCTGGTCTCAACCCTGGTCCTGTTGGACCTCAGCGCAGCGTTTGACACCATCGACCACAACATTCTACTGCAGAGGTTAGAATGTGATGTAGGTGTCGGAGGAACAGCCCTCAGCTGGTTTAAATCCTATTTATCTGATAGGTACCAATGTGTTAATGTAAACCAGAGCTCCTCACCATGCTCTAAAGTAATTTACGGTGTGCCACAGGGTTCAGTACTCGGTCCAATTCTGTTTACTCTTTATATGCTGCCGTTAGGCAACATTATCAGAAAGCATGGCATTAACTTCCACTGCTATATTAAATGCAGATGACACTCAGCTGTATTTACCATTAAAACCTGATCAGAGCGATCAAGTAGACAGACTTAGTGCTTGTGTGAAGGAGATAAAAACCTGGATGACACTTAACTACCTGCTTCTTAACCCTGAAAAAAACGAGGTCATTGTGCTTGGCCCTAAGCATCTACGAGACTCTCTATCTGAGCAGATAGTCACACTGGACAATATCAGTGTAGCCTCCAGTTCTACTGTAAGAAACCTTGGAGTCTTATTTGACCAGGAGCTCTCATTTAAAGCTCCTATAAATCAAGCTTGTATAACAGCCTATTTCCATTTGCGCAACATAGCCAAAATCAGAAGAATCCTGCCTAAAAGTGATGCTGAAAAACGTATCCATGCATTTGTAACGACTAGATTAGACTACTGTAACTCCCTGCTCGCAGCGTGTCCTGAAAGCTCCATAAAAAGCTTTCAACTGGTTCAAAATGCAGCAGCAAGATTACTGACAGGAACAAAAAGAAGAGAGCACATTACGCCAGAGCTGAAGTCTCTTCACTGGCTCCCGTCGAGTTTAGAATCAAATTTAAAATTCTACTCCTGACCTTCAAAGCCATAAATGACATGGCCCCATCATACCTCAAAGATGCTATAGTACCATATCATCCAAACAGAGCTCTTCGCTCTCAGAATGCCGGCCTTCTGGTGGTCCCAAGAGTCTCTAAAAGCACAGTAGGAGGTAGAGCGTTTAGCTACCAAGCGCCTGTGTTATGGAGCTCCCGACCCATGTTAAATATGCTGACAATGTCTCTTCATTTAAGTCCAGGCTTAAAACGTTCCTCTTTGAAATCGCTTATGGTCAGACTAGTTAGGAACAGAAATATAAACCCACAGCTTTAGCTACGCTGCCCTAGGAGCAACTGTGCTGGGGGAAGTATGGCAGCTTGAGCACTATCCTCTTCTTCTGACTACTTATTCTTTCAAAAATATTTATTTTTTGATTCCACTTGCAAACTGTTCACCGCCTTCTTTTTCTTTTTCTCACTCCTGAGGACCTGTGGACCCAGATTCCCCTCTCCTGGTGAAGTGGTCCCTGCCCCGTGTGGACGGTCCCTCATCTGCCTGAAGAGTGGGTCTAGCTCGACTCAGACGGTCCCTCATCTGCCTGAAGAGTGGGTCCAGCTCGACTCTGATGGTCCCTCATCTGCCTGAAGCGTGGGTCCAGTTCCAGTCTCCCTCACGTCCATCTGTCCGTCTGTGAGAGTCGGATCTCTCCTTCACTGGAACTCCTCTAGGTTTCTACGCTTTTTCCCAAGGAGTTTTTTTTTGTAGTTTTTCCTGGCCGAGAAGGAGAGTCTAAGGACAGAGGACCCTGGGACATCGTCCCTCGCCATCACAGACATTGTCTGACTCCATCGCCACCACAGACATTGTCTGACTCCATCGCCACCACAGACATTGTCTGACTCCATCGCCACCACAGACATTGTCTGACTCCATCGCCACCACAGACATTGTCTGACTCCATCGCCACCACAGACATTGTTGATTCGGCCCTCAGAGGCGGCTGTTGTTGTGATTTTGGGCCTTACAAAAATAAATAGAATTGAATTGAATCCACCACCGGGTTCGGGGGTTGCCGCCACGACAGGCACCGGAGACCTTGCGACCACAGCTCCGAGCAGGCGCATCAACAATGGAGGCGGAGAACATGGTCCACTCGGACTCAATGTCCCCAGCCTCCCCCGGGACATGGGAGAAGCTCTCCCGAAGGTGGGAGTTGAATACCCTACTGACAGAGGGCTCCACAAGACGTTCCCAACAGACCATCACGCTTGGGTCTGCCAAGTCTGTCCGGCTTCCTCCTCCGCCAGCGCATCCAACTCACCACCAGGTGGTGATCAGTTGACAGCTCTGCAGAATGATATGCTCGTGGGTGGTACTCGAAAATTAGAACTCCGTGAGCTCTAATTTTGAGTGAAGGTTTCGTGAAAAAATATTGAAAGACGGCTTAGTAGCGCCACCTCAAAAATCAAATAACATGGGGCCAATGGGAGCCCGACGCCAAAAAAAGTGGCAGTAAAAATATGACGCTCACTCCAAAAAATAGTTCATGGGAAGCATACATCTAGCTGCAAGCATGTTACCGTGGCAACATGATAAACACTGCCATAGACTTACATAAGTTTTGGTTTACAAGCATTTTGAAAGGGATGAAAAATGTACTTTGATGTAGACAAATTCAATTTGGCACAGACATCCTTCACGAGCAATGACCACATCTCCAGCTAAGATGCAAAGTGTTTATTCTCATAAATTAGAATGATAATTAGAAGAGGGAAGGAGGAAGGTGCACAAAGTCACAAACGCTGATGTGTGTGACCTGGATGCCTAAATAGTTTAGCCACAGGAAGGTGTGGTCCTGCTTCAAAACTTAAAATAACAAACTTATCTTCATTTCTTGCCATTTTAAACAAAAAAGCCAATGACAGCGTACATCTAGCTACAAGCATGTTACCGTGGCAACATGACAAACACTGCCATAGATTTACATACATTTTGGATTACAGGCATTTTGAATGGGATTAAAACATGTACTTTGTCAATTATAGTTAAAATTTGCATTTGCTCTCCACATCACACTGAACATAAAAGCCAGTGGGGACATAACTCTATCTCGAACTGTGCGGTTGTGAAAATGTTGAATTAAGTATTATACAGTTTGTACTGTTTGTGAGGGAGGGGTGACGTAGGCCGAGGGATTAGAGGTGTGCTCTTCACGGTGGCAAGTACCCCGCGGTCGCAAGGGGGGCGAGGGCCTTTATCGCCGCGTGCGGCTTTAATTATTATTATTATTAATTTTAGTTTTATTTCCCGTATCATTTGTTTTGCTTTTGTTCTTTTTTTCCCCCCTCTTCTGGTGTAATAATTGTTGTTGAGTTTGTGTATGTTTTATGTTCTGATGAAAAATAAAATTGTAAAAAATAAAAAAACACACACAAATACCAAAACATCTTCAACAAATATTGCACTACATCTTGCACATAACCAATTGACCTAACAATTTAATTTGTCTCCCTTTTCCCTCCAGGGCAGACGGCTTCACACCCCTGGGTGCCAGATCTAAAAATGGGATAAAAAAAGAGACATGACTTCAACAAATATTCAAAATCAATTTGCGCAATTGTCTTTTCAAAGTGCTAATAGATGCTTAAAGTACTGTGTGCAATAAAAGTGAAATGTAATTTACAGTGCTTAAACAGTTTTATTGTAATTTATGTTCAAACGCAAAACGAAAATATTCCTTTTTCTGTTTTTACTCTTGGATTGTTGAGATGTTGAAACATTATTTTCCTTTTTTTTTTCCTGATTCTCTTGTTTTGCTCCTTTTTGTGGGGTATTTGCAGCAGAAATGAGAGGTTTCAGTGCAAAATTGGCAGCGAGACAAAACAATGCGATCTGGCTAGTCCTGCATCATCTTGGTCAATTAGATTTATATTTCAACGTATTTTCTCTGTAGTGCTGATCTCCTCTGCTATTTTTGAGGAACATCTGCTTTCTGCTTTCTGCTTGTTGATGTAAATGTGATTATATTTTTATTATTGTTCTCTTTTGCTTCATGGTCTGGTTTGAGCGTGGTTTTCTGCTTGATGGAAGGTTTGGTGTTAGACGGGGACGTAATTTTAGAAGGGGGTGCAGTTTATAATATATATATATATATTTTTTTCAAACCATAAGAGATGTACAAGAAACCACTGGACTCAGCCTTTTTTTAACCATTCACTGCATCCTTCATTTTTTGTGTAAATTTAAAGTCAAGACCTACCAGCTACACTGATAAACAAAATAAAAAACAAGGCCTTGTGTTAAAACTGTTACTCTATTTTCTATGTGCACTGCCCCAGTTAAAACAAACAAATAAATGAAATGAAGGCAACACATTAGACAGTATGTGGTTCGCATGATGTCCACAGGAGACAGGACATGATGCATACTGTCCTACTGTGGCACACTGGGGCTGTTAGGTGCTGGTGTGTACCAAACAACTCAGCAGCCCTCGCTCCAGAGAACCAGCATCCACATGAACAGCCCAGTGACGCACCAGGTGTCAAGAGGAATCAGCGCGCCTATGGAAAGCCACACCACACTCAAACACCAACAACACGGTCTCATGAGCTCAGACACTGCAAAAAATAATGATGATAATAATAGGCAGATATGTTTGGGGGCTATCAGTTTATATTAATTTGTTGCAACGCTATCACATAGAGAACACATATAGTTTAGTTAAATGTGACAGGTAATTTCAGGATGCTTGATGATAACTGGCAGTATTCCATTTCACCCTGGAGAGACTCAGACACAGAAAGCAGGAAAGATGGTTTAGCGAGCTTTATTGCGAAGGTTATTTGGCGCTCAGACCCCGGTGGAAGACGTAGCGATCATGGGCACTCCATAATCTAATTTAATTAGATGTCTCCCCCCGGAGCCTGGAGACTGGTGGTGGTAGATATGGGGAGAAGGTAGAGAGGATGAGGGGAATGGAGAGGAGGAGCAGGGGAGGTGGTGGTTCGCAGTACGGTTTGAAGCGGCCGAGCCATCTGCCTAGGGCCTTAGATGCGACCGCCTGTGCGCTGATTGGGAGCGGGGAGGAGTGACTTGAGAGCGTTGATTGAGGATGGGGAGCAGGTGCGAGGGGCGATGACGCAGACGTCCCCTGTCCTTACAACCTCCTTCTTGGACAGGAAAAACTACAAAAACCTCCTTGGGAAAAAGTAGAAACCTGGAAGAGTCCATGGTGAAGGAGGGCTCTGACTCTCACCATCTTCAGGGTGGCTCTGGCAGAAACAACTTAACAGGTGAATAGGGCTAACAGCTAAACAGCAGCCCCTACCTCAATCTAACCTTCGGAGGCTTCCCACGGATCCTGGCTCCAGTCCTGGCCACCAGACTCCCGAGATCCCGCTGTGTCCTCTCCTGTGCGTCCTCGTCTGACTTCGTATGTCCTTGTTCGACATACCCTAGTATTGGGTATACTAAGCTTACTTTTAAAAAGTGCACATCAAACACAAAAACACAGGCAGCGCACATTTTTGTCAAATAAAAAAACAGAATAAGCGTAAATTCCCAAAGGAACACCCTTCTGATTACTGACAAGAACTAAAAATCTAAATCCTCCTCCTGACATATGAAGCCTGCCTACCTACCTCAAAGATACTAGTACCATATCCTTCCAAATGGAGCATTTCACTACTAAGAGTCTTTAAAAGCTCAGTAGGAGGTAAAGCTTTAAGCTTTCAAGCACCTGTCTATGTTAAAGAGGCCGACACAGTCTCCACACAGACCAGGCTTAAAACATTCATCTTTGTTTGTATGCTTATTATATTTGGTTGGGACAGTGCACGTTAATGAACATACATGTAATACATGAGGTAAACATGCCAGATTGTAGCCATCGGCTAATTTCTACCTCCCGTTGCAGCTTGATAATGAGCCCCATGTTGCAAGTTTAGTCTTAGTTTAGTCTATGACTAGACTGCGAAGAGGGTCATTCTCAAGGTCTTTATGTGGTGCATACGGGGGAAAAGGCAAAACAGTAAAGCTTGTTTTATTGTCTCGATTCGGGTCCATCTTCCCACAGTTTAACTGTGGTTAAAATTTCTGGATCTGATGTATTGGCATAATGTTTAAATTTAAGACTATTTGTACTAGTTTACAGATAATGAGGAAGTACACAGCAACAAATGATTGTGTCCTATATGATGAATATGACACAGAGATCTAAACAAGATGCATAAGAATTGCTTAGTCAAAGTTCACAAACACGATATCTGGAAGCTAAAACATCCGTGTTCTTGCATGGCCAGCATATTCAGACATGTGTGGGATGCACGTGTTCCAGTTCCTGTCAGTATCCAACAACTCAGGAGTTATGTAGAAAAAGTTGAATATCTTTGAGTTCAGCTCATGAAAAATGGGAGCAAGTGAGTGAGTGGATAGCACATATTCCAGGCCGCAGTGTCGTGAGTTAGAATCCGGCTCCCTTACAATTTCATTGTCATTCTCCATTTCACCCTATACTCCATTTCACCTGTTGAATAAAGCCTGTGGGCCAAAACATCTGTGTATTTAAAGGTTTTCTTCAAGTACTTTTAAAATACTAAATTACTATTTGGTTTCAACAATGTGTCATGGTTATGGATAAAATTGTGTGACAATGTAGCACTAGTAATCTAGGCTCCCAGGGAGCTGCGCATTGTCACTTTTGACAACGTGCAGCCCCCTGTGAGTAACTGTTTGTCCATCCTCCGCTCTGCAACTCCAGCAGGCCTGCTGAAAAGCCCCACTATTCAAGTTGAATTGAGGAAGAGCAGCTGAGTCATCCCCCCTTCCCTCTGATGATGCACAGACAGCAGGGGTCTGTGATGTACGCATATGCAGCCCATAAATATGGAGTCTCACCATTCCATTCCATTGCAACAAGCTCTGCTCCTTTGACCAGAAATGAACAAATTTAAATACAATTTTATTTTGCTCCTCCAGACTTTCATCTGGGGCCAAGTCTAATTTTATACTTGAGTTTCTTGGTGGACAATGAAGCGGAGAGCGTGTGTCTTGGGGCCCCCACTGCCATGGATCTGGTCTTCAGTGCTTCTGGCCTGTGTCTTTGGCTGTGTCCACAGCAGCAGAAGAGCACACACACACAGCCAGGGGCCACTGCTGTCGGCTGTTATGGGCCCCTGGAACAAACGAGATGCTACTCACCGGGACCAGGAGTACCTGCTGGGAATAAAGCGCATCCGGAGGCTCTACTGTAACGTGGGGATTGGTTTCCACCTGCAGGTGTCACCAAATGGACAGATCTCTGGTGCACACAACGAAAGCCCATACAGTAAGTATTCCATCACAGCAGTATAAGTATTGCCCTGTAGAAAAGTTTGTCATCTATGAAAGACAAAGATCAGAGAACCTTTAGTGGGAAATGGTGTGTCACATAATTGTTCTGATGGAGGGTCTACCACCTGCTTGTCTTCATGGAGATATGTTATTATTTTGTGTTTTTGATTAATACCTTGTAATTACAACACCACAACACCAACACCACCCCCTGAAGGGGCGGCAGTAGCTCAGTGGTAGAGTGGTAGAGTGCTCGTCTTCTGATCCAAAGGTCGGCGGTTCGACTCCCCGCTCAGTCAGGGCGGTCAGATCCACTGGCCCGCAGGTTGGCGGTGTGATCGCAGCTGCCTCATGTGAATACTGCCGTTGTGTCCTTGGGCAAGGCACTTAACCCAGCTCGCCCCCCAGTGTCTGCGTATATCTGGGGTGTGAATGTGTGTGAATGGGTGACTGGTTCCTTGATGTGAAGCGCTTTGAGTACCTTGACGGTAGAAAAGCGCTATATTTTATTATTATATATAGCCATTTACCATTTACCAGGGGAGTAGCTCGCCTAGGGTATCAAATGTGCTGGGGCCGGCCCTGGTAGCACACCTTCAAAGGTAGTAATAAACTTTTCTGAGGTTTTAACCATGTTATTACTTATAATGGTGTTCCCTCAGCTTAAGGTTGTATTTCAATTAATTAATGTATATTTTCCTAAATTCAACTGAATTCATGCAGTGCTAAAAAAAAAAATCTGTTTTAGTGTCCAGCCCTCAATATTTGTAGAATGTCTCTCCTCTCTCTCTCTCCCTGTCACGCTGTCTCATCTAATAAAGCCTTCGGGCCAGAAAAATCTTAAATAAAAAAGATGGGGGGAAAAAGCTTGTTTTTGTCTACAGCTCGTTACTTAACTTCTAATTACTCAACATCATACAACATCATAAATGGCAGCCTTATGCCATGTGTTCCCCCGACAGCTCTTCTGGAGATCTCCCCAGTCTCCAGAGGCGTGGTGACTCTGTACGGGCTGAGGAGCGGCCTGTTCGTATCCATGACAACTAGAGGGAAACTCTACGGCTCCGTAAGTACACACATATTGTCTTCCCTGCAGTTACAGTTAAGCCTACACAACAATGCATTGAGTATGTGCGCCCATGATCTAGGAGCTTTTGCAGAATATTCACTGTTTTTGAAATAACTAAAATTATAATCCACAAATGTTGAACCTAATATTTATTAGGAATTGTCTCAATAAAATTGACAAATATTTTTTTGCTTAAAGTTCTTTTAATTGATAACAATAACGTCTTTGGAGTTGAATAATTGTAACACATTATGAGGGTTATGTTTTTTTTATGCTGATAGAGAATACATTGAACTTTGGTTTTATGTTGATAGGCCGCGTCATTACAGGGGGCTGGTTCATGAAAGATGACCAACTTATCTCTTGACTGAGCATAAACACAGGGGTTCAAGCTTAGTCTGTTTCAGAAGTCTCACTCAGAACTTCCCAGCTGCACTCAGCTTTGACAGCCCACGAGGCTGGAACAAAGATACCACTCAATACAAGACCAGACTAAAGAGAGGACACGTCCACCTCCATCAAAACCCCTTTCAGACACAGACACACTTGTGTTTGATGAGACACAATCAGAAAAGAGGGAAAAAATGGAAAAGGCAAACATTATAAGGAGTGCACATAATGTTCTGCTAATGTTTGGTCATTTATAAATGATCACTGTTCAAATGAGCAGTTTAAGTTTGAACTTAACATAATGAATAAAGACTCATTACAGTCTGGAGCAGACTTAAAGGTAGGCCAAGTTCCCTATCTAAATTACCATAGCAACTGATTGAGGCTTTATGAAACCTAAATGACAACAAAGTATGTCACACTGGCCACACTAGGAAGTAAACGAGTTCTATGAAACAGGACAATTTTTAGCTTTGAATTGCAAGTTGAAGCTATATATATAGATATAGATGCTGTATATCCAAGATGCTCTCTGAATTACACCTCAAGCCCAATTTAGAACCATGGGGTGTTGGTGTGATACAGAATATGAAGCCAGGTGGAAAGAAATAGAAATCAGAATATATGGCAAAACAAGGAGACAAAAAACATATTAAAGGAATAATATAGGATTTGTTGCCAATTTGAGAAGTCAAGCGATTGTTAGTCTCTTTTTGAGAAGTGCGCATACGCACACTGAACCCCGTGCGGAAGCATGCAACCGCCCCGCTGCTACACGCGCGTTTGTTTATTAGCTCGACAGATTGCATCGCATCTCTCGTCTCCGCAGATTTCCGTCTCTTTTGAGCCAGCTCAAACACAGTCTTCCTCTGCTGTCCTTCAGCCTGTACTCTGAAGGATCTCACTGAACACAACTCACATGATTGATATGTGGGAGGACTTATTGGCTGTCCACGCCACGAGGAAATGAGACTCAGATTTGGCGCCAAAAAATCCTCCATAATTCCTTTAAGAAACAGATGCAACAAGATCATCTGTAGATTCATTTGTAATTTAAACTTTGGTTAGTTAAAAAAATTAAATAACGTGCATGAACTGATTAAAATACTGAGGTGGGCTTCCAATGACCCTGTAGCACCAAACAGAGTCGATGGAGTGTATAAAACTGAAAAGAGCAGAGTTTAATGTCTTACTGTACATAATTCCATAATGAAACCAGGACTTTCAATCAATTCAAAGACAACACCAGTTAAATAAGAAATATGTCATATATTACACGTATGTCACTATATAAAAGCTTTATGCCAACAGATACAAATATATTAAATATATTTATTAAGGCATATCAGGATATCAGGCATATCAGTTCTTAAAGATCCCACATCATGCTATTTTTCCTGTTTTGTAGTCTACCCTAAGGGTATATTTTATAATAATAAGTGTTGCGCAACACCCATAACACAATAGTTATAAAATATCACCCATATCTTGGACCCCGCTCACAAACTGGAAATGCAAACGGCTTGGTTTGAGATTCGCCCCCACCCTTGCGAAGAGCGATCCATCCGCCTTCCCCGCCCAACCCGTGACGTAGTCTCAGCGAGAGCGTGTGTCCCCCGCCCAAACCGTGACATAGTCTCAGTGAATGCGTGTGTCCCCCGTCCAACCCGTGACATAGTCTCAGAAAAGGCGTGTGTCCCCCGCCCACCCCGTGACATAGTCTCAGCGTGGAGAAAGTGGGAATGTAAACAAGGGCCGAGGCTGCACCGGTACACAGCGCAAAGTCTCTCCTCCAGCGCAGCGGACTGGCACCGACGCTCTCTTTGCCTCCTCTCATCGTCTCCCGCCGCGCTTTTCCCCGCGCTCACTGCCGCCTGACCCCGGGAATACTTTGCATTTCGTCCGCGACTTTGGGATATACCTCGTGCCTCGCCGACACTCCAGCGGTGTCTGTGGATTCTAGCGGCGGTGAGAAAGTAGTCCCAGACTGTATCTACCTCTGTATCTACCTGCGTTGCACCAATGAAATTTCCCCATGTGGGACAATAAAGGAATATCTTATCTTATCTTAAAATGAATCATCCTGTCGGTTTAATATACTTTATTGAGTCTTGACAGGAACACAAAGTGTGCAATTAATGAAAATGTCTTATTGAGCTAGCTTAAATTTGGCCAAAGTGATTTGGTCCAACGCTGTGGCGCAGGAATCTTTCACACGCTCGAGTCGTGGACACGCAGCTCAGTGAGGGGGAGAGGGGTGGGGGCCATGCGGTGGTTATGATGCGTTGCAGTGAGTAGCCCCCGTCCATCTGCTCATCCGAGGAAAAGGATATAGACCGTAATCTCGCTAAAAACTGCAGGAATCAATAAAAAAAAAACACTTTGGGCACATATGAGGCACCAATAGCACTGTAAGAAGGTTAAAAGCTCTGAAAAGTCGATTTTGCATGATATGGGACCTTTAAAGTTTTATTGTTTACAAATCAATTTTAATTCAATTCTGGTTTGGTTTCTGTTTTTTATAACTTTAAGAACTTCACATTCATAACACCTGTGCAGAGCTCATTATTCAGACTCTTACAGTTGTTAGAGAAATTGTGGTGTTCAGGGAGCCGTTCTGGTCATGCATGATACAGAATGTTTGGAACAATCTTCAGTCTGAGTTGAGGGTAATGTTGAATTTGAAGACATCTTTATAATGGGTTGAAATGTTTTTTATTTATTGTTTATATTCTGTGGGCAAAAAATTGTTAAAGCCAGATGCTCCAACTTTGGATGATTTGTGTTTTCAATATTTTTAGGGAACGGACTCCGCTTCATTAAAGGAAAACATTTGATAAAACATGGCAAAAATGGAGATCTTATATTCTGCTTAGACAGCTAGAATAGGTTTGATTCTGTTCCTATGATCTGTATTTGCTGAGATGTTGCTGCTCACCCTTTGTTCTTGTTTTGTGTTTGTTGCATTGTATCTTTTTGTACATTTGCAGACCTGTCTCAGCTCAATTTAAAGTGCATATGACAGGTTAAACTACACATTTCACTAAAACATAAGCAACAACCATTAAATTTACGATTTTTACTCAAATCTGGCAGATTTTTTTCCCAATTTGGTGACATTTGTATTTGTACTTCCTCGTTGGAGACAGATGTGAGATAGAAGCAATTCCACAACTTACCTATATTGTAAACAAGGGACTAAATCTTTATAAATTACACAAGGCAGTGACTTCAGAAGAGTAACAAGCTTTTTTTTTCAATCAATTACTCTAATATGCTAACTAAGCATATATTGAGCAATTGCTATTGGGACTACACACAGTCCAAACCATGCTGCAAGCTGAGAAAAGGTTTAGGAGGGTTAGGTTTATGACATCTCAAATATCATCTGCATTAAGACAAGCTGGAAACAGACCATCCAAAAATGTACAACATGCACTTTTAAAAATGTTTTTTAATCATCCGATTAAATCATCCCATTCTTTCTCCATCTCAGGACCACTACCAGGATGAATGTAACTTCAAAGAAAAACTTCTCGTTAACAACTACAACACGTATGAGTCTGCTGCACACCCGGGAATGTACATCGGCATCAGCAAAACAGGCAAGATAAAGAGAGGCAACCGCGCCACGCCAGCCACCAGCATGACACACTTCCTGCCACGAGTATGACACCAGGACCAAACGCATGGCTGTGGTTCTGGACATAAACAGACATTTGAATTATGACTTTGAATCAATAAGACGATAAGGCAACTCTTAATTTCTCCTTTCTTAGTAATAAAAGATTCAAACAAAAAAATATTGCGTTCTGTACTTGAATGATGTCATGGAAAATCTCAATTAAATTAAATGTTTTATTTATTTTTATACTACTATAACTATATATATTATTCTTATATTATTTGTTACTTTTATAATGTAACATACATGCATACATAAATACAAATGTATATGTGTGTGTATAGAATATATATATATATATATGTCTATGTCTGTATATACAGTTGCAAGAAAAATTGTGTTAGCCCTTTGGGATTACTTCGATTTCTGCATAAATTGGTCATAAAATGTGTTCTGATCTTCATCTAAATCACAACAATAGAAAAACAGTCTTTTCAAACTAATACTGCACAAACATGATATATTTTCATGTTTTTATTGAACACAAGATGTAAACATTCCAGGTGCAGGGTGGAAAAAGTATGTGAACCCCTCTGCTAATGACTTCTAAGAGCTAATTGGAGCCAGGAGACAGCCAATTTGGAGTCCAATCAATGAGATGAGATTGGATGTGTTGGTTTAAGCTGTCCTGCCCAAAAAAAAATACCAATTTTGAGTTTGCTCTTCTCAAAAAGCATTGCCTGATGTGAACTGAACCATGCCTCACACAAAAGACCTCTCAGAAGACCGACGATCAAGAATTGTTCACTTAAATGAAGCTGGAAAGGGTTACAAATGTATCTCTAAAAGCCTTGATGTTCATGTGTCCACGGTAATAGACAAATGGAGAAACTACTCTCCTCTCCTCTACTCTCCCTAGGCGTGGTCGTTCTGTAAAGATGACTGCAAGAGAACAGCGTAGAATCCTCGATGAGGTGAAGAAAAATCCTAGAGTGTCAGCTAAAGACTTTACAGAAATGCACACGCTAACATTTTTGTTGACAAATCTACAATAAGGAAAACATTAAACAGGAATGGAGTTAATGGGAGGAGTTCATGGGAGGACACCACGGAGGAAGCCACTGCTGTCCAAAAAACAACAACAATTGCAGTACTTTTGAATTTTGCACTATTGGCAAAATATTTTGGAAAAAACAACGCTCTGTGTGGAGAAGAAAAGGCACATCAACATCAAAACCTCATCCCAACTGTGAAATAAGGTGGAGGGACATCATGGTTTGGGGCCTGCCTCAGGGCCTGGATGGATTTCTGTCATCAACGGAAAAGCGAATTTCAAAGTTTTTCCAAGACATTTTGCAGGAAAACTTAAGACCATCTGTCCGTCAACTAAAGCTCAGAGGATGGATGATGCAACAGGACAATGACCCTAAGCATAGAAGTAAATCAACAACAGAATGGCTTCAACAGATGAAAATGCACCTTCTGGAGTGACCCAGTCAGAGTCCTGACCTTAATCCAATAGAGATGCTGTGGTATGACCTCAAGAGAGCAATTCACACCAGACATCAAGAATATGGCTGAACAGAAAGTTTTGCAAAGAGGAATGATCCAAAATTCCTCCTGACCGTTGTGCAGGTCTGATCTGCAACTACAGAAAACGTTTGGTTGAGGTCATTGCTGCCAAAGGAGGGTCAGTTATTAGACCCAAATGTTCACATATTTTTTCCACCCTGCACTGTGAATGTTTACATGTTCAAAAAAAACATGAACTAATATGTTTGTGCAGTATTAGTCGAAGCAGACTGTGTCACATACTTTTTCGTGTGTACGCACACACACACACACTCTCCCTCTCTCTCACACGCACACACCACAGACGGACGGACGGACACACACACACTTTTTTTTGTCAAACAAATTTTAATATTAGTCAAAAACACAAGGGCACACACGATGCATGTTTTTAAAAGAAGGTTTTTATAATTAAGGGAAAATATAATCCAAACCTATATGGCCCTGTGTGAAAAAGTGTTTGACCCCCTGAAAATTAAAGTCATACAATATGATTTCCAGATTTAGTTTTTTTTTAGATCTCTCGCAGTGGAATTGCACCTTTGATGAAAATGTCATCATATAATATATATTGCACGCACGCGCATACACACACACTTTTTTTTAAACCATCCTCTGGGTTAATCCTCATTTAGAACTACAAAACTGATGGTGTAACCTTATTTTAGACTTGATTTAACCCTAGTTTAGATCAGGAATAGTTACAATGGTACAAACTTATCCACAAATGAGCTTAGTGGTTTAAATTTTAAACATTTATTTCCAT
This sequence comes from Eucyclogobius newberryi, assembly GCF_026437365.1. NCBI lineage: Eukaryota > Metazoa > Chordata > Actinopteri > Gobiiformes > Gobiidae > Eucyclogobius > Eucyclogobius newberryi. The sequence goes on from NW_027315735.1 coordinate 8,804,205, forward strand.
ATGCAAGTTTTAGTGATGTTTAACATAACATGACATAAGAGTAATGAAATGAAACAAAGTACTTAGACAATTTGCTGAATGATTTTACAATCTATAACTCAACACAGAAGTTTCATTTTGTCATTGTTAAATTCTTTCAAACGTTACATGCATTAGCTGTACTGTGTCCTCAAACTAAAGTGTGACATAAGAAACTTGCAGTGCAGTCTAGGATGCCTGACTGGTTCCTAAGCCTACAGCGTTGGCGTAGGCCAGCAGCAGACTTACCACCTGCCTGGTCTCTAAGGTGAGCCGCACCTCAGTGAGCCAGTCATCCACCACACGCCGGGTCTCTCCTTTCAGCTGGTTCACCAGCTTAGCAGCTAATTCCAAGTCGCCGTGTTCCAGGCAGTAACTGGCATATGACAATAGTTTAAAGGGGTCCAAGTCCTGGGCACTGAGCTGGGTAGGGGGAGCCTGGTGTGGAGCCTCAAAGAGCAATGCTGCCTGGAGGTAGGACAGGAAATACTGGTAGAGGGAGTTGTGAGCCTCGTCGATGAGAGCCACCCTGCGAGCCACTGGGCGCAGTGAGTGGAAGCGGCTGCGCAGAGAGGCCTCGCTGTAGATGCCTCGCTCCAGAGACTCTTTGGGCAAAGCTGTCGCCAATGCCAAGGCAAACTCATTATTGAGGCAGCTCTGGCGCACCACCTGAGCGGAGCTCTCCAGCGGAGCAGTGGTGGATTCAGCTTGAGCCATGCCCATGCTGTGAGACAGAGCTTCTACAGCCAGCCAGAGACTGTGAGCCCTACGAGCCTCCTCCTCTGCCACGACATGACCTGGCAACGCAAAGCTACCATTAAAACCATTTCACATTTAGATGTCTGTGTTGTCCCCCAGACAGAAATTTTAAAATTTTGTCCAGTTCATGGAATCTAACCTTCTTTTGCTTCACAAAACTCAAAGCATTGGTAATAAATAAATGGATCTACTTTGTATTATGGAAATACTGTAATTACGTGCTGTCCCCCCCCTGTCTGTAAATACCCCCCCTTTTTTGTATATGTCCAGCGTCTTTGGGTCCCTGAAAAGCGCTATACAAATAAAAGATTTATTATTATTATTATTATTATTAAAATTGATTGATTCAAACAGTCTTGTCTTTATGTGTCCATATAAAAGTGATAAATCAACCAATAAGTATGATCTTATGAAAAGCTCTTACTTTCGATGGCCTCCTCTACGCCCTTGAGCCGAGAGTAAGCAGAGTTCATGTCCAGGGTGAAGTTATCCAGCTGCTCCTGGGTCAGCTGCCGGTACAAGGTCTCCTGCTCCAGCAGCTTGCTGCTCAACACCTAAAACAAGTCGGATGTGGTTGGAACAAAAATGCAAAAAACAGCTGGCTGCAAGTCTGGAAAATTACAGAATGTATATTAATGACTGCCAATCCTCTTTAGCCAGGACCACCAACATCATCCTTGCCGTCAGAAGTAAAGGATGTGACGTTGTTGGTGTTATTCTGTTTATTTTTTTCAAAGATCTGAACTCAAAGATTAAAACATTTTCTATATATACAAAAGACCTGTTTCTCTCAAATATTTTTGTTATTGAAGATGCCGAGATAATCCATTCAAGCTCACAGGTGTGGCATATCAAGTTGCTGTTCATGCACTGACCACTTTTTAATCTTCTAAATTCTACGGATTGAAAGTCTCATTCAATATTATATAATTTAACATTAAAAGCCAGTTGTATTTTACAATGGAGTATAAAGGCTATATAAAATAAAAATTATGCGGACATTACGGGAATAAAGTTGAGAATAAAACATATCAAGATTAAAGTCGAAAGCACTACGAGGAATAAAGTCGTAACATTACTGGCCAGGGGCCAGTGAAGAAATTATGCTTTGGAGAAGGAATTCAGAGTCAGGGACTAAAATCATCTTAAAGGTGTAATGGACGATTTTTTGGCCCAAATCGTGGACTGCCAATCAGTCCTGCCACGTATCAATCATCGAACGCACCTACCGCTCACCTGCAGCCTTGTTCTGGCTCGTCCCCATGAGAGCAGCACGTTTCCCCGTGTCTAAGTGCATGGATCTATCATAATATAGTTCCCTCAGTGTACGGGACAAAATTAAGACAGAGAAAGAAAGTTTGAGCTGGCTCAGAGGAGACGGAAATCTACGGGAGACGAAAGATGCGATGCGATCCGTCGCGCTAATAAACAAACGCACGTGTGTGTTGTGTCAGTCGGCATGGGGGCGCATGCGCACTTCTGAGTTCTCAAATCGGCGAAAAATCGTCCATTACGTCTTTAAGACCTGCGTATTGGACTTTTTATAAAATTTTGGAGACATTTCCAACAGGACAGCGCGCAATTAGAGGATGTAGTCCTCTGAGAAACAAGGCAAGAACAAGTTTTGGCAAATCTAAGCAGCCTCCCAGTTGTGAAAGCCTTTTCATTTGAATTCTTTTTACAAATATCTCTACGTGCTCAGGTGTTGGTGTGCCTGGATCTTGCGGCGCATGCTTTAGGAGCTGCATTGAAGCCATGCTGCCACGCCTGAACAAGAACAGGTTGGTTTTTTTAACCTTAATTTAAAGGCACACGTTTAACTCACAAGTGAGAGGCATCTCACTTGTGCCTCATCTATATTTCTCTTTACAAACTTTTGAGCTGCCTCCAGTGAGCTAATGTAGCATTAATTGAGCTGTAGGTATGACTGGGCTGCGGAGTAGACAATAACCTGCTGGGCCTCGGATCGCAGCTCCTGCTCCTGCACTTTGAGCACGTCCTGGACATGGTCTGTGTGAGCAGCAGCTTGTCTCCTCAGCTGTGTCCTCATCTCTGCCTCCATCACCTCCCGCAGCTCTGCCAGCTGCAACACACACACACACACACACAAACAGGTCAGTTCAGGATAGCTTGTAATTCACTGGACAATAGTTATGGGGCTGTTTGGGATGATGCATGTTGTTAACACTTTATTCCTATGTGTTATTGTTAATAAAAATGGAAAAATACAGCTGTCTGCGTGCATGTGGGCGTGTTTGTGGGCGTGTTTGTGTGTGCGTATGGCTACATGCGTTTCGTGTGTGTGATGATAGGGCATGTGGGACTCTAAAATATAAAGAACACAAGAAAATTTAGACATTTTTTGTTCATTATTTAGAATTTTGGGGTTATGTACAGTACAGTACAAGTTTGGACACACCTTCTCATTCAAAGAGTTTTCTTTATTTTCATGACTATGAAAATTGTAGATTCACACTGAAGGCAACAAAACTATGAATTAAGTTAATTAATGTGGACTTATATACTTAACAAAAAAGTGTGAAACAACTGAAAATATGTCTTAGGTAGAGGTAGTCACCTGAAATGGTCTTCAACAGTCTTGAAGGAGTTCCCAGAAGTGGTGCTTAGCACTTGTTGGCCCTTTTGCCTTCACTCTGCTGTGTGTGTCCAAACTTTTGGTCTGTACTGTATAATAATTTGGTCTGTATGATAATGAGGAAGCAGCACTGTCCCAAAATGACTCAAACGTCTACCAGGACTTTTTATTTGTATTATTTTATTATTATAAAACAATTAAGTTGCCTATTGCAGTGGTTCTTTTTTTCTGGCGACCCACTTTTTCTAATTGGTCACGTCAAGCTGTGGCTTGTCTTATCACTTTTGGTGTTTTATGTGTATGTGGAGGAACTGGACTGGACATTGGGATGCAGCCTCAGATACGTTATGTATGCATACAATGATATCGAGATGGTGCTCAGATTCTGTGCCAGGTGCGTAGGAAAAAGGCGTACCTGACGCTAAATGTAATAGGGAAAGAAATCCCGCACACTGTCTTACTTGCAAGTAAAATTTAGTGGTGAAGAGGCAACGTTTCGGCAACTGGGCCTTCGTCAGGCAAAAATGTCTTTCCTATTATGTATGCATACAACAAAGGCTGTACTTTCACCATAGTTCCTGGTCCGGCAAAAAAGTATCCAACAGTGGTCCTAATTCCTAACCAAATTGTGTCAAACAGGATTGATATTGAAAAAGTACCATCAAAAAAAAGAAAGAAAAAAGCAGTAGATGACATTTGAGGTTCAAAGGGGCTGAATGACGAGCGATGTGGTACCTTCCTCTCCTGCTCGAGCCGCGCATCCTCCCTCATATGCTGCAGGGAAGTATTCACAGCAGTCTCTAAACCCTTCTGATGCTCCAGCTTCTGCTGCTCCAGTGCTGCCTCCATGTGGATCTGTTCTCGAACCCTCTGCTCGGCTAGCTCTCGGTTCAGCTGGTCAATGCGACGGTGTGCGTGCGCAATCAATGCGTTCAGGTCATCTGGTGTCAGTTTGCCAGCTAACAGAGAGAACCAGAATACATTATTTCACCAAAGGTCTCGTAGGCGAGTACACATTCCAATGTCCTATGTCCTAAAACAAGCAGACACGGCTGCTTTGAAAGTTTATTTAAACTGCTTTCAATTATAACCAATAACAAGTAGTCCTAATATACAAGCATTGGCTTAAACCTAAGATATTACTGGAATATTCACAAATTTAAATATTACTGATTAATTGATGAAAATAATCGATAGATTACTTGATTACTAAAATAATCGATAGCTGCAGCCCTACATAGAGATCATGGACAGTGGGAACAGTGATGATTGCATATATGTTGTCTGCATTTTAAGCTTCAAAATGTTGCACGTTTTATTACAATCAGACTCAAATTCATAGAGAAAAGTCTAATGAGGAACTGAATAGATGCGAAGAAATTCAAAGATACATGTGCGGCGTGGATGCATGATACTGTGGGCAGCATTTTATAACCTGTCCCAACCCGCACTGCAATAAGATGATCATTTCTTGGACCACCCCAACCCGACCCCTGGGTCGTCTTTTGACCCGCATCACTAACACGCTTTTGTGTGTGTGCCTTGGTATGGGGGCACAGATAAAACCACATCACTACAACATATATTATAGCTGTCCTAAACGGGTGTGCCTGGGTATGGGTGGTTTGATATCCAATTACTAGAAAGATGAGGTGCTGAAAGGGCATGTTGAAAGCGTGTTTCCTACTGATATAGTATACGCTTATGTTAACATGGTTGAAATATACATGGGCAGCAAGCTATGCAGTTAGTGCTCTCGCTTCACAGAGTTGGGCAGGGACTTTCTGTGTGGAGTTTGCAAGGTCCCCCCCTTCTCTGCGAAGGTTTCCTCTACTACTTAAAACATGTACAATAGGCTCCTCCCTTCTGGGGGAGGACTCCATTGAAAAAGAGATGCTACATCTCAGTGGATGGTTAAATAATGGTCAATATATGTATATAAACCGAATTATTCTGCTGTGCTACAGGTGCATCCTCGCATTCATCAGTCTGCCTTGTAAACCATTTTCAAAATTTAACTCTTGTGTAGGCACAGTACCCTGAAGACAGCGTAGTCATGTGGTGAATACACTATCATGTCTATAAATCTTCTGATCCTGTCAGTTTTGTGAGTGGAATTCGTACTGAGGCTCTTCCAGTTGGCCTGGATCTCTGGAGTAAGGCTGCTAACTTCCCTCTGGAACTGCAGCTTTGCTTCATTCACCAGCTCACTGTACTGTGACACCACCTTGGCCTCCGACTCTGCTACCTGCACCTGGAAAAGAAAACACCACCATTTCACACGGGAATAACAGAATATTAACATTGCATGCAAGATGAATTATTTTTAATTTTTGAGAGTTCGCAAAATCTTGAGAGTCCATCTTGTTAGGCTCCTGCTGACCCGTTATAGGGCCCGCAGTACAGCACTAATCACAGAGCGTCATTGTGGTTTGGGCGGAAGTCAAAACAAGCAAACTGAAAGAAATATGGCCCTAATTCGGAAATTTTCTCATATAAAAACGTGCACAAATGGCACTTTGCATATCTGTGGATGAGAAAGATGACTGTTTTTTTCTCTCCACTGGATTTAACACAATTTAGGTGAGAGTTTTTTAATAAGTTGGTTTGCGAGCCCGCCGACGTCAAAAACGGAGATTCTAAAAAAATATAATAATTTATTTTTCCTGTTTTCGCGGATTTTCCGCAGTTTTTTTGGCCAAAAATGTTTTCTGCACCAGCATCTCCGACCGCCGACCATTACTGCACTACCCCGAATTCGTCCGAACGTCAGAGAGCTTTAAAACTCTCGCAACTCACGGCTTTCTAGATCAACCATAGATCCATGATAGAGCAGTAAATTAACACGAAGGATTAATTGTGGGCGTGGCTTTTGAAATTAAGAATACGTGTCTTGACCGATTATATCAGAATCATTTTGTCGTTGCCATTTAAGTAGCAGAAGTCCTACTCATGTCGACATGTCCAGCTCGTCTGTGGAGTCATGCGTTCTCATCTGAGCGTGGGAAAAATTACTACGCCGTTGGATCAAATCACTGTGGCCAAATTTAAGATAGCTCAATAAGACATTTCATTCAAAGTGTTCCTGACTCAATAATGTATATCAAACCGACTAGTTTGGTCATGGGATGATTCATTTTCTGAGAAGCTGTCAGTCTGGGACTACTTTCTGTCTGATCACTGATTCCATTAAACAGTTTGTTTTTGACAATGAAGGTATTTTTGATTATTTTCACTGTCTTGCATTGATAACTATAATTATGTAGATAATGTAGAGGTGGGAGTAGGGCCTATATTCTAAGAATCCAAGAAAATTAATTAGAATCAAAAATTATTTTTAAATTCAACTCCGACTTTTGGATGGTAGAAATTTGATTTGATAATGGGAAAACAAAATTTTATTTTTATTCCGTCCTCCCCTTTAAAAAATGCCAAGGAAAATCGGTGAAACAACAAATTAAAAAACTCACGCCTTAACACAAACTTTCTTTACAAGCCAGTTCCATCAGGCAAAATAATTCTTTGACTCTGACTTAACTGTCTATAACTATATCTGACCAGTACCTTAGTCACCACTTTATCCAGGTCCACTACCATTTTGTGCAGATTTTCTTCAGCTGCCAACACTAGGGCGCGTGCTGCTGTGACTGTTAAACCCTTGGATTTGTCAATAACTGCCTTAAGATCATCCAGAGCTTTCCTGTCAAGAGAAATGTGCAGATTAAAACAGTTTTTATAAACATTTGAATACCAATAAAAAATAAAGCTGCAATTCAGAGGTGTATTTAGAGCACTTTGGAACGGTTCTTATAATTGCAGCCTACGCCTAGGTCTGCTACATGAGCAGCTTACGTAACAACTCATCTTTTTTTTTCTCATCTTGAATTAGCAGTGTGTATAGTTTTTACTATTATTATATGCATAGTTTTACGTTGCACATTAACGCCAACAAGCTCTTAGTTGGTGAATTTTGTTCACAGACAATGTCAATAAAACCAATTCTGATTCTAACGTTTAGTCCAAAGTCCAACAAATTTGTCAATTTTCAAACTTCGTCCGAATGTAATCTTCTCTATTTTACAAATTTCTCAATTATAATGCGAGTCCAGTCCTTGATCGTTAGTTGGGTTGGTGTCATCTACTTCATAGTGATGGCTTTTCCCCCTGCAGCCAGAAGAATGTTCCAGATATTGATTTATTGTGTCCATAGGAGTTTTGAAGCCCAAGAATATGTTCTGAAATTGAGTGGGTTGATGATCAAAAACAGTCTACAAGTCCTGTTAATCTCAGTCCAGTATTTTTGAGCAACAAACAGTCCCAGAACACATAATGGTAAAACAAGATAAGATAAGCCTTTATTTGTCCCACAATGGGGAAATTCCAGTGTTGCAACACAAAGTAGGTACAGAAGTGAATAATAACAGAATAACTTTTAAAAAAAACACCCCTTATACTATATAATACTATATTTACAGCTGTTATATGGAGAGAGAATTTTGAAAAAACAGTATTGTAACATGAATATGACAGTATTGCACATGATTATGAAGATGAATGTTCAGGGCTAACAGGGCTTGTTGTAAAGTCTGACAGCAGCAGAAGGAAAGACCTGCGAAACCTCACCTTAACACAGCGAGGGTGGATCAGTCTGTCACTGAAGCTGCTCTCCAGAGCGGACAGAGTGTCCTGCAGGGGGTGAGACTCATGGTCCAGCATAGATGTGAGTTTAGCCAGGACCCTTCTGTCCCCCACCTCCTGCACAGAGTCCAGAGCACAGCTCTGGACTTCTTGATGACCTTGTCCAGCTTCTTCCTCTCCCTCTCTGCTGCTCCAGCAGACCACACCATACAGGAGGCCACCACAGAGTCGTAGAAGGTCTTCAGGAGTGGCCCTGTCACTCCAAAAGACCTGAGTCTCCTCAGGAGGTAGAGCCGACTCTGGCTCTTCCTGTGTTATGAGTCCAGTCCAGTTTGTGGTTCAGATGAACACCTAGGTACTTGTACGAGTCCACTTCCCTGGATGTTCACTGGTGAGGAGCCAGCAGAGTGGCCTCTGCGGAAGTCCACCACCAGCTCCTTGGTCTTCCCCGCGTTGATGAGGTGATTCCGCTGACACCAGTCCTGCGCCAGTCCTCTGTACTACGCATTGTTATCGTCCGTGATGAGTCTGATGATGGCAGTTGTCAGAGAACTTCTGCAGAACACAGCTGTCCGTGTTGTGTCTAAAGTCTGCAGTGTAGAGGGTGAAGGGAAAGGGCGCAAGGACGGTGCCCTGCAGGTCCGGGTGTCAGACACACAGTCCCGGCCTCTCACAAACTGGGGTCCGTCTGTGAGGTAGTCCAGGATCCACTCTGCCAGGTCATACTCCACAACCGCCATGTCCAGCTTGTCCCTCAGGAGCAGCGGCTGGATGGTGTTGAAGGCACTGGAGAGATCAAAGAACAGAATCCTCACAGCGCTGCCAGGCGTCTCCAGGTAAGAGAGAGAGAGCGGTGCAGCAGGGAGATGACGGCATCCTCCACTCCAATACCAGGCCGGTATGCAAACTGCAGTGGGTCCATGGCTGAGCTCACGGTGAAGCGGAGGTGGTCCAGGACCAGCCGCTCCAGTGTCTTCATCAGATGGAACGTGAGAGCCACCGGCCTGAAGCTATTGAGGTCTTTGGCACGCGGTGTCTTGGGCACTGGTACCACACAGGAGGTCTTCCAGACCTGTGGTACCACCCTCAGCTTCAGGCTCATGTTGAAGACATGCTCCATAACGCCACACAGTTCTTCTGCGCAGGACTTAGGGAGCCTGGGGCTGATGCCATCAGGTCCTACTGCCTTCCTTATTTTAATCTTCTCCTCACCTGTGCTGCTGTGACAGTCAGTGGTTGGCAGGGGGACTGTGTGCTGGGGGGATGGGTGAGTCCAGGTGGTGGTGAACTGATGGGCCGAAGCAGAGGTGCGAAGAGGAACAGGTGTGGGCCATCGTCCAGCTGTGGAAGAGAGCAAGCAGCTGTGCAGGGGGAGGGGTGATCGATCAAATCTCAGGAAGTGAGAATTTCATTCGTTCACCCACTGTAGGTCCCCCTCCGTCTGGAAGGGGGGAATTTGAAGCCAGAGAGAGTTTTCAGGCTCCTCCACACTCCGAGTGTTCTTCTGCTGCAGCTGATCCTCCATCCTCCTCTTGTACCTGGCTTCCGCCTGCCTGATCTTCTTCTGCTCAGTCCTCAGCTCCTCCTTGTTCCCCGACCTGAAAGCTCTCTTCTTCTTCCAGTGTTTTATTGTTTCTGGTGGGGCAAGTAACATACTGGGTGTATGTTGGCAGAACAGATGAGGGAGAAGCCTGTGGCCCTCAGAGGCAACTGTTGTTGTGATTTTGGGCCTTACAAAAATAAATTGATTTGATTTGATTTAGAAGCATGGTTGAAGTCACCAGAGACAAGGAAGAGGGCCTGTGGGTGCTGTGTCTGTAACCTGCTGGTGCAGGAGAGCAGTGCTTCACAAGCATTTTCAGCATTAGCAGAGGGGGCCACATACACAGCAATGGCAAGGCAAATTTATTTGTAGAGCACATTTCATACACAATGCAATTCAAAGTGCTTCACACAACAGGAAAAATGCATTAAAATCGCAAAGAAATGACAGAAATCACAAAACAGTTTAAGAAATAAAAGAGAAGAGTGCAAAGAAAAATCCTTCAGTCATATGCACAGTTAGGACCCGATCAGCAGCGTTCTGGATGTACTGCAGTTGGAGAGGCCAGTGAGCAGGCCGTTACAGTAGTCTAATCTACTGGAGACAAATGCACAGATAAGTCTCTCCAAATCTGGTTTAGACGCTATATTTTTGATTTTGGGAATGTTTTTTAGATGATAAAAAGCTGCTGATGTTTTTGATTTGACGTGGCTGTTAAAGTTCAAGTCTGAGTCCATTATTACCCCCAGATTTCTAACTTGGTTTGTAGGTTTTAGAGCGAGACTCTGGAGGTGACCACTAACACTTTCTCTTTCTGTTGGCCAAAAACGATGATTTTAGTCTTGTCTGAGTTCAGCTGGAGAAAGTCGTTTTGCATCCACACACTGATCTGTTGGATGCAGTGACAGAGTGAATCCACTGGTCCATATTCACCTGCCAACAGTGAAACATAGATCTGAGTGTCGTCTGCGTAATTGTGATAGGACACATTTTCGCTGCGTATCAGCTGACCTAACGGCAGCATGTAGAGGTTGAACAGAAGGGGTCCCAGGACTGACCCCTGGGGCAACCCACTGTTCAGGGGCATGTGGTCTGAGACACAGTTACCAATTTCAACAAAGTACTTCCTGTCTTCCAGATATGATCTTGACCAATTTAGGGAAGTGCCAGTGATGCCCACCCAGTCCTCTAGCCTCTGTAAGAGGGTCCCATGATTGACAGTGTTAAAAGCAGTGTTCAGGCAGATGTCATTTGTCACTTTGACAAGAGCAGTCTCAGCGCTGTGATGAGGTCTAAAACCTGACGGAAAAACATCAAATTAGTTGTTAAGAGGAAATCTGTGAGCTGTTGTAAACAACCTTTTCAAGACTGCTCTTCGTTAGGAGAGGTTTTATGACCGCAGTTTTCAAAGACATTGGGAATGTTCCAGATTGAAGCGACATGTTAACTATGAGTGAATGGTGCTAACAAACTGTTCAGCACAAACTTTAGAAATCTGGTGGGTAACACATCGAGGCAGCATGTAGATGAACTCAGACTTGTGATGATCTCCTGGACAGTTTTGTCAGTTACAGGTGCAAAGTGAGTTAGCTCTAAGTGTCTTGGTGGTTTTAGGGTAATTTTTTGCATTGTGGGATTTATAGCATTTTTAATGCCCTGAACTTTGTCATTAAAGAATAATGCAAACTCATTACACTTGGATGTGGAAATTAGTTCTAACGGCAGCTGAGCTGGAGGGTTAGTTAATCTGTTTACTGTGGCAAACAGGACACGCAAGTTGTTACTGCAGCTTCCAATAATTTCAGAAAAATATCTTTCCCTAGTTCTACATAAAATTAGGTTGTACATGTTCAGCTTCTATTTGTAAATCTCTTTTTGAACCTGGAGCTTTGACTTGCGCCATTTCCGTTTGGCCTGGCGGCACTCCATTTTCTGTGCCCTGATCGAATCATTTCTCTATGGCGCCTTCTGCTTATTTTTAACCATTTTAGCCTTCATAGGGGCAATGGTGTCCAGAACATTCAAAACACTAGATGTAACAGAGTTCCACACATCATTTACATTAGAACATGAGACATTTTCAAAGTTTATCAATCACAATCACATGTGAGAACTCCCGGGGCAGATATTATGGCCTCATGCCAACAGTTCAATGTCTTTGTTACACAGCTGCTGACAACCACAATTTCTTTTCCGTATGAATAATGTGCACTTTGTAATGGAATAATGTCTTTTTTTATAACACCATGTCAAACAGAATTCCCTCCAAGCATGTGATTTTGTGGTTCTCCACTGAGACGTACATATATTTTCCCATTCGTCGTCAGCCAAAATAAAATTACACTCTTCCCTATTTACAGTGAGGAATTTATGTATTTGAACACCCTGCAATTTTGCACTTAGAAATTATGGAGGGTCCAACATTATCATAATTGCATTTCCACTGTGAAAGACAGAATCTTAAAAAAACAAAACATTTTTTTCAAAATCACATTGTATGACTTTTGAATAATTTATTTAGATTTTAATACTGCAATTAAGTATTTGAACACCTGAGAAAATCAGTGTTAATATTTGGTAAAGAAGCCTTTGTTTACTGTTAGAGAGGTCAAACGTCCTGTAATTCTTGACCAGGTTGCAGACACTGCAGCAGGGATTTTGGCCCACTCCTTCACGCAGATCTCTAAATCTCAGTCAGGTTTCAGAGCCGTCCCTGAGCAACACAGAGTTTCAGCTCCCTCCACATCCATCTTCCTCCAACACAGCGAATGGAATTTATACAAAAAAGTTCTATTTTGGTCTCATCTGACCACATGACTTTCTCCCATGACTCCTCTGGATCACTCAGATGGTCATTGGCAAACTTCAGATGGGCCTGGACATGTGCAGGTGAACCTTCTGAGTGATGCATGATTTTAAACCATGACAGCGTAGTGCATTACCAATAAAGTTCTGGGCTGATTCCTCACCTTTCTTATCAGCATTGATACCCCACAAGGTGACATCTTGCATAGAGCCCCAGTCCGAGGGAGATCAACAGTCATCTTCAGCCTCTTCCATTTTCTAACAATTGCTCCTACAGTTGATCTTTGGTCTCGCCCATGGTAGTAGTTGGAGTTTGACTGATTGTGGGGTGGACAGATGTATTTATGCAGCTAATGAGCTCAAACAGGTGCAACTAATTTAGATGAATAAGTAGAGTAGAGGTGGACTTTTTAGAGGTCTTTGAGGGCCAGAATTCTTGCTGATTGGCAGGTGTCCAAATAATTGTTTGCAGCAATAACAGAAATCAATCATTTAAAAATCATACAATGTGATTTTTTAAGACACTGTCTCTCATAGTGGAAACGCTAGGAATGTCCCGATCCGATCACGTGATCGGAAATCGGGCCCGATCACGTAGTTTCAGACTCAATCGAAATCGGATGTTGCATCCCTATCAGTGATCAGATATAAATTTTACTCTTATTAGTTTGATAAGCGCTATACATTTCAAGCTTATTATTAGTCTCTCACCTCCGTATGATGCATGAATGGATCACAACATTTTACTGCCGTACGGTAGTAATCTGGTTTTGTTTTGCACCGTGCGACCCTGCATGCCACAGCAGAGCGCATCACACAGATTAAGGAAAAAATGCTCAACAACTGGGGCATCGACAAGCAACGGGTCGATGTAATATTGCGCGACAAACGCTGCTAATATGAAGAAAGCCATGGGTGAGACGGGGGAGCGGAGTGTGGCCTGTGTTGCGCATTCTTGCCAACTTTGCGTACACCTGCTTTCCCAACGCAGCGTGATAGACACCGTGGCTACCGCGAGGAAGAACTCTAAGCCACTGGCTTACTCGACTCCAAATCATTCAGACGGATTTCATCAAGAAAAACATGCATTTTATCATTTAAGCCAGAAGAGAATTAAGAGTGCAGTTCTGAAGAGCACATTACTGGCCTTACTTTATGACACTGTTGCACTTTCGTTGCATTTGTGCATTTTTTTATGTGTTACAAAAGTATCGGATCGGGAGATACTCAAAATCAGATGACTCTGAATCGGATCGGGGCCAAAAAAACCTGATCGGGACATCCCTAGAAAACGGACAACAAAAATGTCAGACCCCTCCATAACTTCTAAGTGGGAGAAATTGCAAAATTGCAGGGGGTTCCAATTTGAATTTTCCTCACAGTATATTGAAGTATCCGCTTATTAGTGCCCTTTTTGCTTGTTTTCAAATTTTACTTCCAATGATTTGTTTCAAATTTAGATCCCAGTGTTCGATAAATGCAGCTTCTAATTCTGTTCATGATTAAATCTATTATGTTCAGTTGTTTCTAAAGAAAGGAAAATGTTTGGTTGGAAATCTTCTAACCAGAGCGTTTGTTCTGTATCATAGTTTGTTTCACTTCCTGCTCCTAAGCGGTCCTTAGAATTATCCTCAGACCCAATATCAACACACATGTCCATATCCACAAAGTTTTCATGCATACTTTATAGAAGCAGTCAAGCAATCTGCTGGCAATGATTTGTAACATTGCAATTAATTACATTATAATAAGATTACTATTAGAGTTCTTTAGAACAATAATTAGCTTGTAGAACCCAAGTTATTCCAAGTCCTTAGGCTCAAGTCAAGTCTTTGAGGTGAAATAGTCACAAGTCATGAAAATGACTCGAATGAAGTAATGTGATTCGAGTCCCCCACCTCTGGTGAGTAACAATAATTTGGGCCAAATATGCTACAACAGCAATGCCAAGCATTATTATAACAAGCATCAATCTAAAATGCACTTTTCTTTTGGACCAAATCACCACAGTTACATTTGAATTGGTATAACCCAAAAGATCAGGGCCATTTTTTTTTTCTCCCAGTCCATCCTTAGACAAGCATGTTTGAGAGGAGATAGTCATTTGATGCTCGTATTTGAACACGTGACATTAGCGCGGAGATGCCCCGCAGACTCAGCGGGCTGTCAGGACTTGGCTGAGGTGCCAATTTAATGTGATTTTTCTGTCAATATTAAATCAGGACAAATATATGATGTGTATCGTGACATTTAAGAATTGCGATGCATCATGGCACTAAGCATCATTACACTAGGGTTGTGTTCAAAATATCGATACGGCGATATATCGTCACGGACACAGTATATTTTGAGACGAGGTGGAACGAGGTGGAATAGTACTTTTGATATGCTGTTTGTCCTGCGCTCCTCTCGGATCAGAAACTGATCTCGCCTGTGCAGAAGATGTAACTGCAGCCTGTTCAGACCATGCCAATTCTTTGGCAAGAAACATGCAATACTAGAATGTGTTCCTTACATTTCATTTCATCATTCATTTTCTACCGCTTGTTCCCTTTCGGGGTCACGGGTGACTGGAGCCAATCCCAGTGACTTTGGGCCTTAGGCGGGGTACATCATGGACAGTGGCCAACTCATCGCAGGGTTAACACAGAGACAGACATTACAGACAGCCATTCACTCTCACATTCATTCACTAGGGCCAATTTAGAGTTGCCAATTTTGCCCAACACATGCATGTCTTTGGACGGTCGGAGGAAGCCAGAGGACCCGGAGAGAACCCACCGTAACACGGGGAGAAAATGCAGACTCCACCCAGAGAGATCATGTGATGTTGGTCTGACAAGAGCGCTAACCACCTTTGCCACCGTGCACCCCGACCATATATTTCCATTTGGATCAATTGGTTGGATGTATGAAGTTATTAGAGAATAATAGATTTATAAATAAGTGCTTTGTGGATAATGCTTAATTTGTTTTTCACTGTCGCCCTCAGAGGCAACCGTTGTGATTTTGGGCATTACAAAAATAAATTGAATTTAATTGGATTAACATGAAATTTCATACATTTTCTTATCCAGAGTAAAAACATTACCCATTTGGTAAATGTGTAAAACCCTTTTTTTTTTTTAAATGTATCGGGATACATATCGTAATGAAGGAATTGTAGCGGAATATACATGTATTGGGATACGTATCGTGACCCCTGTATCGGGATACGTATCGCGAGGGTCTTGGCAATACCCAGCCCTACATTACACATCTACTTTCCATAGTAGCTCTGGCTTTTAGGGTTGTTGTCCTTCCAGTAGGACAGTCTCAAGTCTTTTGCAGACGCAAACAGGTTTTCTTACAAGACTGCGTATTTGGTACAGTATTTGGATTTTGTATCTTTTTCACCACATAAAGCATTTTGCTTTTAGGTCAAAAAGTCTCATCAGACCAGAGCACATTCTTCCACATGTTTTCTGTATCCCCCACAGGGCTTCTGACAAATTGCAAACAGGGATTGTTATGGCTTTTCAACAATGGCTTCATCTTGCCACTCTTCCATAAAGATTTGAGTAATAGCTGTCCTGTGAACAGATTCTCCCACCTCAGCTGTGGATCTCCAGAGTTATCATCAGTGATCGCCTTGTTCGGCCTGTAAATGTTGGTGGATGGCCATGTCTTGATTGGTTTTAAATTGTGCCATCAATCATTTTTTTTCCAAGCCATAGCTGCTTTTTGCGGTTTTGTATTCACCCGAGTCTGTATTCTCTCATATCCAGTCAAAGTGCTTAAAAGTGTTCAGGGAGCCAAAAGCAAACTATGTTGTTTTAGAAGACCTCTCACGGCTGACTTTGGATCGCGCCAAAGTCAAATAATGGAAATGTGGCTAAAGGGTCACACTGTACACTGTCAAAGTGCAGCATGCTGGTCACATGCACTTGCACGGCTTTCAGTTCATTGAATTTAAGAGGATGCAGTTGAACAGACCAGCCACAGTTTCTAACTTCCCAACGTTCTTTCCTGGTAAAGACTTACCGGGCATTTAGCAAAGCCAGATGTGCATCATCTGCAGCACTGCCTCTGTTTATCAGAGAGGCTTCTAGATCCCTCCATTGAGCTGACTTCTCTTCAGATGGAACCTTAAAGAAAAAAGACTAGTATTAATTAGGACATTTGGAAATACGTTTGAGAATGTGAGTAAAACCATCAGAGCTACAGTCAGCAGGCTACATAAAGTTCCTTTAAAAATTAACCCAAACAGGGGAGGTGTGAATAGGGTCATCAAAGCCCACCATCGTGTGGTCCTTAGCGTACCTCTGCCTCCATAGCCTCCTTCAGCTTGAGGGTATGCTTTGAAATGGCCTGCAGTGCAGCCTCCTGGGCTCCAATAGCTGTGAGTGTGGCTTTGGCAGAGTTTGACAATGACTCTTCTAAGTTTGCTGAAATGGCTAGGAAAGAGAAGGACATGTTACGGCTCAATAGATATTAGGGCACTTTCACTTGTTCCAAAATGTTGAAGGAAGAAATACGTCATACATTCTAAGATTTCCTTTTCGGCCTGATCTTGTTCAGCAAGTCTTGAAGCGACCTCTTCCACTGGGCGCTCTTTTAATGGTTCTGGGGCCAGAGCTGCATCCGGTGCCAGTGGTGCAGTTTCACACTCATGACACACGCCAGGCATTTCTGAAAAAAAATGCATAAACAAAAAACATTGGCACACAAAAACAGTAGCCGTGTGTCGAAAACCTTTTCAGTTTAACCTCTTCAGCACTGCACAACACAACTCTGTGGTGTGAAGGGCTGGGATGGTAGTCATGGAAACATTAAGAGTAAGTCTCCTAAGTTCTTTATAACATACCCTTCAGTACGGCTGCCTCTGTGTCCTGTGGAGCTGGGATGGACTGGACTTCGCTCATGGCAGAAATGATGTGAGTTGCTTCAGCAGCCGCTTCTGAAAAGATCAGATATTGATTATAATAAAGACATGTTTTGAAGTTTGGAAACTGTCAAACTGAAGAATGTGACTTAGCTGTACGGGCTGATTCCACTACATGCATTTACTCGCCCCATATAAAAATGTGCATTTTGATAGATGAAGACATACTACATAGATATGTAGATGTTTTATTTAATAATTTAAGTATGTAATAATGGGAAAGACCCTATGCTATGCGGCATTTGCTATGACCATGGAATTAGACAGAAGCCTAAATACAAGAGTTTGTAGACTGAAGGCACAAGGGGAACTACTTGGTCCATACTGTGGATACACAATTGAATTTTTTACCCCACTCCAATGTTTGAATTTTTATTTGTATTCTCTATACAATTCTCCGGGGCATGCAAAAAGTCACTGGGAAGATGTTAATGTAAAAATCTGCCTCTTCCCCACCGCTTGTTTCTGCCAGAAACAGAGGGAGTTTCTGACTCCACGTGCTGTGAAAGCTGTGTCGTGAATGTTTGTGAGGAGATGGCATTTGATGCTCGAATTTGTCCATATGACATTAGTGCTCAATTTCGCATTGAGACAGATCGTGAGACGCGCATGCTTATTGTAACATCTAAGAAGAGTGATGCATCGTGCTGTTACACCCCTAATAAACACACAACACATGGTGATACATTATGCAGGAGTCTACAGGCAGAATTGCTTACCTGGACAAATGCAGTGAAAATACAATTTTAGCAAAAGTGTGCTCGTCCCCAGAAAGCTCACTCACCTTCTATAGTTTGGACTGCAGATGCAGAGGCAACACTTGGCTTCTCCATCACATCCTTCCCATTTTTTGCTGCCACGGGTTTTGGTTCTTTCAGGGTCGTTTCTATCATGCTAGGTGGCTGATTCATTTCAATCTACAATACAATCATTATCATTCTGATGCAATATCATAGCTGTTAACATACATTAACAATACAGTGCAAACAACGTTTGATGTAAATATGTAAATAAATGCGTTACGCTAGCAAGCAGAGGAGGGCAAACTAAGGTTTGTTTAGTATTTTGATCTAGACTGCGGGACCCTATGACAGTATTGAGATTGAGATATGAGCTCAGAGCGCATCACATAAGCTATCACTATAGCATTTGGCCTGGGAGTGTGCTGTTTGGAGGGCTAATAATCAATCTAAAAATCAGAGTGATAGTTTGATTCAGTTGTAATGATTCAGTTTGAATGACTGGATTCAAAAATTCAAGATTCGATTCATCACGATGAAAAAAATGTTTCTGCGCCTTTACATTAGTTTGGTGAAATATTTTGCCAGATTTATACACAGTGTGTGTCCGTGTGTGTGCCTCTGCTCTGCCTCTCGCTCACAGCAGGAGGTTTGAAGTGCGGAGAATTGTTTGACAATAGTTTCTGACTCCGCTGTTCCACGCTGACATGAGGATGTATGAGAGTATGTAGCCATTTTCTCTCATTTGTCCACGTGGCATTAGTGCAGCTATGCCCTGGGCGCTAAACGCACAAAGATTACGTGGCTGCAGTGCCTAATAATCACTCTAATGCCGTCTTTCAGCATGCACCTCTCAATTTCTTTCTCAAAAAGAATCGAGATGAAAAATTGTTGTGTGATATTTAAGAATTACGAAGCATCGTGGTAGTGATGAATGAAAAATAACTTGCCAAAAAGAAAAAAGAGCAGTTTTCAATCACCGGGAGAGGCCCTCCATAACTTGCCAATATCCCAATGTGGCCCTCAGGAGAACATACTTGCCCACCCCTGCACTAGTTTTATCCAAGCACATTTCACATGGGGTTCCCAGATCATGCGTATGATATAATAATGTGGTAACTACAGTGTGTCCCTATGAACTATGTATTCTGACCTTCTTTATTGATAAAGCTGGTCCTAAAGCCGCACCCAACAGCCAGTCAGCATAGGGCACGTTATTCTCCACCATGGATCTGAACTTGGGGTCCCAGTTCGCGTAGAGTACTGTCCCACCAACGGCTCCGCCCACTGAGATTAGACCAGCAGTGGCAAATTTAACGGCAGTGCTGTCAGAAAAAGACATTTAGCAGAGAAAACACAAAGTACTTTTAGGTTATGTATGTTCAACACACAGCTAGTATCACGATGTCATTCTAAACACATGCTTGCTGTACCTGGTCTCTCCTGTGGTGTAGTGCCGTTTCTGGAGATTGTTAAAGGGTTTTTTCCCATAGTTCCACTGAAAAAGAAAAAGCAATATGATAATCACACAAAAACATAACTCAGCTTCACAGAAGTGAAAGGAACATAGAAGTGTACAAAAAAATAGATTATACATCAATAAGACTTCAGGCACCAGGACAGAGCCATGCACTGTGGACAGCTCCAGAGCAGAGTGATGTCTGATCTGTACTGGAGGTGGAGGTGCCCAGCAAAGAGCCGAGTGATGTCTGATCTCTACTGGAGGTGCCCAGCAAAGAGAAAGGATTTATGTTGTTAAACTGTACCACTGAGTTGTTTGTATACAATTGTTGTGTGATTTTGTGGTCCGGTCCCCTGACCTTAGCCCTCTGATAATATCATTGGAAACCCCTGCTTTATCAAAAGACTGAGATTGAGATCCTTCAGCCGGCTGCCATTTTGGTGAGTTAGCCCTTAGCAGCAGAGGCTAAACGTTCTTTCCACAGGCAGAGCATGTAAGTGAGGCAGACGGCCTATGCACGGTTATGCACTGGGACATTTAGTAGAGCACAGAATTCACAAAGAAAGTCATGTTGCAAATGTGTGTGTTTTTGAGAACGTTTCCCCCACTCCAGGCCATGGTCCAGCCCCAGTGGCACCTTGAGCAGGCTAAGATCATGGCTGTGGGTCATTGAATGAGAAGTGCGCATACAACGGCAGACTGTGTGGTGCGTGTTACGTGAGAAAGAGCTCTTACCCGGCCAGCAGTCTTGGCCCCTTGAACACAAGCCCGCAACATGCTTACGGCCCCCGCTTTACTCCGTTAAAGGACCGAAAGGACGCTGTGTACACTTGACTTCAACAGCACCGCCGTGACACAGATCCATGCGTGACACTGACAGCGCCGTGCAACTGACAGTGGCCCCCAGTGGAACTGTGGAGAGACACCTACTGGCGTGGAGTGTCACAGCAGGAGCAGACAGTGCCAGACAAAGTGTAGGTGTGTGTGTGTGTGTGTGTGTGTGTGTGTGTGTGTGTGTGTGTGTGTGTGTGTGTGTGTGTGTGTGTGTGTGTGTGTGTGTGTGTAACCTTTCTAACAAGGTCCATTAAAAGCAATGGGGCGACGCCTCTCCTGTCAATCAGCCAAATATGTCAAATAGTATTGAACAGTTTTTTTTTGTCTATTAACAATATAATTTGTTCAGAATTATGTTATATTATTATTGGTTTAAATATGTAAAAGAATTAAAAATATATATGCAATACTTTGTATTGCTGCGTGATGCAGCCTGCATCACTTTTATGGGCTGTTTGAATATCGCCCATGAGCCTGGTAGGAAAGTAATGGGAATCTTTAGCCAATCAAATCGCAGAAAAATGACTATGTCACAATGAGGAAAGCCCATGAAAAGCCATGTAAAACTGTCTATGGACGATGAACCAAATTTCCCATTTAAGTGTAATGTGTTTACACCATGGATCTGTTTACGCCATGTGGCTACAGTGTTCACGCTGCAGACAGTGTGGCAGGTGCACACACCTCACACATGATCATGGCGGCATTAGTGAAAGTGACTGTGCGACCTCGCTGCTTCAGAATCCGAATCAGAAAAGGTTTATTGCCATTGCCAATTATCAGAATTCCCAAACATAGGAACTTGCTTTGGTGATTTGGTGAGAAGCCTTTTGAAGGAAACAAATAAAGGTCAGACAGGGGGTTAAAAAAGACAAATGTGGATCTTCTTATACCAGAGGCTTTTGTCAGCTTGGTACAGCAAGAAGCCGCTAGCTGGTTAAGATATTCCTTTATTGTCCACACATGGGGAAATTTCATAAATGTTGCAATCTGGTTGCAGTGAAGGTTGCAGTGAAGCAAATAAAATGCCCTTTTATTTTTTCCGTGTTAACGTTTTAAAACTGCATCTACAGACCGGGCTTGGTGTGAAAATGGTTCGGTACACGAAACACCTGTCTGAGAAAACACATGAATCCCTGTGGACTGTTAGCTTTATTGGGAAAGGCATTGCCACACAACTGGATGATGTTGAACCCACAGATTTTACGGAGACTGGTTTGCGTCTTCCTTAGACACTGCTGCACTTGTTCAAAGTGCGTCCAAAACGATTCAAACTTAACTTGTTGACTGTGTGCTGGCTGTGAATGAAAACTATATTCGTAATGAAGTGAAAGCGGCTGATTTCTTATGAATCCGAGCCGAACAGACATCTTATGTGTCGAACGACTGTAGCACTTGTGCTCCGTTACAAATACATCAAACAGGAGCCTTTTATGAGTTTATTACGATGGATAATGCCAACGCTGAAAGCATCGCTGAACTTCTATTCATAAATTGATGGTTTGGTTACTAGAAAACCCATACAAGAATGCTATAAATGACATGTCCTTAAGAACAACTTTCCATATAGCATTGTTGTCAGTGATAATTACCGTCAATCTAAAAATATTAAATGCTACTCATTTAGTTTAGTTTAGTTCGTGCCACTTAGAAGCTGTTTTATGAAACAGGCACCAACAATTGTTTGTGTTTTTTTATTTTCTCTTAATGTAGTAATTGCTAGTATGCAGTGTAAGTTACAGTATCGATTTTTGCTTTGCTCCTTACAATCCAATATATTAAAAGTCATTTTGTGTCAAATTTATTTTCTCACAAATGGTATCTGCCTCTAAGTCATAGTATTACCATTACCAAAAGTGGAAATAAAGTTTGTTTAATTCATTCATTCATTCAGTTGTAAATGTGTATTTAAAATGTGTATTATACAGTCAATGTAAAATATTCACTTTTGGACATAAAAAAAAGCCCCCGTATATTTTGCATCACCAGCCGCCACTGCACAATACAATAAGCATGTGTAGGCCTGTCCTAAAGCAATGAAAAATTGCAAAAGTGCATTAACAAGAGCACTAAGGCACAACAACAGAAAAAAGTGTCAAAAACTACTGCAATTTTATACAAATGGCAGTAGTTTTTGACACTTTTTTCAGTACATTTTGTATATGTGTTTTCCATGTAATTTTGCAATCTATGATCACTCCAAAAAACTTAATATAATTGACTCTTTCAATTTCATAACTATTTATTTTATCATCATTATCTACATGTTTGTTACTGAATACCATAAATTTAGTTTTATTCAAGTTCAATTATAATTTATTTAATTTCTTCACCTGCTCACAAAATCGCCATTTTTACATGATCCGTTTTTCAAGTGAATACATGTAACCCCCAACGTAGCCTACAGAAAATGCTGCATTCAAATTTTAAGTATCTGTGTAGAGAGTAGAGTTATTCTTTCATTTGGTTGTATTTAGAATAAAGTTTATAGTATATTGTTGTATCAGATCATCGAATTTAGGCTTGAGGAAAAAATAAAACACAGCTATTATAGTAAGTGCTTCTCTGATTTGTCATAAAGGATATATTATCTTGCATAACAAACGGTGAAACAAAAACAATATGCGGTTTTGATCTTTTCGCCTCAGTTGCAGCTGTCAACTCTTGTCAATCTTTCCGACGAGCCGCAGCTAAGCACGGACGTGCTTACTGATTAATTACATCTGTGGAATGTGTTAAATACAATCAACAAAATAAAGAAAATGAAGGACAGTCTTTACAACCTTGAAAATGTTTTATTTGATTTGGTGGACCAACATCCAAAGAGTGCAAGTTTCAACATACTAATTAGCCTGTTTTAGAGCAGGTTCCTGTGTAACGCGTTCCAGTTCACACTCCTTATCAGTTGGTGGCGGTAATGTGCAAGTTTATGCCAACCGTGAATAAAACCACACACGAAGAAGAATAAGAACAACAACAACAGAAAACATGGAGACGCCGGAGCTGAGTTTTACACTCGCGTACTGGGTTTTTTGCCTGTGCTTTGTCTTCACTCCGAATGAGTTCCGCTCGGCCGGCCTGACTGTCCAAAACCTGTTCTCTTCGTGGCTGGGCAGTGAGGACATGGGCTTCGTTCAGTACCACATCCGCAGGAGCAGCGTCACACTGCTGGTGCACTCCGCACTGCCTTTGGGTACGAAGTGTCCCTCAGATGTATATACTTTGATGACGTGGCCCCAGTACCTGGTGTCATGTGAGCAGAAGAGCCTGCAGATAGAAGTGGTCACTATATTTCAGTGAAGTTTTTGAGGATCTGTACTTAACTTGAGACGTATTTTAGATATGAGTACGAGAAAATTGCTCTTTAGCCACCAAAATAGACATGCGGTTGTAGACAGAACCTGTCATCCCAATTTAGCAAGTATATTCAGTCTCGCAGCAATTAGTTTGCTAAACGAGTTGGCCCTGCGGTTAGAGACGCGGACTTGCATGCGGGAAGTTTTGATTTCGATCCCCGCTTTTGGCACAGTTAATTTTTTTCGGGTTTAAACATTAAGGTTAGGGTTAGGGTTAGGGTTAGGGTTAAGGTTAGGTTTAGGGTTAGTTCTGGGCTCCAGAATCGGGATGACAGGTTCTGTCTACAACTCCATGTCCAAAATAGTAAAATGGTAAATGGTCACATTTCTACAGTCAAGGCACTCAAAGCACATTACATCAAGGAACCAATCACCCATTCACACACCAGATGTTGGCAGAGACAGAGTTAAGTGTCTTTGCCCAAGGACACAACGGCAGTATTCCATTGAGGCAGCTGCAATATATATAACACATTTTTTCTTCTATTTTTTGAAATGATAGAACACCCCGCTAGAGCGGAGCTAAAAATTTTAAATTTGTTCTCAAGAGAAATTAAGGATTATGACCTGAAAACAATGTTTTTACATAGCGCTCTATGGGAAAAATGCTGTCTGGGTTGCAGAGGATTTCTTCGCTGCAGTTCCAACTGACTGACCACTGGGGCTGATTCACGACAGGTTTAAGCTAGCAATGCCCTATCCGGATAATATATCCATGCTAAGCAAAACGTCTCACCTGACCTGCCCCAAAATGTCACGTCGAACCCGAGAATAAAGCCACTTCATACTTCATAAGAAGCAAGAGGTTTGTTCTTACACCAAGAGCCGTAGGATCAAAATGACATAATTTTCTTTTGCAATTCTTGCAGCTTATTCTCGAAGCATCGTCCGAGCAGAACTTTGTCCTTGCAGGGTTGTCAGACAGCGGCAACTGCTGAGTTTCTATGTGTGCATGGTTAATTGTGATTTTTGTCTATGTGTGTGTGTTTGTGTGAAATTTTAAATATATATATATCTTTCTCACCCTCCGCGGGCGGTCTCTATTTATCCCCCTTCAAGCTCGGGTCCTCTACCAGAGGCCTGGGACCTTGAGGGTTCTTCAGTATCTTTGCTGTTCCTGGCACTGCAATTTTCTGGACCGAGATGTCTGATGTTTTTCCTGGATCTGCTCAAGCCATTCCTCCAGTTTGGGGGTCACTGCCCCAAGTGCTCCGATCACTATGGGCACCACCGATACCTTCACGCTCCAGGCCTTCTCCAGCTCCTCTCTGAGGCCTTGATATTTCTCTAGTTTCTCATGTTCCTTTTTCCGGATGTTACCATCCCATGGTACTGCAATGTCCACCACCACGGCTTTCTTCTGTACCTTGTCGACCACCACTATGTCCGGTTGGTTCGCCATTACCATTCGGTCTGTCTGTATCTGGAAGTCCCAAAGGACCTTGGCTCGGTCGTTCTCCACCACCTTTGGAGGTGTTTCCCACTTTGTCCTTGGGGTCTCCAGCCCGTACTCTGCACAGATGTTTCTGTACACTATGCCAGCCACCTGGTTATGGCGCTCCATGTATGCTGTCCCTGCCAGCATCTTGCACCCTGCCGTTATGTGCGGGATGGTCGCAGGGCCCCCTTTGCACAGCCTACACCTCGGGTCTTGTCTGGTGTGGTAGATCTGGGCCTCTATTGATCTGGTGTTCAGGGCCTGCTCCTGTGCTGCCATGATCCTGTGCTCTCCTTCAGACCGGCTCTTTCTAGCCATTGGTAGGATTTCGTGATATCAGCCACTTCAGTTATGTTCCGGTGGTACATCCCATGTAGGGGCGTGTCCTCCCATGATGGTCCCTCCAGCTGCTCATCATCCTCTGTTTCCCATTGTCTGAGACATTCACTGAGCACATCATCTGTAGAAACCTTGTCCTTGATGTACTTATGGATCTTGGACATTTCGTCCTGGATAGGACACTCTCTAGTCCCCGGCCTCCTTCCTTACAGCTAGTGTACAGTCTCAGGGTGCTGGATTTGGGATGGAGCCCTCCATGCATGGTCAGGAGCTTTCGTGTCTTAACATCTGTGGTCTGTATCTCCTCCTTTGGCCAACTGATTACTCCTGCAGGGTATCGGATCACTGGCAGGGCGTAGCTGTTTTTATATATATATATATATATATATATATATATATATATATATATATTTATATATATATATATATATATATATATATATATATATAATTTTATATATATATATATAATATATATATATATAATTTTATATATATAATATATATATATTTTATATATATATATTATATATATAATATATATATATATATTATATATATAATATATATATATATTATATATATAATATATATATATATAATATATATATATTTTTTTTTATATATATATATATATATTTTTTATATATATATATATTTTTTATATATATATATATTTTATATATATATATATATATATATATATATATATATTTTATATATATATATATATATATATAAAGCCCTCTGATTACTGAAAATTAAGGTTAGGTTAAGGTACACTTTATCATCTCTGTAGTTTAATTTGTCTATGGTGCAAGTTTTGGGATGATGGGGAAAACCTGAGTCTGGAGGAAACTCACCCAGACGCAGGTAGAAACATGCAAACTACATGACGTTGATATGCAGCAAAAATGTGTCCTATCACAATTATGCAGTCGATACACTCATCCAAATGATCCGTGTGTGGATGCAAAACAACTTTCTCCAGTTGAACTCAGACAAGACTGAAAGCAGTCACCTCCAGAGTCTCGCTCTATAACCTACAAATCAAGTTAGAAATCTGGGGGTAATAATGGACTCAGACTTGACCTTTAACAGCCACATCAAATCAATAACATTGATTCTCAGATTAGAGTAGATTAGACTACGGCAACTGCCTGCTCACTGGCATCTACAAACGAGCTGTAAAACAGTTGCTGTACATCCAGAACGCTGCTGCTCGGGTCCTGATTAGAACTAGGAAGTACGATCACATTAGTCGTGTTCTCAGGTCTCTGCACTGGCTCCCTGTGGCTCAGAGACTATTCTCTGACTTTAAAGTCTCTCCATGGCCTTTCACCAAAGTACATCTCAGACATGTTAGTGCCATATTAACCATCTCGGACTCTGAGGATCTGAGGGACCGGCTTCCTGCTGGTGCCCAGAGTCAGGACTAAACATGGACCGGCCTCCTGTTGGTGCCCAGAGTCGGGACTAAACATGGACCAGCCTCATGCTGGTGCCCAGAGTCAGGACTAAACATGGACCGGCCTCGTCCTGGTGCCCAGAGTCAGGACTAAACATGGACCGGCCTTGTCCTGGTGCCAAGAGTCAGGACTAAACATGGACTGGCCTCCTGCTGGTGCCCAGAGTTGGAACTAAACATGGACCAGCCTCGTCCTGGTGCCCAGAGTCAGGACTAAACATGGACCGGCCTTGTCCTGGTCCCAAGAGTCAGGACTAAACATGGACTGGCCTCCTGCTGGTGCCCAGAGTTGGAACTAAACATCGACCAGCCTCGTGCTGGTGCCCAGAGTCAGGACTAAACATGGACCGGCCTCGTCCTGGTGCCCAGAGTCAGGACTAAACATGGACCGGCCTCGTGCTGGTGCCCAGAGTCAGAACTAAACATGGGAATCTGCGTTTCAGTTTTATGCAGCTAAAATCTGGAACAGGTGCTCTACAAATAAGCTTGCCTTGCCTTCTGCTACAGAGGATGATGACCAGTAAATCCTGCTGATGTTATTTATTTATTGGACAGGGACAATTAAAGGTTGAATGGACGATTTTTTTTGCCCAAATCTGAGTCTTATTTCCTCGTGGCGTGGACTGCCGATTAGTCCTGCCACGTATCAATCATAAAACGCACCTACCGCTCACCTGCAGCCGCGTGTGGCTCGTCCCACATTTCCGCGTGTCTAAGCGCATTGATCTATCATAATATAGTTCCCTCAGTGTACGGGGCAAGATGAAGACGGAGAAAGACTTTTCGAGCTGACTCAGAAGAAGACGGAAATCTACGGGAGACGAGAGACGCGATGCGATCCGTCGCGCTGATAAACAAACGCACGTGTGTGTTGTATCAGTCCGCACGGGGGAGTGCACACGCGCACTTCCGCCTGCGTTCTAAAATCGCCGAAAAATCGTCCATTGCGCCTTTAAACATTGCCTCCAAATAGATAACCGATATTATGTACATAAGGCTTCTAGCTACAGGCTAATTTGCAGCCCATGTCCCTGGACTGGTGGTACTGTCCTCTGCCCTCTGCTAGTTTCAAATTCCAGTCTTGGACCACTGTATTGCTCAGGTCTTTCATGAGCATACTTCTGCTTAGCCATGTCCACACCAGAGCAGCTGCTGTAGAGTGGCACTGGCTGACCTGTCCCTTTGTGTGCTTTTGCAGGTTACTACTTGGGCATGTGTCTGGCTGCTCCAGAACATCACATGGAACACATACTGGAGGTAAGCTTCCACAGTTACTAACTTGAATATAAAATAACCCCTCATTAATAGAGGGTAGATGTGCATTTAAACTTAATTCACTAAGTTTACATGCACAGAAAACTCCCCCAAACCGGTCAGACCAGTTCTGCTCAAGTTACAAGAGAGTATATTGATTCAAAAAGGTGAGTGCAGTAGCTCTTGGCCAAGTGCCCTTTACCTTTGGATGCAGGTTCAGAGCAAGGACTGGTGGGAGAGAGTAGTTCTGAAGGAGTTCAGATTCAGACTGGGTGAAGAATTTCCAAATGATGGAGGACGTTCTCAGCCCTGAACCTGTGACTGTGCGTGCACCAATCCCACTAAACATGCGAGTCGCCATCGTCTTGTACATGCTTGCTAATAGCGTAGAATGCAGAGTTATTGCTACCAAGTTCTGGGTCCACAAGTCAACTATTCTAAACTTCAGGAACGTGTTCTGCAATGGCATGTTGTCCTCTGTAAAACATAAGCTGAAAGGTTCCAGCTGCAATCTGATTGATTGTTTACATCAATCCATCCATCTGATTCTGCTTATCCAAGGCCGTGTCGCGGGGGCAAAAACCTAAGCAGGGGCTCTCAGACTTCCCTTGCTCCAGACACTTCCTTCAGCTCCTCCAGGGGGATCTCAAGGTGTTCCCAGGCCAACCGAGAGACATAGTCCCTCCAGCATGTCCTGGGTCTTCCTTGGGGCCTCTTCTCGTGGGACATACTCGGAACACCTCCCCAAGAAGGCGCCAATAGGCGTCCGGAATAGATGCCCGAGCCACCTCAGGTGGCTCTTCTCGACGTGGAGGAGGAGCGGGCGGCTCTACTCAGAGTTTCCGCGTGTGACTGAGCTCCTCACCCTATCGCTAAGGGAGCACCGAGCCACCCCGCAGAGGAAACACATTTCGACCACTTGTATCTGTGAGGTTTTTTTGTGGTTTACATATCATTTTAACAATATTTCAGCTCCAAAAATATGAATGAATGAATAAAGACTTCAGTGCAACACTTTGAGAGGCTTCGACAAGCCTCTATAGCGCATTTGTTATATTATTATTATTATTATTATTATTATTATTATTATTATTATTAAATCTTAAAGGTCCGGGGGGTAATTAACTATTTGGATATTCTACAAGATAATATTCCATGTTAAATTACAATATTGAGTTTTGTTTATAATAATAAACCTCTCAAAAAGCTGTTTTAAAATAAAATAAAATTGCTGCATAATCTTAAAAATAATATCCATAATTTATGAATTATTTTCAATTACAAAGACAACAAAATATCTTATTATCAAAAAAATGTGTGATTTGCCAAGTGGCTGACAAGCTTTTCGAAACAAAGTTGACAAAATAATGTTGAGTTTAGCAACTAGGTTGTGATGATTTCCCAAAATATTTAGATTAATTTTTGTATCACCCACCCCTATTTGTGTGTTACCTGTGCATTTGTATAAGCAGGTGAGTGAGGCCTGGCAGCTCTACCTTCTGGTGGCGCTCTCGGTGCATGTGGGCGCCTGGACTCTGGTTGTGTACTGGGCAATGTGGAAGTGGGAGAACCACCCCATCAGCCGCATGTTACAGATCCACACACAGCCTCCACACAGGAGCTGGGGCTCCCTGGCTGCCAGCCTCAACACCGAGTTCCGCCGAGTGGACAAATTCACAGCTGGAGTTCACGGAGCACGCGTTATTGTCACGGACAGCTGGGTGCTAAAAGTAAGTTCATGAAACTGTACTCATGTCTTTATTTTTCTTTTTTTAAAGGATTTTTTAGCCCAAAGGCTTCATTAGACAGGACAGCTCAGTGTGAAATGGGGATGAGAGAAGGAAGGACATGCAGCAAATTGTCAGAGCTGGAATTCAAACTCTTTACTTTTCTGTACTCCAAACTTTAGAGTAGGTTGCGTTCATAACATTCTAAACTTACCAGATTTTTTAAATTGACAGCTGGTAAGATTTTTGTTATACTTATGAACACATATTTTTGTAAACCAATATTAAGTGATAATGATAGAAATTACAGGTTTATCATAGAAAAGATGAAAGAACAATTTTTAAAATACGGGACAGGCAAAGCTCTAAAAGAAACACTTATCCCTTTGCTTTCAACAACATTTAACTGGGCCCTTAAAAAAGCTCAGATCTCTCAGAGTTGGAAAGAAGCCATTATATCTCTAATACCTAAAGAAGGGAAGGACCGATTGGATTGTGCCTCATACAAACCCATTTCTATTCTGAATGTTGATTATCGTTTATACACCTCAATTATGTCAAAAAAAATTGAACAAATACTCCCAAATTTAATCCACAATGATCAAACAGGATTCATTAACAAACGACAAACACAGGATAACGTAAAAAGATCTCTTCACATAATGAACCATATACAAAAACAACGAGACAAAGCTTTGATCATTAGTTTGGATACAGAGAAAGCTTTTGATTCTGTTAGCTGGCCTTATTTATTTAAGTTGTTGAACAAATTTCAAATGGACGACTTTATATGTAAAAAAAAATATTGGGGCTCTTTATGATGGTCCAACATCAAGAATTAAAATCAATGGACACCTAACGGATCCGCTGACCCTGGAGAGAGGGGTGAGACAGGGCTGTGCCTGGTCCCCCCTCCTGTTTGCTTTGTATCTGTAACCACTGGCCCAATAATTAGACAATCAAAAACAATTCATGGTGTTACAATCGATGGAATGGAACAAAACTCACTGGCCATTTTGTGTTCTATAAGTGTTTGGTTTTGTCTATTTGTTTCTAAAATTGAAAAAATAAATAAAGCTGCAAGCGGAATCCAACGGCCCTCGTAGATGAGAACTAAACAAACGCGGACACATTGAACTGTGCATAACCAGTGCAAATTTAAGGAATAATAGAGGATTTTGGGCAACCAATCTGAGTCTCATTTCCTCGTGGCGTGGACAGCCGAGTAGCTCTCCCGCATGTCAATCATTCCCCGCGTGCTACTGCACATAGCAGCACGTTTCCTGGCTGCGCATGCATGGTTGATATGCCTGTGTGTGTTTAGCGAGATCCTTCAGTATACAGTACAAAAATGGCTGAGGGACGACAGAGAAAGACTGTGTTCGAGCTGATCAGACGGAAATCTGCATAGACAAAATATGCGATCCGTCACGCTAATAAACAAACGCACATGTAGCATCGGAGCTGTTGCGTGCTCACGCACAAGGTTTGATGGTAGGTGACCTCTTGGAAAGAACCGGAGGGTGGGGGTGAGTGTGCGCATTTAAAAAAAAGGGACTAACAGTCGCTTGAGTTCAAATTTGTCAAATTTGCGGCTCCGCTGCATAGAGACCGTACTACTTAAAATAAAACCTTTGATACATTTTGATGCCCTGCTCCTGAAGAAGATTGTCATCAAATTTAAAGTTGGTTGGGCTAGCGCCCAAGGAAGAGTTTGTAAGTCAGTTTCTCAGTTATCGCCCTCAAAGCCGCCATAATCATCGGGTCTATCTCATCTTGGGTCTCCTCCACAGTCTTTCCGAAGCGGGAGCGGGCGTGGGAGGGGGAGCTTGATGCCGATGTGGGACTAGCTAGCTTTGATTTAGCATGGCCAGCTCAGTTCTCGGAGGTGTTTTCCTACTTGTTTTCTTAGACATGTTTCCGAAATAAGTTTCCCAGGTCATTATATGTCTACCACCACGTAGAAATATCGGGTCTCCCCAGGTGAACTTGTAAATCCATTGGACTCGACCACAGCCCGACCGACACTACCAAGCTAGGCAGCCATTCCTCTCTGGGCACCAACAGGAAGTCCCTGTATTGGGCATTTATATAAGCTATAAGAATTTCTCATTTGTTCTTCTCTTAACCCAGAATGTGTATTTGAGTAGAAGATGCCAGTGTGACATGCCTTGGTGTTGTGTGCAGGTCAGCACTTACAGCGTGTCAATGGCCCTACAGAGCCAGTGCCAGGTCAGCATGGTGCACTCCCGGCAGCACCACATGTCTCCAGACTCTGCGTCGCCCACACAGATCCTCACTCTAAAGGTTGACAGCACCAACCGTTCCATGAGCCCGTTCCACATCAGGTACTGCACCTCATTCAGAAAAAATGGTTGTTGTTGCCCGTCATTATAACTTTCTGATCTTCCCTAAATTGAGCTGAAGAGCAGGTTAGAATTTTGTTCAGCTGTCAACTTCAGCTCTGAAATTTTTTTTACACTTAAAAAAAAAAAAATTGCCCGTAGTCTTTATTAGACAGTAAAGATAGCGTGAACTGGGGGATGAGAGGAGGGAGGACATGCAGTAAACTGTCGGAGTCTCACGACACTATATTCTTAACACAAACACAACTCTCACCTTATTTCTTTCAGATCCAGGGTTCAGAATAAGCGGTATCGCATTGCAAAATGCAACGCAATTTCTCTCAAATGCGATGCATTCGCAGCTTTTGCAATACAAAAATGTGTGTTCAATTGTATAACCAAAACGCCTAAAAGTACTGATCACTCGTCAATTGATTGTCAACAACGGCATGACACAATGTAGGATGCTGTGTTGTCATGACAAGTCCCGCTGCTGTCACAGATCGCGAGTCTGAAAGCGGGAGGAGCCACAGTGTGGTAAAGTTAGCGTCATATTCACAGATTCAGACTTCCGAGGTCAATAGCTCCTAGACGCAAAAGTCTTTGCAGATCATTCACATGCCAAAATACTCATGTTTACTCTGCCAAGTGACTACAACCTTGCTTTTAAAAATCAGATGCGTATTTTGGGCGCAGCAAATTACACTGCTCTGAATGTGCAGCTCGAGCCGAAACGAGTACTTAGGGGCCGTCATCAAATGTGCAGCTCGAGCCGAGACGAGTACTTATGGACCGTCATCAAATAGCAAAACGAAAAATGGAAACGTTTTATAGCTGGAATGGAACGTTAAATAGAGCGGTACAATTTAAATAACACAATAAATACACCTTTATTTTTCCATCAGAAGTTTAAAGGTGCCATATCATGGCTTTTTTTCACGTTCTATAGTCTATCCTAAGTGTATATTTGATAATAATAAGGGTTGTGCAACACCCATAACATAATAGTTAAGAAATATCACCCAGACCTTGGACCCCCTCACCAACCCGGAAATGCAAACGGCTTGGTTTGATATTTGCCCCCACCCTTGCGAAGAGCGATCTGGCTCCCCCGCCCAACCCGTGACGTAGTCTCAGAGAGTGCGTGTGTGCCCCGCCCACCCCGGAGACGGTGGGGGTGTAAACAAACTAACTCAATAATCACGTTTTCGATTCTAGCGCCGGTGAAAGACGACGGGGCTGGTCCTGACTATACGACCCCTCTCCACAGTGTAGAAATAAGATAAGATAAGATATTCCTTTACTGTCCCACATGGGGAAATTTAACGCGTGCTTGCCCTTATGACGCGGTCTTGATCCACCGCCCGTCAGTTTGGAGATTCGAGTAAAGGATATAGTCTGTACTATAGCTAAAAACTGCGGGAATCAATCAAAAAAACACTCTGGGTACATATATGAAGCACAAATAGCAATGTAAGAAGGTTAAAAGCTCTGAAAAGTCGATTTTGCGTGTTATGGGACATTTAATACATATTTTTTGTGAGTGTAAAGACAATTAATATGTAAATGAGACTCCTGCAGATAGTCATCTGATTAAATGTAAATAAGGCCATCTCACTTGGTCTTAATTAATTTGTTCAACAACTAATTTTATTTGCAAGTTTTCTGTTTTATTTAGAATTTGTTTTTAAAGTGTTTGAAAGTTAATTTGTTAAGAGTTTTTTTTTAATAGAAATTTTCAAATACATTTGAAATAAATAATCTTGTTACATCAATGGAAAATACTGATTGTTAGTCACTTTCGTGTTTTGCTATGCAATTATCAAATTGCTATACAAATTAGAAAAAAATTACGGATTGTTTAGCAGCACTGCTATACAAGTGAAAATCCTTCATCTGAGCCCTGAGATCAGTGGAATTATTATTATGTTATATTACAAAAAAAAATTCTTAACTGACCGTTTTCTGAGTAAACAATAATAAAAAAATAATGTCGAAGGACATGAAGAATGTGAGTCACGGGTGAATTACGAGCACGGTCCGTGTAACAGGGTGCATTGATATATATATATATATATATATATATATATATATATATATATATATATATATATATATATATATATATATATATATATATATATATATATATATATATATATATACACACACACATATGTATATACATATGTATATATATATATGTATATATATGTATATATATATATATACACACATATGTATATACATATGTATATATATATATGTATATATATGTATATATATATATATATACATATGTATATATATATATATATATATATATACATATGTATATATATATACATATGTATATATATATATATATATATATATATATACACATATGTATGTGTATATATATATATATATATATATATATATATATATATATACACATATGTATGTGTATATATATATATATATATATATATATATATATATGTATGTATATATATATATATATATATATATATGTGTATATATATTTATATATATACATACATATGTATAAATATATAATTATATATATACATATGTATATATGTATGTATATATATATAAATATATATATATACATATATATATATATATATATATATATATATATATACATACATATGTGTATATATACATATGTATATGTATGTATATCAGGGTTCAGATTAAGGATTTTCACTTGTATAGCGGTGCTGCTACACAATCCGCAATTTTTTTCAAATTTGTATAGCAATTTGATAATTGCATAGCAAAACACAAAAGTAACTAACAATCAATATTTTCCATTGATATAACAAGATTATTTATTTCAAATGTATTTGTAAATATTCTATTAAAAAAAAACTCTTAACAAATGAACTTTTTAACACTTTTTCTAAATAAAATAGAAAACTTGCAAATAAATTTTTTTGTTGAACAAATTAATTAACGCCAAGTCATCATCATCAGATGACTATTTGCATGAGTCTCATTTACATATTGTCTTTACACTCACAAGTTACATATCACCACCAGAGTCGTCATGACGATGAGCTGTTTGTATTAGAATGACTTCTCTTACACACACAACACGTTTTGGTTTTGTCCTGGACATGAGTGAGTTTGACCCTTTGAACTCCACATCCTGGGGGTTCTCGGGGTGAAAACGGGAGCGCGCGCGGAGGCGACGAGGGTTTTTACGAGCGCCCCGTCTCACTGATCTCACGACAATAACTACATGTTACACAATAACAACATGTTACACAATAACTACATGTCACACATAGTTATGTGTGAGAACGGGAACATACATAACTATGTAAGATCAGCGAGACGCGGCGCTCGTAAAGCGCCTCCGCGCGCGCTCCCGGTGGCTCCTCCAGCTCAGCAGTTTTCGTACGCACGATCTGTGACAGCAGCGGGACCCGTCAGTGTGTCATGCTGTTATTGACGATCGATTGACGAGTGATCAGTGCTTTTTATGCGCTTTGGTGACACAATTGAACACACATTTTTGTATCGCAAAAGCTGCGATACAAAAGCAATATATATATACAAATGTATATATGTGTATATATAGATATGTATAAATAAAAACAGCAAAAACAACAATAACCATTTAGAAAATATCGGCCTAGTATTACTATTGAAATATCATAAAATGAATGCAAAGTGTCCGAACGGATCTGCTCTCCCTTGTGTCTAGGCTGAACTCCATTGAATACTCTGAGCTGCGTGACAAGCTTCATTCCCCCGTCCAAAACTTGACCAATGTTGTGATCTACCAAAGTGTCAGCGAGCTCTTTCTGGACACATTCAGAGCTCAGGTGCAAGACAACCCAATGTACAGCCTGCCCAGGGGACAGGTTTGCCTCTGCTCCACTCAGTCTAATGTCCACTTGCTTTAGATATTTTAATGTCCACTGTGTCCATGCAGGAGCTAGAGCCATGTATAGGCTGCATGCTGGTTGCAGCCAACGTTAAACTGCTGCAACTTTGTCAGTCTCAAGGTAAGGACTCTCTTTTTTACTGCATTTACTTACAAAGTATAGTATGCAAATACCTTAGATTAAATATTGTTTTGTTTGGAAGTTCAAGTTCAGTTAGACTCATTGGTCTTATTTTAAAGAATCAGGTTAAACTTAAACTGGGTTGAACTTCTGCTTATGACGGCAGGCTAGAGACACGCACTCCACTACAGCCGAAATAAAATTCTAAAAATCACCATTTCACCCATATAACCCCTAGAAACAAGGAGCAATAGATGAATAAACACGGAAAACACAAGTCCGGTAACGCTACGGAAGCTAAGCAGTCAAAGCTGACGGGCTGTTTCCCCAGTGGAAAACAGACCTTCCCACAAGTCAATCCGGCTAACATGGCTAACAAGCCCAATGCGGCTGCCAAAAGCCCTCCTCTGCTAAACCAAGCACCGTCTGGACTCTCTGTCCTTATCGGAGGGTGGTGAGGACTTATATTTACACGCAACACTGAAATGCAGCATGACATGGCGTCATTGAGAGCTGAGGTGAGAGCGGGGAACAACAATGCCAGGCTTGAGTGAATGGAAGCCGACATAGTGGAGCTGAAGGCGGGAGGTGGAGCGGAGGCGGAGCATGCATCGCTGAGGTGGAGCAGCATATTTCAGACATTATGGGTGAGTTACAGGGAGTTGAAGTGCGAGGTAGTGACACTGCAGAGAATGAACCACCATATGAAAAGCATGATTCTGGATTTGGAGTCCAGGTCCTAGGAAAAAGACTTGTGAAGGTCCGGAAAGTGAGGAGGGGGCTGAAGTTCTCCCACTTAGAATTTATGAAGGGGTCTGAAATTTTCATCGTAGGTGCATTTCCACTGTAAGAGACAGAATTTAAAAAAAAAAATGGAAATCACATTGTACATATTGCTGCATATCACTATTTGAACACCTGAGAAAATCAGCATTAATATTTGGTACAGAAGCCTTTGTTTACAGTTACAGAGGTCAAACGTTTCCTGTAGTTCTTGAGGTTTGCAGACACTGCAGCAGGGATTTTGGCTCACTCCTTCACACAGATCTTCTCTAGGGTTCAGAGTTTCAGCTCCCTCCAAAGACTTTCTATCCGATTTAGGTCTGGAGACTGGCTAGGCCACTCCAGTGATGTTTTCCTCATGCTTCACAGTTGGGACGGTATTGCATCCTTCTTCCTCCAACACAGCGAGTGGAATTCATACCAAAATTTTGTATTTTGGTCTCATCCGACCACATGACTTTCTCCCATGACTCCTCTGGATCATCCAGATGGTCATTGGCAAACTTCAGACGGGCCTGGACATGTGCTGACTTTCTGTGGGGAACTTTCTGTGCGATGCATGATTTTAAACCATGATGGCGTCGTGTGTTTGAAGCTGTGGTCCCAGTTCTCTTCAGGTCATTGACCAGCTCCTCCCGTGTAGTTCTGGGCTGTTTCCTCACCTTTCTTATCATCATTGATACCCCACGAGGTGAGATCTTGCATGGAGCCCGAGAAATTGACAGTCATCTTTAGCCTCTTCTATTTTCTATTTCAATTGCTCCAACAGTTGATTTTTCTTCACCAAGCTGTTTGCCAATTGCCCCATAGCCCTTCCCAGCCTTGTGGAGGTCTAACACTTTGTCCCTGTGGTCTTTTGACAGCTCTTTGGTCTTGCCCATGGAGTTGGAGTCTGACTGATTGTGGGGTGGACAGGTGTCTTTATGCAGTTTATGAGCTCAAACAGGAGCTACTACTTTAGATTAATAAGTGGAGTAGAGGTGGACTTTTTAAAGACTGAATGGTGTTTGAGAACCAGAATTCTTGCTGATTGGAAGGTGTTCAAATACTTATTTGCAGCAGTAACATTTATTTAAAATTATTTAAAAATCATACAATGTGAATTCAGTATTTTTCTGAAATTTCAGACCTCTAGGAGAACTTGTAAAATCGCAGGGTGTTCAAATATTTACTTTCCTCACTGTATATTATATAATATAGCTTATTATAGTTTTGTACGAGTGTGTTTTTATGTATATACTTAGTCAAAGTATTTAGTCAAAGTGTTAATTTTACTTTATGCATAGTTTATATTTTATTTACTATTATTATTCCTTATTTCATGTTCCACCTATCACCAAAGCAAGTTTGTTCATTGACAATGGCAATAAACCTTAAACTTAAATGCAGTGAACCAACAAAACATAAGCCTGTCCACGTGACGACATTTTGTGTCATTGAACATCCAATGAAGGAATTAACCTTGTTTGCTACAACGTGTAAATTAAAACTCCCTGAGGAGAGCATAAAGTAGTGGTTTATGTATGTTGGTATTTTTCGGCATCTTCTTCTCCACCAGACTCGGACAGTGACAGCGACTGCCAGCGGTGCCAGTGTCGGCCCATGTGGTGTGTATCATGTATGGGACGCTGGTTTGCCAGTCGCCAGAACCAGCAGAGGCCTGAGACGTGGTTGAGCAGCAAAGTTCCCTGTCCCACTTGCAGAGCCAATTTCTGTGTCCTGGACGTGTGTGTGGTCCGCAGCTCTTCTTAAACACTTTTATTTAAACACAATTTATTCTGTAATGAAAAGACTGCTTGTAATGACTGGAGCATTACTTCATAGTATAATTCTTGTACATCTAATGTAAAAAACAACCATTGCTTGCACACGTGTGCCTCATAAGAATAAAGAAAATGTTAAGAGTTACTTTTTTCCTTTTAAACCGGATTTACTGTGTATGTGCCCCAATATTACCTAACAAAGAACTTGAGTGCCTTGAATGTGGAAAAGCGCTATATAAATACAATGTAGTTATAATATAAAGGCCCCCCTTGCGGCCGCGGGGTATGAGCCAACGCAAAGAGCCCGTCTCTCATCCTCCTGCCTACAGCACCCCTTCCCCCACACACAGTACCAACTTTACACTACTTTCATTGCAATTAGACATTTTATAAAATGTTCACGACAGTGTGGTTCAAGATAGTCATGTCCCCATTGGCTTTTATGTTCAGTGTGATGTGGAAAATAAGTGTGCCGAATTTTAACTGTAGCTGAAGTAGATAAAACCAAACACAAATGGAAAAAAACAACCAGCAAGTACAAACGAACTAAACATACATGCATACAGAATCACAGCATAGATACAATAAAACAACGGCCCCATTTAGTCCAAAGTCTATTGAATTTTTCCATTTCTAAATCAAACCCTTGAGCCTGTGGTTCTCCAATGAGATGTACATATACTTTCCCACTCTTCATTATCCACTACAAAGTGACCCTCGTAGTCCAGATTGTTAATACATTTGTATATTTAGATATTAATCCCTTAATCCCTCAGTCACGTCTTCCGAAGAGGAAGTAGAGACCGGGGACTCGGAGGCTGGCTCATCCATCACCCAAGCTGAAGTCACTGAGGTTGTTCGCAAACTCCTCGGTGGCAGGGCTCCGGGGGTGGATGAGATCCGCCCTGAGTACCTAAAGTATCTGGATGTTGTAGGACTGTCTTGGTTGACACGTCTCTGCAACATCGCGTGGCGGTCGGGGGCCGTGCCTCTGGACTGGCAGACCGGGGTGGTGGTCCCTCTGTTCAAGAAGGGGGACCGGAGGGTGTGTTCCAACTACAGAGGGATCACACTCCTCAGCCTCCCGTGTAAGGTCTATTCCAAGGTACTGGAGAGGAGAATCCGACCGATAGTCGAACCTCGGATTCAGGAGGAGCAGAGTGGTTTTCGTCCCGGTCGTGGAACACTGGACCAGCTCTATACCCTCCATCGAATGCTCGAGGGCTCATGGGAGTTTGCCCAACCAGTCCACATGTGCTTTGTGGATCTGGAGAAGGCTTTCGACCGTGTCCCTCGGGGTGTCTTTTGGGGGGTGCTCCGGGAGCACGGGGTCCGGGGCCCTTTGCTCAGGGCTATCCGGTCCCTGTATGACTGGAGTAGGAGCTGTGTTCGTATTGCCGGCAGTAAGTCAGACCTGTTCCCAGTGCATGTTGGACTCCGCCAGGGCTGCCCTTTGTCACCGGTTCTGTTCATAATTTTTATGGACAGAATTTCTAGGCGCAGTCAGGGGTCGGAGGGTGTCCGGTTTGGGGACCACAGGATTCCATCTCTGCTGTTTGCAGACGATGTTGTCATGATGGCTCCATCAAACCCGGACCTGCAACATGCACTGGGACGGTTTGCAGCCGAGTGTGAAGCGGCTGGGATGAGAATCAGCACCTCCAAATCCGAGGCCATGGTTCTCAACCCGGAAAAAGGTGGCTTGCCCTCTTCAGGTGGGT
The DNA here is from genome assembly GCF_026437365.1 of Eucyclogobius newberryi. Taxonomy (NCBI): domain Eukaryota; kingdom Metazoa; phylum Chordata; class Actinopteri; order Gobiiformes; family Gobiidae; genus Eucyclogobius; species Eucyclogobius newberryi. Next base: position 8,844,746 of record NW_027315735.1, read on the forward strand.
GGGGTGTCCTTGCCCCAAGTGGAGGAGTTCAAGTATCTCGGGGTCTTGTTCACGAGTGAGGGAAGGATGGAGCGTGAGATCGACAGGCGGATCGGTGCAGCGGCTGCAGTGATGCAGACGCTGCATCGGACCGTTGTGGTGAAGAGGGAGCTGAGCCGAAAGGCAAAGCTCTCTATTTACCGGTCGGTCTACGTTCCTACCCTCACCTATGGTCATGAGCTTTGGGTAGTGACCGAAAGAACAAGATTGCGGATACAAGCGGTCGAAATGAGTTTCCTCCGCCGTGTGGCTGGGCGCTCCCTTAGAGATAAGGTGAGGAGCTCGGCCACACGGGGGGGAGCTCGGAGTAGAGCCGCTGCTCCTCCACGTCGAGAGGAGCCAGCTGAGGTGGCTCGGGCATCTGTTCCGGATGCCTCCTGGGCGCCTCCCTCGGGAGGTGTTTCAGGCATGTCCCACCGGGAAGAGGCCCCGGGGAAGACCCAGGACACGCTGGAGAGACTGTCTCTCGGCTGGCCTGGGAACGCCTCGGGATCCCCCCGGAGGAGTTAGAGGAAGTGTCTGGGGAGAAGGAAGTCTGGGAGTCCCTGCTCAGACTGCTGCCCCTGCGACCCGGCCCCGGATAAAGCGGCAGAAGATGGATGGATGGATATTAATCCCCTTGAGAGTTCAGATTTCAAAAGGCTATGAAGGTCATCACTCTTTTTAATTTCTTTGTTATAAAAATTCCTTATTTGTAATTATCTATAAAAGTCATGTTTGTCCAAGCCAAAGGATTCTTTCAACGTATCAAAGCTCTTCAGATGAAGACTGCCCACCTTTTTTTTCCCCCCCATTTACCCACAAGTCCAATCCCCCATTTTTGGCACTCTGTGTGGATGCAACAAGACTGAGTTTATGTACTAAAGCAGACGGCCAACATGGAGCACAAGTCTGATGTCAAAAACAAATAAATCTCATCTATCTTAATAATCTCTTCAAATCAATGTTATCAACATGTGACTTTAAACTCAACTCGCATACCTCATCTCTTGTCAGTTCAGTTCTGTTTTGCATATTCATTAGGAGCACCTCTTCTCCTGCTGATCTGAGCAAGTGTATTTTACCTTCGTATGTCAACTGAAGAGTCGCCCAGGAATGAGAACCCATGTCTGTTTTCTCCTCCTGAGCTCCTCACAGAGGTGGACCTTTCGGAGGGTTTTTTGTAGGTAAAAAAAATCTCACCTTTATCAAATATTTGTTATTTATATTCATCTTATTCTAGAAACACAAAAGCACCAATATATAATTCTGATCCTGTGTCATCCCTTGATTTATTTCAATTATGACTGCGCATCAGTTTCCAAAAATGTTTTATTTTCATTCATTATTAGTTCCCATATTGCATCTACAGCCAGCACACAAACTCATAACAAAATGCAGAGGATGTTTTATTTGAGAAGTCTTCAGTTTTAAGACATAACACAAATATTTTATTGTCATTTTAAAAAATAATTTTGTAGAAATGCTAACAAAAACAAATGGGCAAATATTAAAACGCTCTAGGTTGGACCAAAGTGAACGATTTCCATTTAAACGCCAGAACAACTTTCACTGAGAACATTCAACTTAAATTCAGTTGTGAATAAAAAGCAATGGTATAAACTGTAATCAGTGCACAACAGTAAAGTAAAAAAGAAACGTAAAATCCAAGTCATGTGAGCTAGTTTCTCCTCATCAGGCCGTGTCCGAGTCAGCTTTGTGCAGTTTCACTGGAGTTCCTTCACACTCGTCCTCCTGTAAGACACATCACATCTCATCACATTTTAAACCACTGACCGCGGAGGACCGCAAAAAGATGGTCTGGACTTAACATTCCCAATGGGATTGCAATGACTGCTACAGTAAGAAATTGGCCTTTTGCTCAGCTCAGATATTTGTTCCTAAATTATTCAAATGTTCAGTTATCCATTGGATAAAACATTGGAAAAACATTTTCAAGTGAGTGTACAACTTTTAAAATTTGATTTGAACAAGATTCCTTCTGCAACCGAATAGTATTGTAAAGCTTTTCAGTCTTTGTGGACGTGAGGGTTTACCTTGATAGAGCGGCTGTGTGGAGCAGAAGAGGCGGAGCTTTGCTGGCAGTCGGACAGTGAGGGGAAGTCCAGTTCAATGTCCATCACATCTTCAAGCGCCATCTCAGTACTGTCAACAGCAAACAGAGCAGGAAGCTGAACACGCTTGCATGCTTTTTCATCAAAATAGAGGCGGGCAATGTTTTGAATATTGGAAATGCTAGAAAAAGATTCAATTGTTTATATATATATTTTTTTTACGTTACGTTTTGACACTCATCCAAGAGTCATTCTCAATCGGCAAATCAAGACCAGGAACTCAGATATTTATCCTACACTGAGAAGGCCCTGCCAGAAACTAGCCTCTTTGTCTACCATCAGTCCTATAATGGGCTATCAGCATCCTATTGCATCTGACTCACTCTCTCTCCTCCTTGTGTAACTGATTAGCATCCGAATGCCCTGGGCATCTACCTCTCCAGGGATTCAAAATTCCATTAAAAACGACTGGAAGGTTGAATCTTAACCCCCCGTTTCTATTTAAGGACGGTTTACCTTTTTTTTTTTTTTTTTTTTTAAAAACAAAGATTGCCTCTTTAACTCCTCTTTCAAACCATCTTTTTTCAGGGCCTACTCTGAGTAGGATAAATTTCTGAGTTCCCGGTCTTGATTCGCAGAAAAAAAAAAAAAAACAGTCCAGATGACTACAACGGATCACTCCTGGACAAATGAGGGTTTACACAGACAATATTGTAAAAGTTTAGAAAATACAAAAAGGCTTCAAAAAGAGAAATAATTACATTACAATACAAAATGTTGATGTCTAGTTTAATTGTGATCAAATTGAAATTGTGATCTTGGCTCTAAGAAAATTCTGACCTGCATTTTGATTTAGCTCATATTTACAAAACATGTAAAAGTCTTGAGTAAGACATCAGGCTAGATGAAAACCACAGCCACTGTAACGTTACTTTCTGATGGACATACATGTCATCCAGGACTTGCTGTTGGCCCTCTGCGTTTGGCGGGTCCCACATGTGCAGCTTAACCTTCCAGAGTTTGATCTGTTGGTCCCATGAGCGACGGCTGTACTTTCGGAACTTGTTCGGGGTCCTCGGATGCACTCCTGGCTGCCGCATGTGTCTTTAAAAACAGATTGCACAGTCATCCAACTGTAACGCAATAAGAGTTTTTCTGTTCGGAATAAAATGTGAAGCTTGTGGACACAATTCTAAACTTTCAAGCAGAGTTAGAACTGTTGAACTGTTCTTCTCATCTTCAAGAATACAACCATGAACCTGTACTATTCCATTATTCATAACATTTATACACTGCTCAGATTCTTAAAGATCCCATATCATGCCATTTTTCCTGTTTCGTAGTCTACCCCAAGGGTAAATTTTATAATAAGTGTTGTGCAACACCCATAACATAATAGTTATGAAATATCACCCATACCTTGGCCCCGCTCACAAACCTGGAAATGCAAACTGCTTGATTTGAGATTCGCCCCCACCCTTTCAAAGAGCGATCTGCCTCCCTCGCCCAACCCGTGACGTAGTCTCAGTGTGGAGACGGTGAACGTAAACAGGCCATGGCGTCGCTACACAGCGGCACATGCCAAGTTAACAAAGAATAAAAAGAATAATCACATTTCATCATCATTAGAAATGAAAAACATCACAAAACAATGTAATAACAAACGCCTCGTCAGGAAGTTGTACATGTAGCTTTAGTACTTGCAGCTCTCTCGCCCTCTTCTTTTATCGTGGGAATAGCGCCAACAATCAAATTTAACTTAGTTGTAGGTTCCACCCCACAAGTCCGAAGGTTCACAGTCCAGCGGACCGGGCTCTCCTGTCCAACGTGAAACTAACTTCGCTCTCATAGCGTCCTCCCCCTGCCTACCATAGATCTTTCCCCAGGCTCACCGCCGCCTGCCTCCGCTGATCCCCGGGAAGACTTTGCTTTTTGTCTGCGCGACTTGTGTCATGGGCAAACAAAAACACCCAAAATAAACTCCAGACACCTAACCCTTTTCCTTAATCTGTTTGATGCGCTCTGCGGTGTGGGACCCACGAAATTCCCTGGGCATGCAGCGTTGCACGATGCAAAACAAAACTAGTGTAAAGTGTGGGCTTTAAAGGCAGTAAATGTCGTGATCCATTCATGCATTTTACGGAGGTGAGAGACGAATAATACGCTTGAAATGTATAGCGCTGATCAAACTAATAATTTCGAGCGAGTCTGAAACCACGTGATCGGGCCCCATTTCCGACCACGTGATCGGGGCCCCATTTCCGACCACGTGATCGGGGCCCCATTTCCGACCACGTGATCGGGGCCCCATTTCCGACCACGTGGTCGGGGCCCCATTTCCGACCACGTGATCGGGGCCCCATTTCCGATCACGTGATCGGATCGGAACATCCCTAGTACAGAGTGCTTCCTGGAGGATGGGCTGAAACAGGGAAGTGTGCCGTCACGCTCCACAAGGATGACGCATTGCTGAGGTAGCCCCCGTCCATCTGTTCACCCGAGGAAGTACAGACTATATCAGTCTGTACAGGAATCAATCAAAAACACTTTGGGCACATATATGAGGCACCAATAGCACTGTAAGAAGGTTAAAAGCTGTGAAAAGTCGATTTTGCATGATATGGGACCTTTAATGAAGCTGTATCTCTGTGAAGTGATGAAGATATCAAACTTTGCAACAATTTTGTTTCGGTAATTGGAGACAACTATAAATTAGGACTAAATATAAATGAAATAAAAGAGTAGAATTATGCCATCCCATTGCAAGTGGGTGCGCGCACGTGTGTGTGTGTATGTGTGTGCAAGTGTACGTGCAAGCTTACTTGGGAACCTCATTGATGTAGCGGTCATAGGCCAGTGTGTTTTTCCCGTAGTTTATCTGCTTTTGCCTCCGAAGCAGGACAGCCTCATCTGTCTCCATGTTCTCTCCTTCCCTGGAGTCACAGCTGAAGGAATACACAAAATATTAAGAACTTGAATGGGAAAGTGCTGTTCAAAAACTCAATCTTTCTTCTTCAGTAAAAAAATAAATAAAAATGTAATAATGCTGGTGGGTGTGTATTCATCACACTGTGATGATCTAATTAGTCCTGCAGCGCAGCAGCGGGCCCCCTGGTTCAAAAGACAACTGGCGTGTCACTGTCACGTGTACTATATTTGTGTAAATATATAATGTTACAACGTGGGCACCTGTGGTTTATTGGCAGGTACGGCCCGTATATGTGCAAGTTCTTGTTTCTTCGTACATTTCGTATGGGCGGCTTTTATTCAGGAGCGCTGTGTAGCCAAAAAAGTACGGTATGTTGTTTTATCAGTGGTCATTGAATCACCAAAGCAAGTTCCTATTGGCAATGGCAATAAACCTTTTTCTGATTCTGATTGAAAATGCAGATGATGATACGGAGGTCTGAGCTCAGGGTTCTGTTACATTTGTAAGAGCAGCGCAGGAGCCACACAGCAGCTTCACTGGTTGGGTCCTGTGACATGCAAGATCTCATGTCACATTGCATCATGTTCTCACCGAGGCCTTGCTTCAGTGTAGACCATGAGAAAATGAAAAGAGTCCATACCTCCCTGAAGAGCCAGAGGAAGCCTTTCTCTCTCTGTGCGCAGCGTCCGAGCCCAGAATCCTGCGCCTGTACCTGCAAACACACACTCTCAGAGCCGCTCAAACACACACAATATTGGGTGGGCTATATTCAAAAGTCTTATTATTCCAATCGGATTAAATGTATGCAGCCAGATATGTTATTATTAAGAATGAGGAGTTTACACCTATGTTCACTTGTGTCACTTTGGACAGTTTATTTTCACTAATGTTGGTAGTTTTCCGATTTTGCATGTCTCCAGTCTTTTGATATATTGCCCACCTCTACACGACACTTACCGCTGCACGTCCCTCCTCATCTCACTGTCCTCCACAAGACTGCCCCAGTCTGTGGCACAGCGAGACACTGGGCCAGCGCTCTCTGGAGTGGTGAAGCTGAAAGACAACACTGCTAATACCAAGTCATGTTTTTAAAGACAGATTAAATTCATATTAAAATGTTGCCCTGACCCCCCACACTAGTTAGTTTCGCTTTCAGATTGTTTCTCGTTTTCACCCGAGTCAGTGTTCTCCTTTATCCAATCATTTTGCGCCAAAGCGTTTCGTGAGGCACTGGACTTCTCAGAGCCCACTTTGGAAGGTTAAAACAGGCCGGTGCTGCTGACCTAAGACAGTGGAGTGGGACCGATCTGCTCCTAAGTGAACCAGTTGAAATGTGGCTTTACAAAGTAGTCTTCATAATAATCAACATTAAGGCGATAGCCATTTTCCACCTTGATGGCACTCAAAGCACATTCATTAGACTGCCCCCTTCCACAGACAAAAATGCACCAATAACAATGACCCGGACTGTGCATGATGACTTGAACCTCCACATGTCCTTGTGACCTTTATTCACCCTGGGAGTCTGTTACTTGTTGGTTTTGTGTTTACACAGTGGTTGCACTTTACATTAAAACTATACAACACAGAGTTTGATGCTCTAGTTGTTTTCTATGACACTACTCCCACTCGCACTGACTGTACTAGCCCAGGAGAAACACAAGGTGTACCTGTCTTGTCTTTTGTCCATGTGGCTTTTGTCCCCGTCTGCGCGTCGGCTGCTGGCCTGCTCGCTGGACGACTCTCTGAGGTGCCCGTCGATTCCCCTCTTTCTGCAGTGTGACCACCGGGAAGAGCTGCAGGCCACAGGCACAGCACAGTTACATTCTGACCGGTGCGCATGGCAGCTCACAGATGCTACTTACATCATTTCGAATGTTATTTCCAGTAAGTAATTCTCTGTGTGGATGAATAAAGATCCCTTTTGTAAAGATATTCTAAGATTTCAATTGTGCTGCAGTCACTCTTAAAAAGAAAGATTTTTTGAAGAAAAAAAAACACATTCTACGGCAACAGAGAACAACTGATTAAACTGCTAAAGTTTGGCACAAAAATGTCTGCATGAAAGCCGAAGGTTAAAATACTGTATTTTCCGGACTATAAGTCGTACCTTTTTTCATAATTTTGGCCGGGGTGCGACTTATACCTATACTCCGGAGGGACTTATGTGTGATATTATTTGTTATTTTCACACTTAAAACCTTATTTCAGTCTACAGTGCAATCCAGTGCTTTTTTCCCCTTTCTTCTCTAATATGCATTTATTTTTTGGCTGGTGCAATTTATACTCTGGTGTGACTTATAGTCCGGAAAATACGGTAATTTGAAATCCCAGGATGCGCCACAAAAGCTTGAATGGTTCAGCTCCAGGTCAGGATACTTGATGCTGGACGCAATCCTGAGCCCCATTCACACACAAGTCCCTCATTTTTAAGAGTCAGGTGCAGACTGCCAGAACTCTGCTGCTTCTGCTCTTCACACTTATGATAGGGCTAGTGTTAGGAGAGGGTGGTTATATGGGGTTAGGGGAGGTTGGCCAAGTGTTTTAGCTGAACTAACTCATATAAACAATATGGCTGATCTGTAGGCTAAACAAATGTAAACCTTAAACATCTCAAACATGCTAAATAACAGACCTTTGACAAATGTTTGCATCCTACATTTGGTGGTTGACACTCGGATCCACTGTGGACATTATCGTTGTTATAACATGTCAATCGTATGTGAAGTAGGAGTCCCTCGACCAGCTCCCACTTCACAAGTAGGAATGACAAGTTTGAGCCTTTATTCAAGTGGGACATGGAAAATATCAGAGGACCGCACCATAAACCTGTCACGTGTCTGGCTGTCCATCACTCTATGTGTATCATGATTTAAATAGATACACAACATGCACTATGCATGTGTAGTCTAACATGCATAAAATTCCACTGATATGTGGAGTTTTCTTACCCTTACGGCCAGTGAGCGGTTTTTGTAATGACCGTACAAAGACCGAAAATGCAAAAAGGTGAGGGTGTCTGTAAATGGGCCAAACAGAATTTCTAGTTTACTGTTTAGTTCGTCTTAACAACAAAGCTTGGCAGTATCCTTGGTAACGTGTTTAGAACATGCCTAGAACAGAAACTCATTTAGCTAACACTAGTTTCAAATAGTCCTATAATATGAAGATGACTTCTCAACTTCTACGGCAGGAGCGCACAAAGCGTGCGGAACGCTGAATAAACTGAGAAACAACCCCACACAGTCTTACTGGCAAGATTCTTTTTTTTTTTACAGGTGAAGAGGCAACTATTTGCATGCAACTCCTACTTCACATATGACAGACATGTTTACAACAAAGATAATATATCAATGTTAAAGGCGCAATGGACGATTTTTCGGCGATTTGAGAACGCAGGCGGAAGTGCCGTGCGGACTGATACAACACACACGTGCGTTAGTTTATTAGCGCGACAGATCGCATCGCATCTCTCGTCTCCCGTAGATTTCAGTCTTCTTATGAGTCAGCTCGAACTGTCTTTCTCCGTCTTCCTTTTGTCCCGTACACGGAGGGAACTATATTATGATAGATCAATGCGCTTAGACACGCGGAAACGTGCCGCATGCGGCTGCAGGTGAACGGTAGGTGCGTTTTATGATTGATACGTGAAAGGACTAATCGGCAGTCCACGCCACGAGGAAATAAGACTCAGATTTGGGCCAAAAAAATCGTCCATTCAACCTTTAGCATCAATCAATATTAAACGGGGTTAAAAGCTCAAAAATGTCGATTTTGCATAATATGTGCTCTTTAAGTCACTTGTTGAAACCCTTCCTATAATGATAAATAATGTGTTTTTATGACTGCAGTATTGTGAAACTTTCAGAGTAGGGCTGCAACTAATGACCAAGTTGCTAATCGATTAGTCTGGCAATTATTCTTATTCTATTCATCGTTTAGAATGTGAAATGCCTGTAAATATCAGATTTGAGCTAAATTTGACCCAGATGAAGTTAAGATGATGTTGTCCTGATAGAGTACATAACAGATTAATTCATTTTTTGTTCAAAAACGCTGAACTTACAAGTGTCCCTTGTAATTTGTGTAAGTCCTGCTTTGTACAAGTCATAAAACATCTTCTCTCACAAATGGCATGGTTTGGAGTCTTATTGTTCAGACAATGATTATTCAATGCTAGCTGACAATTATTTTATTTGTGATTAATTGATTAACTTGTGGCAGCCCTAATTCAGAGCAATAAAAAAATGTTTTCTTCATGGGTTTGCATCATCATGCTAAGGACAAAAACACATTTTAAGAATAATTATTGTAATTTGATATACATTTTAAATACTTGTTAAAACTGTTGAATATGGTAAAAACTGTTCAAACCATAACAAGCAATCATTCAGCTTTAAAGAGTTGTTATGACTGTATAAGTCTCTTTTGGCGTTAAAACCTAGTTTATGGACTGTGACGTCAGAGAGGCGCCTTCTCTTTGTCCTCTTCCGCCACTTGTTGCTCTGCACTTTGGTTTCGTTAGATAAAGTGCCCAATATTCCGTATATTATTGGGCAGAAAGTTGAAAGAAAGAATGTTAACAGTTTGGTTGAGCATGTAGTCGAGTATATTTATTCCTAACACCATAAAAACACAAACTAGCCCCAAAAAACCTAAGTCAATGACACGATGATGGTTCAGTGCCAACAGACCGAAGTTAAAGGACGCACTAATGTGGACCCTCAATGCGCCGTGACTAAGGACACGTACCGGTGTTTGTGTCCCGGGCTGTGGTCCACATCCAGTCTGTTCCCAGCGGTGTCCGACATGATTGTGGCCGCGCGGAGGTGAACGAGGAGCGGGTACAGAGCAGGGGAAACTGTGGCTGGAGCTCCCGGCCTGGAGAAATGAAAGAGCGGGGAAGAATGGCAGATCTGCTCGGCCTGGAGACGTGAAAGGCCGGCGGAAGAATAGCGGGTCTGCTTCGCTTGAAGAGGTGAAGAGCGGGCAAAGAGTGGAGTAAACCCGCTCGGCTTCGAGAGATGCGCGCCAACGATGAAAGACGGCGCATGCGCGCAACACTCTACGACCCAAACACCGCGCTCATGTGACCGGAAATAGGAGCACTTCTTCCGGAAACTAGATTGTTTTTTTGACATACTTTCATCCATGCATACTTTACATAAGGGGTGGGCAATTATTTTCCTCCGAGGGCCATATTCGAATCCAGGCAAGTAGCGGAGGGCCGGCCCGCGATCATTGGTGTGAAAAAAAAAAATCCCAAAAATAAAATATCCAATAAAATATCACTTTTCTGTCAAATATAGGCTATTGAATCTATTATTTAATTCATTCCACGTCATATTTCTTAAAGATACAAGTGCAGACAGATGCCTGAGGGCAAAAAAGGAAAGTAAATAAATACATATATATATATATATATATATATATATATATATATATTTTCAAATATTACCTGGCATGTTTGGCTTGGCGATTATAAAGACAAACGGGCCACATGTGGCCGGCGGGCCGTAGTTTTCCCACCCCTGCTTTACATGATACATACAGTGATACGCAACATAAAACGTTTAGATACAGGAAACAAGACTAAAAATAACAAGATAAATTGGCAAAAAAAGTATACAGAAGGGCGTATGAGTTTAGTTCAACAAATTGTCTAATGTTCATTGAAGATGCCCAATGTCTGTTTTTCTTCCAGATAGTTTATGCTTAAGGTCTATGCTAAATTCATATATTCGTGGTTTCTTGGACCATTTACAGTACAGACCAAAAGTTTGGACACACACAGCAGAGTGAAGGCAAAAGGGCCAACAAGTGCTAAGCACCACTTCTGGGAACTCCTTCAAGACTGTTGAAGACCATTTCAGGTGACTACCTCTTGAAGCTCATCAAGAGAATGCCAAGAGTGTGCGGAGCAGTAATCAAAGCTAAAGGTGGCTACTGTGAAGAACCTAGAATATAAGACAAATTTTCAGTTGTTTCACACTTTTTTGTTAAGTATATAATTCCACATGTGTTAATTCATGGTGTTGATGCCTTCAGTGTGAATCTACAATTTTCATAGTCATGAAAATAATGAAAACTCTTTGAATGAGAAGGTGTGTCCAAACCTACATACAGAAATGTACAGTACAGACCGTACTGTACATTTCTGGATTTACATGTGGAAATGTATCCACAAAATATATTACTATCTTTTGTGCAATATCAACAGATTCAGTATATAGATTATATACGATTATCAGTTCCTTTTTGGTAATTGGTAACATGAGGTCCCTTTTTTTTTTTTTTAAATGTACTCTTTTGTTCTTTACTGCAAAGTCCAGGAAGAGCCTGACGCACCTACCCTGTGATAGAGAGCCAGTTTTAACATTAAAAGCTTTGGTCGAGTTTTGTCTGGGACAATTAGTTTAGCGGAAGCTAAATCCAGGGACGGGGCAGACGAGACTGGGTCCGTCATTAAAGATACAAAAGCGCTACACATAAGATGGAGGTGTGAGTCATCGTAAAAAATACATACGCTCAGCAGACATGTGCAGAGGCAGATACCGCGCTGACGTCTAGGGAGATGCCTGTCACCAGTGTTGTACCTGTTTTTGGTGAACTGAACGAACGGTTTTACTGCTGACGAACGATAATAAGAACGCGTTCATTCTGGTGTCTGTGAACGGCACCTTCGTTCTTTTTATTTTCGTTCAATAAAGTGTCAGACTTCTAGAGACTTCGAGGCGAAAAACACCGTTAAGTTGCCCAAAAAGAGCCTGTGTCTGGCAAGTGTGAGAGCTCCAGTTGTAGAGGCGAAAGATCGCGGAGACAGAGATTTCGCGTGTCGCACCACACTGCGCATGCGCATTAAAACAAAAAGCAGCACGGACGCGACCGCAACGTGAAGTCAACAGAGCAGCACGAGTTGCCCTTCTACGACCATTTAAAGGCGCAACGGATGATTTTTCGGCGATTTGAGAACGCAGGCGGAAGTGCGCATGCGCACTCCCCCGTGCGGACTGATACAACACACACGTGCGTTTGTTTATTAGCGCAACGGAGCGCATCGCATCTCTCGTCTCCCGTAGATTTCTGTCCACTTCTGCGTCAGCTCGAACTGTCTTTCTCCGTCTTCATTTTACCCCGTACACTGAAGGAACTATATTATGATAGATCCATGCGCTTAGGCACGCGGAAACGTGGGGACGAACTGCACGCGGCTGCACGTGAGCGATAGCTGCGTTTTATGATTGATACGTGGCAGGACAAATGATTTATCCACGCCACGAGGAAATATGATAAAAAAAATTGCTGAAAAAAATCCTCCATTCCATCTCTAAAGGAAGTTTTATGATAAGGTCGGTGAGGATGGGAACAAGATTGCACATTTATGTGCAAACTTTGCCCAGCAAGTTTTCCCTCATGTTTTTGAGAATATAGCTACTGCTGCTACTACTACTACTACTACTACTACTACGACTACTACTACTACTACTACTACTACTACTACTACTACTACTACTACTACTACTACTGTTAGTGTGGGCTGAATGGACAGCAACACATGGGGGAAGTCTGTCCCTTCAATGTGAATGTAAATCCTGGTTGTGTATGGATTAAAAATTGGATATGAAGATGAAATCTGACACATATTTTCAGCAATAAACTAATAAAATAATTGCTGCCTGTGGTTGTATATGGGCTGTGGAAATAATTTAGAACAATTATTGCATAATATTGAAAAAAAGAACTGAACTAGTTCATTTTTTGGAGCTGTGAACTTTGTTCAAAATTTTGAATTATGATCTATGAACTGAACTAGTTCATTTTAAAATGTATGAACTATGAACTGAACTAGTTCATGTAGAAAGTGAACTTTCCCAACACTGCCTGTCACACTGGCAATGTCAAATAAATATGAGAAAGAGCGTCTGGAGTGTCTGCCAGTGTGGTCCTATAGATTTGGTTTTCCATCTGGCGGATCACTAAGCACGGACAAAATGTATGATTTATGTCAGCAAAATTGTTAAATTGAATGAATAGAAACGAATTTGTGATTTCTGTCATGTGTTTGTGATTTTAACACGTTTTTTCCCTGTTGTGCGAAGCACTTTGTATTGCCTTGTGTACTTGAAATGAGCTCTACAAATAAACTTGCCTTGCCTTATTCCAAAATGTATTAAATTAATTTGCCTAAAATATCTTCAAACAATATCCCATAATGGCAATGTGAAAGAAGATTGTTTGAATTCTTGTTTGAATATAAATATATATACATACATACATACATATATACATACATATATAAATGTTCTTTGTCTAAAGCTACAGCTGTTCTTTGTCAGCTGTAGCTTTAGGCCTTAAAATGAGTCGTCGCGCCAGCGAGTGAATACTTCTGTGGGAAATACTCCCAAATGGGAGTACATTTTGAAACTCAGTTGGTTTCGGCAGAATGCCGCAGCTGAGGTTGAGGACAACTTTCCACCTCTGCCCACTTCATTCATTGCAAATTGATATTACTAACATTTTCATGACTGTACGGTTAATTTCCTCATCATATGTTCAATGTGGTGTGGAGAATAAGTGTGCAAAATTCCAACTGTCTATGATAAAGTAAACATTTTCATCCCATTAAAATACTTGTAAAACAAAACCCACGTATGTCCATGACAATATTTGTCAGGTTGCCATGGTAACATGCTTGCAGATAGAAGTATGCCGTCATTGGATTTTTTTGGGATGAGAATGGCAAAATTGGTGTCTGTGCCAAATTTAATTTGTCTATGTCAAAGTCAATGTTTTGACTTAATTCAAATGTTCAAGGGGGCGCTGTAGAGCCTTTATAAATTATTGCCTTCAGCTCATAATTTTGCATACAACTTATATTCATGAAATCCAGAAGTTTTAACACTTTAAAAAATGGCAGTTCTGTTTGCCATGCCCACATTTGAAATGTTATAAAAAAAAAAATCAAAATGACCTCTAATGGGTGTAGTTCATTTTGACAAATTTTCAAGCCTTTTGACTGAAAACCAGGGGTGAAAAAAAGTAAATTATGAGGTGTAACATCTTGAAAAAATTGGGTTCCGCCCACACCTGTGCGGTTTAGGGTGGGGTCTTAATATCATTTTTTGTGGGCGATAATATACAGTTTACAAATTTCCATATACTTCTATGGCAGATGTTTACTATTGCCACGGTAACACAGAAATATGGTCTCATTGGCTTTTTTGTTCATTACACCAAGGAGGATGTCTGTGCCAAATTTCAACTGTCTACGATCAATGGAAACTTTTTTTCCCCCAACCATTCTCCTATAAAGGGCTCAAGCTAGTCATGTGACTTTGTCTACCACAAATATATTGTCTTGAATTCTTTTAAATACATTTTGAAGAGAGTGCTAGAGAGTAATTTATTAGATACCCAATTACTTTGCATATCATTGCTTTCAGTTTGGGAATCTTCACAAACACTTAACGATTCCAATTTTAAATGTAGATTTTATAGACATTTTCCAAAAATTGCAATTTTGTTGAAAATTCACTTTGACCACGCTTGAAGGCGTACCAGATTAAAATAACATTTCCATACTCAGAGTTTTGTGTCCATCCATCCATCCATTTTCTACCGCTTGTTCCCTTTCGGGGTCGCGGGTGACTGGAGCCTATCCCAGTGACTTCGGGCCTTAGGCGGGGTACACCCTGGACAGTGGCCAACTTGTCGCAGGGCCAACACAGAGACATAGACATTACAGACAGTTCACTCTCACATTCATTCACTAGGGCCAATTTAGAGTCACCAATTTTGTCTAACACATACATGTCTTTGGAAGGTGGGAGGAAGCCGGAGAACCCGGAGAGAACCCACGGTAACACAGGGAGAACATGCAGACTCCACCCAGAGAGATCTCCTTCTTGGGAGGCAAGAGCGCTAACCGCCTTTGCCACCGTGCAGAGTTTTGTGTCTTCTGGCCAAATTTGAAGTGTTTTCGTATTTTTTGGAGCGTCATATTTTTAATTTGATTCCCCCCCCATTTTTAGTAACAAATAAACACAGAACAGAACACAAAACAACCAGAAAGTGTAAATCAAAAATAATAACACAAATAGACATAAACTTAACACACAGGAGGTGAGGATGGACTCAATGATGGCCGTGTAGAACTGCACTATCCTCTCCGCTGGCAACTTAAATTTCCTCAGCTGCCGCAGGAAGTACATCCTCTGCTGGGCCTTCTTGATGAGGGAACTGATGGTGAGCTCCCACTTAAGGTCCTGAGTGATGGTGGTGCTGAGAAAGCGGAGGGAGTCCACAGTGGTGATGGGGGAGTCCGTGATGGTGAGGGGGGCTGTGACTTTCCTTAAGTCCACGATAATCTCCACTATCTTCCAGGCGTTGAACTACAAGTATTTTCCAGTTTCCCACAAATCCAATCTCCCACAATTGGCACATCGATGAGTAGATCACAGAATTTATGTACAGAGGACTAGCGCAGGACTTTGTGGACTGGTGTCAGCGGAACCACCACCTCATCAACGTGGGGAAGACCAAGGAGATGGTGGTGGACTTCCTTAGACGCCACTCTGCTGCCCCCTTACCAGTGAACATCCACGGAAGGGACATTGAGAGAGTGGACTGGATAAAAGTACCTGGGTGTTCATCTGAACCACAAACTGGACTGGACTCATAACACAGACGTACTGTACAGGAAGAGCCAGAGTCGGCTCTACCTCCTGAGGAGACTCAGGTCTTTTGGAGTGACAGGGCCACTCCTGAAGACCTTCTACAACTCTGTGGTGGCATCAACCCTCCTGTACGGTGTGGCCTGCTGGCGTAGCAGCATCACAGAGAGGGAGAGGAAGAAACTGGACAAGGTCATTAAGAAGTCCAGCTCCGTCCTGGGCTGTGCTCTGGACTCGGTGCAGGAGGTGGGGGACAGAAGGGTCCTGGGTAAACTCACATCTATGCTGGACCATGAGTGTCGCCCCCTGCAGGACACTCTGTCCGCTCTGGAGAGCAGCTTCAGTGACAGACTGATCCACCCACGCTGTGTGAAGGAGACGTTTCACAGGTCTTTCCTTCTGCTGCTGTCAGACTCTACAACAAATACTGTTAGCCCTGAACATGTGTCAATCATCTTCATAGTCATGTGCAATACTGTGACATAATGGTGCGATATTCTCTGTCCATATAACAGCTGTAAATAAGAGTGTTATTTTTATTAAGAGTGTTTTTATTTGTTATGTTTTTTATTATTATACTTCTGTACCTACTCTGTTTTGAAACACTGGAATTTCCCCATTGTGGGACAAATAAAGTGTTGTTAAAGACAAATAAATCATGTTACGATCATCAGTCTCTTCAAATTAACAGAATTGTATCACCATGTGACCACAACCCGAACTCACATGCCCCACACGGGTGGTTCCATCTCTCGTACAGTTCAGTTCAAAGTCATCAGAAGAGATGCTGGGAAAGAGAACCCATGTCTCCTGAGCTCCTCACAGATGTGGTGGAACTTTTGCCGTTGTTGACGAACCTCATATGGAATATCTGGAGCAAAGAAGACGCGCTTGCCTTTATATTGGAGGTCTCCTTGAACCGTGAACTGAAGGCTCTGCTGAAGGAGAAGAAGAGAGCTTTCAGGTCAGGGAACAAGGAGGAGCTGAGGACTGTGCAGAAGAAGCTGAGGAGGAAGATCAGGCAGCCGGAAGCCAGCTACAAGAGGAAGATGGAGGACCAGCTGCAGCAGCAGAACATTCAGGGAGTGTGGAGGAGCCTGAAAACCATCTCAGGCTTCAAAGTCCCCCCTGTTCAGACGGAAGGGGACCTACAGTGAGTGAATTAACTAAATTCTCACTTCCTGAGATTTGATCACCCCTCCCCTTCCACAGCTGGACAATGGCCTACACCAGTTCCTCTTCACACCTCTGCTCCGACCCATCAGCGCACCACTCCACCTGGACTCACCCATCTCCCCAGCACACAGTCCCCCTGCCAACCACTGACTGTCACATCAGCACAGGTGGGGAGAGAGCTGAAGAGGATTAAGTAAGGAAGGCAGCAGGACCTGACGGCATCAGCCCCAGGCTCCGTAAGTCCTGCGCAGATTATATATATATATATATATATATATATATATATATATATATATATATATATATATATATATATATATACACACACAATTATTTTTTTTGCCCTTAGGCTTTATTAGACAGGAGATGAAAGTATGAAGGGGGGATGAGAGAGAAGGGAGGACATGCAGTAAATGTCGGAGTCAGGACTCGAACTCACGACACTGTGGCCGGCCGTTCATTTTACCTTTCGCCTGTAATGCCCACATTTCCCGAGATAGCGCACTTTGACCTTTTTGGCGCCCTCTTCTTCTCTGTTAAGCTTTTCCCAACTAGCCTTTCTGTAAAAACATGCCAAACAGGAAAAAACTTTGGGCTGCTGTACAGAATTCAGGACAAAGTGAAAGAGGAAAACCCTGAGCAGGATGTTATTTTCCTTCGCCCATTCATCCATCAGGAATCACTGTGTAAGTCTATATTGCAGCTTAACCATGTTGTGAATCCTGTTGTAAAACTTGTATACTTTATACCCTCAAGGGGACTCCAGCATCGTCACACTATCTGTTCCTTGCCCGGCCCTTCGGTCAAATTTTAGAATCCATTGTGGCCCTCGAGTCAAAAAGTTTGCCCCCCCTGGGTTAGGTAGACGTGACCTGGACTCCCAAATCCAGGATCTTATTTTTCATATTATTGTTCTCTGATTCCAGCGCTTCCCTTACTGTCTGTAGATCGTCCGTTTTATGTGAAACACATTGCTCGACTTCATCCATGTGGACCCGGTTAGTCCCGCTGCCTTCAGCTCAGCGGCTACTGCAGCAGATACGGCAGCAGATACAGCCAGAGCTCTGAGAGACACCATATCACGCTGCATTTCGAGTCTTATTTCTGACATTTTCTGTCTATTGCTACTTGTATTCTTTTCATTTTTGATTTTGCTCTCTGGCCATATTCTGTTCTGCGTTTCATGTTCAATAAAATAAAATAATAAAAAATACATTATATAGCAGGATAACATACAACCATGGCCAACTGGATCTATAAATAAATCTATAACTCACCAAAGTACACAAAATTACAACCATTTTCAAATTATTTTTTTAAGACAATGAAATTTACTCCCAGTTGTGTTTCGATGTCAGATAAAGTGCTCTGGGAGCTCTGCCTTCAACTCCCGAGCCACTTTTTCTCCACTGTCTGCCTCTGGTAAGATGACTATTTAATTGTTTGATTTTCTAACTTTTAGCTGGTAAAACCAACAATTTTAGAAAGCACTGTGAGGAAACTGCTGTTACAGAAACAGATTAGGCACAGAAGTATAATAATAAAAAAACAGATAATTTATAAAAGGCCGTGGCTGGAGTGCCGCAGCGCGGTCAAATTGCCGCGCAGTTTCAGGGACCGCGGCATTTCCCTTATAGCCCATTGGGATATACGAAAATACATTTAATTGAACATTTGGACCTGTGTTGCCACAATCTCATAGGTAGGGAACAATACAGAAAATGAATGTTGTAATTTTCAACATTAATATAATTTTTTTTCCAAACAAACTGCAACTTGGCTGGTGTGAAACTATAGTCACAATATGTACTATCATGCCAAACAAAGTAATGGGTCTAATTAGAAAAAACATGTCATATACTAGACCACACAGCGAGAATAAAGGGCAGTCCCACAAAGCATGTCACTTCACTACACTTCAAACATAGATAGTTCGTTTCTGCTAATGGAATAATGTCTACATGGATCTTTTGGGCATAATGATTAATAATTCAACACAATGCTTGTACAGTGAAAAGAAAAGTACTCTGAACATCATAATGTGTTTATTTTAAGACGGTCTCATGGTCATGGAGGGATAAGTCAATAATACTTGTCAACATAGTTAACAGTGAGGATATAGTGACTCAGTGATATCTCATTGGCACATAAATACAATTAGGTAAAAAAACGTTTGTGCTTACACAGGCAAAGGGCTGGGTGCGAAATACAACACCGATGTTAGTCAAGATAATTCGACTTTAAGAGGAAGTATGCAACTATAGGTCAGACATCCAAGGAGCACTAATGTGACTGCTGCAGGAGCGCTCCAGGACACTGTTAGTGGGAGTGGTGTGGATACTTCAAGCAGAATCTGTCAAACGCATCATAAATGGCTTGTCTGAAAGAGACGCATACAGATCAGTCAGACTTCAGATAATATTTCTTGGAGCCACATACTACTGTAAACAGATGAGCACCTTGGAAGTACTTACAGTAGAGAGGGGGATAAATGGGACTCACCTGAAGACATTTTGTTTGAAGAGGTATGCACTGATGTGGCCCCCGTTCAGGTAGCGCACCTCACAACCGGGCCAGATGTCCCGCAAGCTCAGCACTCCAGTCCGGGGCACATAGGCATCCATGGTGGCCTGGACCACAATAATGAGGCTGGGGTCTACAGGGACTGGCACAAACATGCCAATGTGTAATCAGCTTTCTGCTCAAAGGACATTTACATGTGTGTATGGGGGGATGAATGAACAGACTGTGTATACAGTGTATGTATGTTTTATCTTTCTGTCAACCTGCCATGGAGTCTATAGATAAAAGATTTGCTTAGGGCTATAATCAGGCATATTTACATGTATTTAAATGTTCATTGTTCCCCCGTTTCCTTAAATAAATACATACAAATAAAAAATGAATGAAAACAAAAAATATTTTACAAATGATAGTAGTATGGTATTGTTAAACTTACCAGAGAAGTTTGCCATGTGAGTGCATTCATCCATCACTCCTTTCATGAAACTGATGGCCTCACTGTGCAGCCGGGAACCTTGAGAGGACTGGAAAAAGGCTCCTTGTTTCTCCTGCGGCTGGGCTTCACTGGCCTTAAAACTGCAAAAGGACGAAGGAAAACCATGAGGGTAATACATTTTATGCCCATGTAATCTAGTACTCCCCAAGTTACTTTTTCCATCCATATATTTATATCCATATCTATATCTACATCCATCGTTCCGTGCGCTCCGCGCGCCACACAGTGGGTTTACATGCAAACGAAAAAAACGTATAGTTGCTTTAATCTGATACAATCAGACATCTTCGTGTGCATGTAAACACCTTACTCCGATAGAAATCGGCGTTCAAAATCTCCGATTGAGACACCCAAATTATGCGGTTGCGTAATCGCACTGAAACTAGACAAGGCTTGTGCGCATGCTCCACGGTCCACACTGATGTATGACCCCGGAAACAAAACCATAAGGAAGCCGGTCGCTTACAAGGAAGAACACAACCTCATTCACTCACAAGTGTTAGCGTGCACAATAACTAACGCAGACATTACATGAGAGATGAACAAAACTATCCTTCTTGCTGATGTTCGAAAATGCGCATGATAGTTGTTTATATATGTGACGCAAAAGGTCAAACGGAATGGGGGGTTGTATTAGACCGCTGAAACGACGCATATCGCCATCTAGTGTTAGGAGGACAACACGTTTTTGTCAGGAATTCGACTTTCTCGTCTGCCTCGTCTGCATGTATACTTGGACAAGGACAGAACTTGTCCAAGACCTCAAAACCAAATGTTATAAAGACAGTTTTTTTCGCACTGACAGATTCACATGTTTTTAATTCGATATGTAAATTAAACGAATCATTGAGGCAATAAAAAAATAATCGAAGCTTTTTTGTAATCGAATTATTCGATTTAGGAGTAATCGTTGTATCCCTAATCTATATCTATATCCACATCCACATCTATATCCATATCATATCTATCTATAGCTAATACAAGTAATATTATAACTAATATTATGGGCCTGATTGAAACCCCACTGAGGGAACCCTAATCTGTGGCAGCAATTGAAATTTTCGTTTTCAACCTACATTAGATTTATAAAATTCAAAAAGCACTGGAGAAGCAATAAATAACACATTTCGCAAATTAAATTTAAAACATTTAAAGAATTGAAAACATTTGAATATAAATAAAAGAAAAACATTGAGGAAGGTTATGGCATATTCATCCTTGTTAACTCGAGCTCCGGACAGTTTAAGACAGTGCCTCACCAAGACGATGTATAATATATATAAGATAAGATAAGATATTCCTTTATTGTCCCACATGGGGAAATTTCATTTATGCAACGCAGGTAGATACAGAGGTAGATACAGAAGAAAAGAACAGATAACTTATAGGAAGTTTGAAAAACACTCTCAGTAGATATGTCTAATCAATAAACAAAAACACCACTATTGTTTGAGATTGTAGTTAAGCTTGGTATGTATGTAAATATGTGATGAGATGCATGTGCTTTTTCATACCATCTTTGAGGATCAGAGCTCATTCCAGTGTTGGTTAGCGAGGAAAACGTCTGCTTCACTCTGTTTTTTGACTGTGTTTGTCCAAAATGTTGAACACAGTCAGTTGCAGTTTCTCGTCTACTGGTGAGCGTAAAGAAGCGATCCACAGTTTGGAGGCTGTGCCCGGTCAAGCCCGGCAGCTGTTCTCCGCTCTCTGAACTCCCACAGCTCACAGGCTCCTGCGCCATCTTAAAGGAATCCACCTAGTTCCATACAACATTGGTTTGGTTGGGCTACATCAAACTAGTGTCGGAGAAGGAAAAGAAAGCAGCCATACCCCGCAGTATTCCAAAAGATGGATTATCTCCTTCTCATACACAGAGTTAAAGGTGTACTGTTTCTCCAGTTCACTCCAATTCACGGCTCGACTTAAGACACCCTAAAAAACACAAGACGCACGCACATGAGGACATTGTACGGCCTTAAAATCATCAGATGCAATAATTTAGAAACAACTTCTGTATTCCTCTCATTCCGTTCTATGAGCTCTCCAAAAGATGAAGCTGTGGACTCAAACATAAATTAAACCTGCACGTTTGCCTCCTAAAAAATATCTTGGAAAAAAAAAAAGAAAAAAAAAAGCTATTTCAAAATCATGACAACATTTATACTTGGCACAGTTTAAGGTGCTGTTTGGTGGAGGGTCTACTTTGTTTCCATGGAGCCTATTAGGGCTGCACAAAAAAGATTTGCACAAAAAAGATTTCCACAGGAGGATATAGGTATTTAAATCCACGCAACTCGTCCCTAGCGCTCACAAACCATGCTAATATCTAAATACATACATTTTTTGGGCGCATGCACTGCTTTAAAACCGGCATTTTAGACGCTAGGGTGGACCATCCAAGCACAGCCATATGTGCTGCTTAAGCTCTAACTTCCAGGTTGATAAAATGTTTTATTAAAGATCCCATATCATGCTAATTTATATATTATTTATACCCTAAGGGTATATTTGATAATAATAAGTGTTGTGCAACACCCCAGTATGCATGTGCAAACCGCTAAAACAAGCTGCTGGTAGAACATGGCCACATCTTTGAGTCAATTGCTGCGCTCATTGGCACCACACATGGTGACTCGCTGGCCTCAAAAGAAGCGCATTAGTGCTCTTCTACCAGGCAGGTGTGCGAGAGGAGCGCAGGGTGCCTACCACGTAGGGTAGACTGTTCTGACCAATCAGAGTGAGAGTTGACAGCGAAGCACAGAAAACCAAAGCTCAAGATTAAAATGCAGTTTTAAGGAAAACTGAAGGTTTTTGAACCACTAAAAAGTTAATCGTCTGAAAAAATTGCAATAAAATCCAATCTTTGTGAAAGCTGCGGGTTCCCTGTCAGTGTTCTCGCTGGGCTGAGGTTGAAGGATGGCGGTAGGACATCGCTCGCAAAAAGTACTTAAAAAATGTTTGCTCGCACAGTACTACACAGTAGTGAAAAGTACTATGGCGCTAAGATTATGGAGCAAGCAAGCGCAGCATGCTGCGCAAGCGAGCACCGCGCAAGCGAGCACCGCTAGCAAGCGCCATGCGTGCTGTGATCTTAATACCTGGCGGTATCTTTTGAGCATGGTGGTGACCAGCCGGAGCATGGCGGGCCACCATGCTAAAACCCCTCAGCGAGAACACTGCCCTGTCAGCCGAAGAAGATACGTTTCTTTAACATTGCGCTCTGTGGGGAAAAAAAATTACCTAGGATTTTACCTCTGCAGTACAATGGACTGGCCACTAGTGACAACTTGCACCAGGTTTTTTTCTTGGCAATATCTAGTTATTTGAATAGATCCATGTCTCTGCAGTAGTAAAAGCACATGTTAGAGAGTGGACCATGGAGGGGCATGCAGAGACAAACAAAAAGTCAGTATGCTTAGTGGTCTGAATTGTTAACTAAAAGACACAGTGACTTCAAGCCAAACTTCAGCAGACTAAAGGGAAGGGAGAAATGGCTTATTAGGATATATTTTGGAAGAATTTAATGATAGTTTCGACACACAGTGGTTTTAGATTTTATTGGTCAATTGCTGCTTGTCAATCACTGCTTGCCTTGCTTGTACTGACCGAACGCCACCAGTGTGTGTGTGTGTGTGTGTGTGTGTGTGTGTGTGTGTGCGCGTCCAACTATACAACATGAAAATACAATTAAATGAATACAGAAAAGGTATTTTTTGTGCGAGTGCTTACTGTGGTGAAGACACTTGAGGCTGTGGACCAGGACAGGCAGGGAATCAGTGGGATTGGCTTTGGCCAGTTAGTCACTGCCAAAGACGCCATCTGAAAACATTTATTAAAACTTAACGTTTTCCAATGTAAAGGTGTAAACTTGAGTTAAATCAATAACCCATTATAGGCTCATATAATAAACATCCCCTTTCACCTATTCAGATCTGACTTGTGTCCTTCAAATCAAATAATAAATAACTCTTATAACAGTAAGAGGAAATTGCATCTTACATATCCTCCCATGGAGATGCCCGTCATTCCAAGTGGCCAGTATCCTTCTTTTTCGAGCCAGCGGAGGAGCACAGTGGACTCTAGGATCAAAGCCCCTCCCATCACAAACAGGTCAGAGACGTTCTTCAGGCAGGAGCGCCTATGGACGCAGCAAGAACATGAGGAGCAAGAATGTTTGGCCCTTGGCGCCAATACATATTCAATGTTGCCCGCTGAGGGAAAAAACTGCTTGCTTTACAAGAAGATTTTCCCAAACAGATGTAAGAAGAAAAACCAAGCAAATGCAGTCAAAATATACAATTCCTTTAAAATGTAAATAATTGTTTTGTTATTCACTTGAAGATTGTGTATATTTTAAAAAGGGAAGTTCAGAGGTACTTACAACTGGTCTTTGGGTTTGCGGAGGCCATGTGAGCAAAGAGTAAAGGAAACAAATGGAGAAAACATGGGAGATACTAAAGCAAGAATTAGGACAGTGCATATTAATCAATGTGTCAGCAACAGCTTCAACATAAATATGCCAGATACCACAAAAGCAACGTTTCGTCCGTTGTCCTAAAAAAAAAACACAAAACATTCACACAGACAATTTGACATTACAAGACATTAAAGTATGTCCACACATCTGAGGAAAACAGATTATTTACAGTAAAAGCAGCAAACTGAGCAGATCATTTGTGGGTGCATGACTGGTTGGTTTTCAACCAATTTTTAAGAACTGTTTTGAGGTTTTCAAAAGGGTTCAACAACATTAGCCTAAAGCCACATAAACGGCATTATCTGGACACATGGTGTTTGCGAGCAAGCAGGTAGAAGGATATAATACGGATTCTCCAGCAGCAGTGAGGCCATGCCTGCTTCTTTGACCATAGGTCTGGCCATGAGGGTTCGCCGCCTCCAAAAGAACTGCACAGACACACACAAAGTAAAAGGAGACATGTTATGCTTTTTCCAGGTACTTAGTATTGAACTCACCTAATTCTGTTCATTGTAAACTGCAATAGTGATCTAAAACGGCTCAATAGTAGAAAAGAGTCTATTGACTCCCAGATTTGCATATTGTAAAGCATCTTTTTATTATTAAAACTGCAGAACAGATAAGTCCTGTTATTATCCACATGAATTAATTTTACATGCGTGCACAGTTTTAGAAGAACTTTTTAAAGGCGTTTAATTGAAACTTGGGTGGTAATTTCAATCTCACTTCCGGCTTCCAACAGACACTTTATTTTTAGATGCAGACAACAAGCAGCAGACTCATTTTTGAAGCAGAGTCCTGTTTTTACAATAAACTCTTAGAGGGAAAACAATGTACTAATTTACAAAAAGAAAAATCAGGTACCCTAGCTTTCAACCTGATGTGGACAAACACGAGGCATAAAACACACTAAAATGTTGCGAGTCAAACAAATAGTAAGTCAATGAGCGAGAACTTATTACTTACTTACTTAACAGCTTATTTCAGGTGTAGGTCCTAATCAATTACATGTCCATAAAACATGAATATGGTCATTGCAGATCCTGAAGAGGTTGTGCAATATTTTGTTTTATTGAAATATACAACAGGCAAACTAGAAGGGCAACAATGAGACTTTTACCAAACGGGAAGGATTTGAACTATCCAGAACTTGGAGCTGGACTGTTACTAAAATGGGTTGAACAAAAAGTGGATGGATGGTGAGGGTTTACAACATGATGCAAGCCTGTAATAATTATTCAAGAAGATAAGGTTAGATGTGCTCTGTACATTTTCTGTTGTTTCTTTCGGCCGCCTGTTTGTCTCTAGGGCAAAGTTATGGTTTTGCCTGGAAAGTTACACAGTAGGGCATTAAACTTATCACCATAGAGACCAGGTTTTTCTGTCTGGTTTTGAAACTAGAGGAGGGTACAGGGACCACTGGAATTGTTTTTTGGGTAGGTATTTATTATAATTTGTTTTAATTGATAACAAAATATAAAAATACAGTTATAACATACAGAAATAACTCCAACATGCGTCTGAGACAAGGGGTATAATATGCATACATATACATTACAGTGCTTGTACATTACACTGTAAAATATATTGAATTCATCTAAGAGAAGGGGATTCTGTGACTAGTAATAGCTATTATGTGTTTTCATTAACTGTAGAATGCCATTAGGTATAGATTTGACATTCATTTGTTTTTCTAAAAACAGTGTCCAGATGTCTACAACTGAATCTTTTTCTACAATGGAACATTCCTGGACGAATGAGCGATTACACCAACTCATTTGACATTCATGTTAAAATCTTGAGGCGGGACTGGAAAATCATTGATTGTTAGGGATGCAATGTTATTCTATATAATATTGATCCTTCGATACAGGTGTCACTTTTCAATACACATGTTCGCTCCATATGCAAGAGTTGCTCCATGCGCACTGCTTATTTTGGTTTGGACAGGAAAAGGTTAAGGTCCTTCATAAATTCAGGTAAAGTAAGTAAACATCTCCCCAGAAACCTACAGCTGCTATAGTTTATCTTTCAGTTACCTTTTATTTTACATTGATAGACCCAGGAATGACAAAAATATTAACTTCTAAAAACACTAGAACTGCTTTTGGCATTATATGTCATTGAATGAAGGGGGTTCACCTCAGAGTGGTATGAAAGCTGTAAATAAGAGTGTTATTTTTATTTTTTATTAAGAGTATAAGAGTTTTTCATTAGAGTTTCTTTTTTTTTAAACTTTATTATTATACATCTGCGCCTAATCGATTTCTGTACCTAATCTGTACACTCTGGATCTAACACTGTGGGACAAATAAAGGTTATCTTATCTTAGCTCTAAAAAAAACACTCCCTTGCTTTTGACAACTTTTACCTGGGCCCTTAAAAAAGCTCGGATCCCTCCAAGTTGCAAGGAAGCCATCATTAACCAGGTCTAAACCAGATCTAAACCAGGTCAAAACCAGGCCTAAACCAGGCCTAAACCAGGTCTAAACCAGGCCTAAACCAGGCCTAAACCAGGAATAAACCAGGCCTAAACCAGGTCTAAACCAGGACCAAACCACGTCTAAACCAAGTCTAAACCAGGTCTAAACCAAGACTAAACCAGGACTAGAACAGGACTAAAGCAGGACAAAAACAGAACTAGAGCAGGACAAACACTGCACTAAACCAGGTCTAAACCAGGTCTAAACCGGGACCAAACCAGGTCTAAAATAGGTCTAAAACAGGTCTTAAAACAGGACTAAACCAAGACTAAACCAGGTCCATCAACAGGAAGGGAAAGATCTATCTGAGTCCTGAAAATGGATTCTGGTGCATCTGGTTGAGAAAGAAACTTAAGTACAAAGCTTGTGCAGGGTTAAGGTTAGTCTGTGCAGCGAGCTCCTCAGAAGGTCGGGGTGTTTGTGGACTATGGTGAGTGTCTGGTTTCTTTTATGATGCAGATTCTGCAGATCTTCTCTTCTCCTTCAGCGACATTTTTCGGTCCTAGCTTAAATTATGAAGGTTCAAACTCTGCTCCTCTGGTCCTCACTGCAGTGGAGACCTTCAGAGGTCAAAGTGACTGAGAACAAGAATAAAAGTTCTGAACTTCAGTCAAATGTAACTGTGGATAATTTTTACTCCATTTTGGACTGAAAGTACAAAGTACTTCTCTTTATTGTTTCAGTTCTTTTGAAATATCTGAAGGTTTATTTTAATCCTGTTCATGGTGACCTCCTGTGAGAGGGTTTTGGGTTCAAGTCAAACTAAATATTATGTGTAAAAATGTCTGAAATTTGGAAATGTATTTGGAATATTTAAATTCTTCATCATAATCAATAAATCTGATTCTTTAATAATTCTCAATCTGTGAAATCTTCTAAAAGTGAGACATGTTTTTTCTTTCTGCTCAGTTTTCTCTCTGGACATTTAACCTTTGACGTGTCCAGTCTTTTCTTCTTCCATTGAATCCACTTGATCCACAGATTTCTCTGGGACATGTTCCTCCCACAGAGACATAAAGATCAGGCCTTAAAGTAGCTCCTACACAGAGTCTGACAGAAGCACACAAGGTTCTGAGCCTCATTTATCACACTCTCAAGTTGAAGAAATTAGGCCAGTTTTCACTCACTTCTAGTTTAGTCACAAACTCAATCAGAAATCCAAAATCATCTGTAAATGTGTTTGTGTCTAAAATGTGGACAAAATGGAACGGATTTAAATGCCTCAAATAAACATAAAATACAAAAACGTAATCTGACAAAAATGTGACCTGACTAAAATAAAATTGAAGAGCGTTTTACTTTTGATGCCTTAAATTTAATCAAATTGAATACAATCTTGAGTTTTAAAGACCTAGTCCTAAACCAGGTCCAAACCAGGTCTAAAAAGAGGGGAAGGGTTCTCCAGGCCATAATTTTATTTTTTTTAATGTATTTGTTGGATGTCTGCTGCTTTAATTTTGTGTCTGTTCTCTCTCTGGTTGTGTTTCTTTTTATCCGTGTTTGTTTTAATACGTTATTTTATAAAAAAAAAAAAAAAAAATTCTATATATTCATTAAAAATGTTTTCCCCAATGTCGGGATACAAAATGTAATTCTGGTTGAGACAAATGGTTGAGTCTGTTGGAGGAAGTTGAGTCCCTGGGTGAAACCTGTTCTTACAACATTGAAGGAGCTAAACAAAACATACAAACTAAAAAAAGATGTTAAAATCTTCCCTCGTGCTATCTTCTGGTCTGGACGACCAACAAGCGTCTGTTGTAGAAGAGAAAAACATTAAAAACGTTGTCTTTATTTTATGTGTTTGTTTTTTATGTTTGTTTTTGTTGTTTTATGTTTAAAACAAATAGTAAAAAAAGAATAAGTGTATTTAACCCGCACACTATTTGTGAGGGTAGCACGAGGGTTAAATTGGTAGGCTTATGATCAAACACCCAACAGCACACACTCAAGATTTAAAGTCTGGACAACAAAAGGCATAAAGGTCTTTTACCAGATTGTAAAGGAGAATCATTTGAAAAGCGTTGATGTGTTGAGAGAATCCTTTACACTGCAATTAAAAGCTTTAAACTGAACTGGTCCGGAGTATCCGGGCCAGTGAAAACAGTATAGCACACCTTTAAATAAAAGCACTATAAAAGCCAGAAGTCTTACATGATCTCCGGTCCCGGCCAAGTGGACACAGACTGGCCTGTTCTTCTGCCACCTTTTGGGAACAATGAACTGGAACCTGATGGGAAACAGGCACTTGGGTCAGGAACAAGTCTAATGATTCTAAAACAATCTCACGAAACACCACATATCTACACTGTAAACGCAGATAAATGCACTTCACTTCAAAATCTGATTGTCACAAACACAGAGTTTACAGGATTTTTTTTCTTACATAGACTTCTGGAATAAGAAAAGTATTTGAAATGTGCAGGTCTAGAGTTTCACATGATTAAAAGTTATTTTTCAAACGACTATGGTGTGGTCCAGTTTGAGATTCCGTGTGATACCTGATGCATTCATTTAGTTGTTGTGGCCAATAATTGGTCATTGTTGATACCGATATAAAGTAAAAAGCCCACACATTTATGTTAAAGTGCATATGGCCAATTCTCAGGTTTTTAAAATGATGTATTTGTTATTTGATAAAACCAGTGCAATGGTATTTATTTATTTTATCTTTATTATTTTTTCCTCTCCATCCCTTGTTGGGAAATGGGAGGTTTTGTCTATAGGAGTTTTTGTTTATAAGAGATCTTCTATTGAGAGTGTTTTTCAAACTTCCTATGTGTTATCTGTTCCTCTGTATCTACCTGCGTTGCAACAATGAAATTTCCCCATGTGTGGACAATAAAGGATGATCTTATCTTAAATAATAACAGTAGAAAATTACAGGATCGGTATCCTGTGTGTTAGAACGGAAAAAAAAGTGTTTATAACAAACAAAAATTACATTTCGATCTCTGCTGTTACCTACGGGACTAAATTACTTTTGGCACCATCTACTGGCTGCAGAAGGAATTACACTGTTTAAAATTAACAGCTCAATGCATTTCAAGATGGCCTCTCACTTCCGGGTCTCAGCACGCAGTTGGAATGATTGAGATTAGACTGGAGAAATTCACAGAATAAATTTAGCATGAATGATGCAAAATGCAACTCTAGATGTGATTTGATGAGTTTGTAAGTGTCCTTTAACGGATTTAACAAACTAAAGGTTTTATCAGGCATTATTTGTTAGGATGTTGTCCCTTGCTGACAGTATAGTTGCAAGGTAACAGTTTGGAATAATCTCCAATTATGTCACATCTGCGGCTCATGTCCAACCAAGAAGAGAAATAAAATGAGCTAAATGTAAGATTTGATGTGTGTCCGATACCTGGCTTTGACGGCTTCAGGTGGAAGTATTCCAGGGACCAGGTGCTCCAGAGGAGAAATGAAGTAGCCATTGTGTATATGGCAGTCTGAGCGCTCCTCGCTCTGCACAAAGAACACTCTCTTAGATGGTACATGGAACCAAGTCCTTCTTTTGCTAGTCTCAAATAGGTCTCAAGTCTTTGGCCTCAAGTCCCAGATCATAGAAGTCTGTTGCCAACAAGTCCAAGTTCACTGCAGCAAAAATAGGTTGCAAATGGACTAGTGAAGTGCACTCTATTGCAAATTGTGTATCTTCAATTGTTATTTATGGTCAAGAATTTGAAAGATATTACCAATCAAACCATCGGCTGAAGACCTGAAGTTTGTCAGGAAATCTCTGTACTGTGAATGGGCCAGAGTGGGAAAGCAGTACAGCTGAAATATAAAGTGAAGTGGTGGTTTTAACAACTGATGAGTTAAATATTACGGGTAAAACTAGCCAGTTAAAGGGCTTTTGATTGGTTAGACTACAAGAGCAGTTCAACTGCAGTTCGAAAAGCTGAAAGAAATCCAGGGGAGGAATGGTAATCCTTTTTGTGGGGATTTCAATCCACACAGTAGTTTTTTGGGGGAAATCACAGAACGACACAAATGGGTAGAGTGGGAGGAGTCAACTATTGGTTGTCTTTTTCAAATTATTTGCAAGAATGAGGTAGGTGTGAAGACAGAAGAGATGGGACTCCCGCCGCGCTTTCCCCGGCTCACCGTGCCGCCTGCCTCTGCTGACCCCCGGAATACTTTTTGTCCACAACTTTGGGATTTACCTCGCGCCTCGCAGACACTCCCGCGGCGTCTGTGGATACTAGCGGCAGTGAAAGACGACGGCCTGGATGCGCATTCTGGCTCCGACCTGAGATTGAAACGCTGATTCCGGTATTCGCCGCACTGAGGATATTGCGGTGCAACACCACGGCGAGCACGGACTCCATCATCCACATCGGTACGCAGCAGCACGCACGGGCACTTTAGATAATGCTACTATCGGACTAGTGAACCTTTGGACTTGTGGGGTGGAATCGTTTGACTAGTAATTTGCAGTTTCGAACTAATTCTAACTAACTGTTTGCCCTCCTCCCCTCCGGGAGGCGCTACAGGGTGCTCCGTTCCCGGACCAGCAGGTTCAGGAAAAGCTTCCTCCCTGCAGCGGTCATCCTGCCCCCCCCCCCACACACACACACACACAGACCCCCCCAGCCACTGAACCTTGCACTGAACTGTATATTATGTGTATTCTTCTTCATCTCTTCTTACTCATCATCTGCACCTCCCTCTACATATATATATATATATATATATATATATATATATATATATATATATATATATATATATATATATATATATATATATATATATATATATATATATATATATATATATATATATATATATATAAACACACACATATATATAAAAT